>NW_024882289.1:0-344488 GCF_019059575.1 Amphibalanus amphitrite | reverse complement strand
ATTTGTTCAGCCGGTTCAGGCTGTTCGAAAGCGCGTCCCGACAACTTCTTAAGCGCGCTTTTCCAGCTTTTCCACCCCACAGCCGCATTCCTGTGCCCACCGATGAGCACGGATTTTTGTTTAATCCCTTCGCTCAACATATCTCGTTGTTCTACCCCACGTCAGCCTGTGAGTCAGGTTTTCCACGTCACCCCGACCAGCGTTGCTGGTGGAGCGGTTTGCAGCCTACCCTCTCTCCCTCCCTCCTCCTTGCTACGTCACGTGACCGGTTGTGGTCAGCGACGAGCCGGGTCAGCTCCTCGCGGGGAGCTTCCATGGAACCGGCTCGGCGCGCGGGCTGACCCCACTTGGCGGAGCGGCCCCGCCGCCCGGCCGGTCAGCCGGACTGACGATGGCTCACAACGGGCTCACCGGCACGGATTGCAGCCCTAAGTGTGCGACCGGACCGGATGATCGAACGGAGACGGAACTGGTAGCTGCAGCGACTCACGAATGTACAAGGGATTGAAGGACGAAGTAAGCCGTCCAGTCCGATGGCTAAGTTGTCATTATTATTGGTACGATGACGACTGACAAGGCAGATATTTACGCAATTGTGTTTTCACAAGTATGAACAGCTTCGGACATTAGTTTGCCTTGGGACGTTTTTTTATGACCCGTAGCGCGCATTTAAACGGCATTACACCCAAACGGACGGTCTCGTTACATGAGAGAGGACAATGGCTTGCGGATAAGAGCGCCAGATCGGCTTACGAAAGGATCCCGATGAGAGTGATACCGTTCGCGGCGTTTCCAAGGAGATTCACGACGAATAAAGTAAACTTTATATATCGCTCATTCGCGGCAGTTCCCCCACCAAATCCACCGAATTTCAGCAGAGTGAGTATGCGCAGGATTTCTCGAAGCTGTTTAGCAAAGAAACGTTAAATACCTACTAAATGGCTACAGTCAGGGGCTAATCAAGCTGCGGTAAGTGATTAGATTGGGAGCGAAATATGGTAATGGAGCTAGGACTCCGCCCACATTTGACATTTAGATCAGGAACAGTTACCAGCTTATGTCGGTTCTCATGACCAACCCGATGTGCATTTTTTGTTATCATTAATTAGATTTAAACACATCCCCAGCTCCCAGCTCTAACTCCATCGAGGCACTCTATGATCATGCAGACCCTCCCGACTCACGGCTCATGAGTAGCGACTGACCTTTTCGATATGAGGCGGCTGGCGTGCAGACTGGCGTAGCCATACTTGGCGAGGTGCTTGGCGCGGGGCCGCTGTCGGTTGAAGGCGGCCAGGTACGAGCCGGGCTCGTCCGGAGACAGGGACAGACCTGCCGAGGAAGTCGGTCGTCACTCGGGAGTCAGAGTCACCGTCACAGCGCGCCGGTCGGAGTCCGTCCCGTCGGCTGGCGGAGTCGCGTCTGCCGCCGGCCCGGACGGACCGACGGACCGGCCCACCGCTGGCCCACTTCACATGGACGGCCAGTGCGGTCGGTCGGCCGGCGAGCCGACCTGGATAGGAGCCGCGGCCGGGGCCGGTGAACCGGGACCGTCAGCCGCCCACTGACCCGGAACGCAGCGCCCGAGAGCGGGCCGACCGACCGCCGCGCCGGCTCCCGGAACACCCGCCGCTCATGGCGCAGTTCGCAAAGACTTAACACGCGCGCATACTATGCACTGTTATAAAACAACGGCTTTGCTCAGCGAACTTGAGCACAATACGAGCCGTGCTTCGTGAACGAGTTCCATACATGTGTCAGAAAGAACTATAACATCCACGTGAGTAAGCGTAACATTATAAATTTAATTTTAAGTGTTTATCTTATTTAGGTCTTTATTTACTTATATCATTGCTTATGTCTTGCTCAATGGCACGTTCTCTGTTACAGACGGAAACAGTTTGATATCAGCATTCACTTGGTAATTTGGCAATCGCAGTAAGCGTGGTGGATGGGCACGCGGGTCGCCCAGGTCTGTCCTGTTACTGAACCCTCTCCATTTCTGCGCTCGGGACTCTGGTGTCCCGGAGCCGCTCCTGTTGTCGGCTGCCCTGTCTGGTGCTCGTTTTTGTCCACGGGGCGTGACCCGCCGTGTCGGCTGGGCCACCGAACTGGGCCACCGTAGAAGTAGGTGAGGAGGCGACCGTTAACGGTCCTACCGCCAAGGCACGATCGTGAAGAACAAGACGGAACGATAGTCATCGCGACAACCGTGACGCAGCCGGGCGTCAAGGAGGGAGGAGGGGACTCATGATTCTCCGCTGCACACTGAGGCAGCGACCTGGAACGGTGAAATTCATACACCAGCCGCGGCGTCCAATTATGAGCAGCGGAGACGCTCCGTGGCGCGCCCGTCACGCCGGGCCGTCACGCGCTCGTGTCGCGTGCGGCACACATGTGACCGGCGCGTGACGGGACGCTCTCTTGCCGGCGACTGAGACGCTCTCTTGTCCTCAGCGACAGAGCGCTGAGGACGTCACGTGCAGTGCCTCGTGCCGGAGTTCCGGCGCCGGTCGATCGTTAGTCAGCTCTCGTTGGAAAGAGACGGGCTCGGCCGCGATTATGAGCAACCATCCCCCGGGAAAATGTTGGCGGAAGGCGTTACCAGCCGCTCGTTGCCAGCTTATTTAGCTATTTTTGTACGGCCTCCACCAGTAGACAAAACATGGCTTAAAGTCCCGTTCTTATGCCCTATGACCTAACGAAACACTATTTCCACAAAGTTGCGCTACCGTTGCGCTCGTCAAATGATGTTTTACGCAACGCATTTACCGTCGAGAATGCATCCAACCACGGTGTCTTTAACTCAATGACGTGGGAAGGATGCCAACAGGGACACCGAACTGTATAGTTTATCACCGAACACTAAGCAGTTGTGCCTATTTGGAGGCAAACCGCTGTAAAATTGCGCCGGATGTGGTACGGGTCGACGGAAACCGCAGTATTAGTTCTCATATACCGACGGCCTCGGAGCGGCCGGCCGGAGCTGAACGGAGCTCGGCGAGTCCGGCCGGACGGTAAGACGAGCAACGCTTTGGAGTTCTGGGGCCCGGCACTACTGTCGTGTTACACGATCGGTTTTGCAGTTACAAACAAGGTGCAATATGTAATACGCTCATTTGCAATATGTTGACAGCCTGCTGTTCGTTGGTGGAGAAGATAAGTCAATCAAAGTTAATCGGTCTATCATTATGCATATTGACTGTCATGGAGAATAGTTTATACGTAATTTCACCCCTATTCAAATTGTTATGACAACAATTCAATACCACTTAAGGTAAGTTTCTCCCGTTTACATCTAATGAGCATAAGAATAAATGAGTGCTGTTGTGGTGCTCGAGAACAGAAGTCACCGGCCGCCGTTATACACAAATATTCACGTATTGTACTCACCATTGCCGTCATGATTCTATCAGCGATGACACCAGTCACCGACTCAGCTTCAATACTGATACTGCTGTCCTGAGCGTGTGTGTCTACTGGAGGCGTCACCACTACTGACTGAGGGAGCGGCGGGTCGGCTGGCAGCTGCCGCGCGCGACGCCCACCCTCCACCACTGCTGAGGAGAAACTGCCACCACCACCGCCGCCGCCGCCGCCGCCGCCGCCGCCGCCAACGGCAGACGACCGGTGAGCGGCCGTCACGTGATCGTCGTCACAGCGCCACCAAAGCACCACGTGACACTATAGCGGACGCACTGACCCCAATCGTACCGATTTCTCGCCGGGGCTGTTTGGCGGACTCGGTAAAAGAACTGGCTCGTGGCTGACCGTCCGGGCGACTCCCGACCGGTGACGTCCGGTTATCGGCGGCGACTCAATCCGCATTCCAGGACGATGCACATCAACATGGCTAATAATACTTAATGTAAGTATAAAGGTGTATGTGTATGTATAGGTGACATATACCTATCTTTTTTGTTGTTGCATCGATGAACGTCAACCCACACCAAAGTTGAAACCGGTTACCTATATCTAAAATGTTTGCTTTAGCGATGATTAACGGTTAATAGGTTCGACTTTGGAGCAATATAATAGATAAATAAAGTATAAACTGATTGACTGATGTAAGAAATGCAAAATTCCAGCCTTTAAACTCACTTTTGATTATTAAGGCGCTAAATGCCATACGAGGGTAGGTACGGTTGTTTTTAGGATAACATCTGCCTAAGAACTCCGTTTATTAAATTTGTTGACTAACTCAGCTCAAAACATTAGTACCTAAGCATATACGATCTCAACCCTATGCGGCGTAAGATTACGGGCGCTAATAGATTCTACATACTGGTCAAAGACGAGAAGGAAGGCTCCTACAGGCACTTCCACGTTATATTTTCAATATACCCCGATTCGCGCACTTAATGAGCAAAAAACTAATAGCTTCCACCGACCACCCAACGTAAGCATTAGGACGCGGGTGGAGCACCTTCGACTGGGAAATTCCATATATCCGTACTCCGATACCTCTCAGTTCCACAGCAAATGAGCACAGCCAAAGATAATCTGAGTCGGCGGCCCACCAGGGTGCCACAAGAAGTTCGTAAAATCCACCGTTAACGCTGGTGCTTTTTCTCTGTAAGCAAAAAAAAAACGTTGATGTGCATGTATGTCCGATAAGTTGTCCCTAATTAAGCGGCAGTCAAAAAGGCAGCTTGCTGTGGCAGGCACATTAAAAAGGGCATCTCGGTGTAGTTTCCACAACAAATTTGGAGCGTCTATAGATCTATTACCTATGGAACTTGCGTTTGGCACATCTCTCGAATTAATCCTGTCCTTCCATTATGCTATTACACTTGTGTCTTTTACATTGTCATACCCACCGGTTATCAATTTTGGGATACTTGTCTATCAGGATATAAACTAGAATATTCACTGTGACTGTTCGGAATACGGATCTATCAAAGCCCAATGTTATTATGAGATTACTTTGCAAGTCAAGTTGTTTTTCTACCTCACTTCCCCGTACGCTTTGCTCTTTTCTTTGGATATTGATATGCACTTCAAGGAAATGCGTGTGGCTATGATGACTCATTATGTAACCAAAGAACCATAATTAATAGCATTGTCCCCAGTGTTTTGATTGCTGTTACCCTAATCCCACTACACTGGTGTTGTAGTGGAGTAAAGTACCTGGCTTCGTTAACAATAACGATGCGATTATATACAACATGATCCCCTTTTCTCATGATTGGGGGTGGAGTCAGGTATCTACCTAAATGTATTGCGATCTGTAGCTACATCCCGCGCTAAATGCGCGTTTGTTATTTGGTAGAGCAATAATCAGTGATCACGTATTATCCGGGTAGCCTGAAAATGCTAGAAAATACAGAACTAGGAATACCATGTGTGATAGATGTGCTTCTTGCACATCTATCACACCAAGTCAATACTATCATGTGATAAGAATAAGCTTTGCTACCGTATCTCTCTCCCTTGTGCTGGCCGGTCAGCCTGCCCAGACCACGCCGGCGCGGTCAGTAGCCGTTCCGGAATAACCCACAAAAGGGAGCGGGGTGGCCCGCGGGCGCCGCTGTCGGCAGCCACGCTCACCAGCCCGTCCGTCTGTCCGTCTGTCTGTCTGTCTGCCGCAGTCTGTCTGTTTGTCTGTCTGTCGCGCTGTGGCGGCGGGCTGTGGCCGCGCCTCTCTCCACGCCTAAGCCCCCGACACTTCGAGCTGCGGCCAGCCGAGCCCGACTAGAGAGCGCGCGGTGCGGTGCGTGCGACCATACACCCAGCTGACGCGCCGGGTGCATCCCGTCACCAGACGGCACGCTTTCTTCCTGCGGCTGTCATTGGTGCAATGAGACGGCAACATACATCTCAATGTGGCCGGTGGTGGAGGGTGGAGAGACGGGCGTTCGTCTGTGTATAACTCATTGAACGGTGAGCACATCGGATGTGTGTAAACGCCGGGATGTTTACATTTTACAACGCAAGGTACTGCGGGGCTGGTTTCATCCATGACAGGAAATGATTTAAGTGGTAGAACGCATCACTGCATCACACTCACCACTAGTTCAGTCGGAAGGAATTACACTCAATTCATTTATACCTATTTATACCTTTTTTATTTGCAAGTACGGATGGATACTTTCATAAAAAAATGTTGATATTTAGTATGCTTTTTTTTGCTCTCGCTAGCAATATTATTACCAGTATAGCGCCTTTTGGGGCGACTAACGGAGCGAGCGAAGGGGTGAGTCTTGCACGTGCGAAATTTCGAGGGGGTACCTCCAACTGACTTGTGCAGGGCACCCTACTGACTGGTCTCTAGCGATGTGCCAAATTTGGGCACAATCGGCCCAGCCGTTCTCGAGATCTGGAAGCGGCACCCTGCACGTGCGCACGTGCAAAATGGGTCCCAACTGACTTGTGCACGGCACCCTAGTAACCGGTCCCTAACTGTGTACCAAATTTGAGCGCAATCGGTCGAGCCGTTCTCGAGATCTGGAAACGACCCCTGCACGTGCGCACGTGCAGCGGCACCCAACTCTGGCACATGGATATGCAGTGCCTAGTGGGTGCCTACCTACATGCCAACTTTCAGCGCAATCGGCCAAGTAGTTACCGAAATATTGCAACAATTACAAAAGTGACACCTCTTCGTTTTGCACGTGGCACGTGCATAAGGGGTCACCCACATGCATCGGGAATAGTCCAATACTTGGTAGAAGGAATGAAGCTACCCTACAAAAATTACCGCATGTATATCGGTCAAGTGGTTGCTGAGATATAAGCCTCGCAAAAGCGTCCGCACGGCCGGCCGGCCGGCCGGCCGCTCATACTCAGAAATTTCCGTTATTCTACGTAAGACTCCGCTCGCTTCGCTCGCTCCGTAACTACACTTACCACTTCATGTTCTCTTACCACTTCATATGCAATGAGTTTGTTTTGCCATTAGGTAAAGGCATGATGCATGCACCAATCAGCCTGCTGAAGTGCAGTCGTCCATCATATTGGAGCCTCTGTTACCATCGAGAATATCCGGCGGTGGCGACGGTAGCCATGGCGGTGACGAAAGAGGAGAAACTCGGAGCGCGCGCCGCCGTACGTCGACCTCACCCCCCCCCCCCCCCTATCACTGTCCTGAAGGACCCCCGGCCGGCCGGCCCGTCACCTTGGCCTGGAGGACCAGCACCCTACCACGGCAGTCTCGTAGGACCGGCACCCTGATCGTGTCCATCTTAGACCAGCAACGGTCCTGAAGGATAGACCATCGTCACTGATCTGAAAGACTGTTGTTTGCAAGACTCTGTCCCAGAGCACCGTCGGTTCCTCTATCGCACTCGATGACCAATCGGGCCGCGAGCCGTCATCTGGTGCCCGCCATGGGCTCCGCGCCGCCGCCGGCGATGACCAGGCATCACAATCAGAGGGAAGAGAAAACGGGCCTCTCCCGCCGGCTCTGACCGGCCGTCGTCCAACGCCCGTCGATATGCGCACGAGTGCCATGTTGCGCAAGTGGCGATGTTTTCTCTTCTGACGACGGCTGGCCGGCCGGGAGAGATCCAGAGTCGGACTCGGAAGCGCAGCCAGCCGTGGAGAAGGGCTGTCGTGACGGCGGTGCGGGCTGACTGAATGGTAATCAGAGAAATTTTACTGAGCGCGGGCCAGTCATGGCCCAAAGAACCGCGATATTTTAGAAATGGAACTGAATAACATTAATGATACGGGTTTTCCAGGCTTCTATTCCCATTCTAAGACCGGTCATTTGATGCCCGTTTATAGTTACTTGTGAGTTAAAAGTGCAGACCACATTCCGTTTCGTTCCACTCATTGATTCCTAAATGCCGTCCATTGCTCGAGCTCGGTTAGCCTTTCATAAAGGCATCATCGAGGTAAATTTTCAGCTCCTCATTAAATCTTCCAAACGGAAGTAGAATATACAGCCGGTAGGTATTGGAACTTTCAAAACCCTCAACATCGAGGTAATCATCTAGGTAAATTTTCAGCTCCTCATTATATCTTCCAAACGGAAGCAGAAAATAAAGCCGGTTGTGCAACTTTTAAAACACTCAACAGCATTCAAAATTAAAGTTTCCATTCATTGAGTTTAAACGGACGACCAACAAATATGTTCTCAATGTAATGTTAGCCGTGAATGGACGGTTTACAAACTGTCAGCGCTCGCTCCTCCTCCCTCCCTTTCCTCGAAGTGCCGGCGCCGCGCTGAGGAGGCCGCCGGACGCCCGCCATCGTGGCCATCACCGCTGCCGCGCCGTAGTTTCACCAGCCGAATAAAACGTGGCGCGGCGGGCCGCGCGCGGCGCCGGCGGCCGGGACCGCTTTCTCCCGGCGCCGGGGTCGGTGGCCGAGCGACGTTTTCTCCAGAAAACGTGTCGCTCTTCCGGAGCGGCGCTCGTCGCCGACAGAGGAGGGAGCGAGGGACCGAGAGAGGGAAGGCGGACCACCGTCGCCGCAGAGCGCCGCTTCGACACGGTGCGGCCGCATGTTACGTCACGGCGAACAGTCGAACAGCGCGACACCCGGGGGAAGTTTTTAGCACCCTCCGGCGGTCTGCGGCGGCGGCGGCGGGGCGACTTTCTACAGCGCGGCGCGATGATGCGGCGCACTTCCGTTCTCCAACCGCGTCCGGGGAGAAGGAGCGCGCTGGTGCAAGGTATCCGGCCCGTCCCGGCCCGCCTGCAGTGGAGCGTCTCCTGCACGAGCTGCCACCAGCCGGGACCGGATCGGTCGGCCCGACTGTGACGAAATGCTGCGGCCGGCGGCGCCAGAGGTCGGTGACCCGACTGGGGGCCGCAGTGCCGCTCCACAGCCGCTCCCACATTCCTCCACACGGAGATTCACTACCGGAGCCCCCGGCACCCCGACAGCGAGGCTGACTGACCTGGCACTGGCTGTGCAATGCGCACCTCTGCAGAGCCTGGGAGGGTGCCAACAGCTCATTTGAATGGAAGATAGCCGTGTCTGCGCGCCCATCCATAAACATATTCAGTGTTACGCAGCAGTCTTTTAGGCAAAATAGGCGTGCCAACTGCACAATGCACATGGGCCAAGATAATACGCCTTTATCTTGTCACATCGTCGCTGCATATATTTCTCCTATCCGGCTTCATGCCTTCATCCAATACCTACTTCAATCTTTAGAGGTGTGACACTTCAACGTCGTCATTAGTAGCCAAAGACAGCACAGCTGCCAGTCCGGTAAATAAAACATAACAATAGTTAACACTTAACACGGACGCCAGGTAATCCTAAACCGATGGCTGACTCTCGTTTCTCCCTCTCCTGTCCTTTTAGTTCAGTGCTAGTATGCCTCCAGTCCCGACCATGCTACTACTTCTCTGGAGTTCTCCACAACACCATTTTCCCAGAACGCAGATATAGTGTAGAGAGCTGGGCTTCTCGCAGCGCCACGACTCCTGACTTTCTTACGCCACTTCAAAGAAGCACCGAAGGGCCTTCGGTGCTTCTTTGAAGTGGCGTAAGAAAGTCAGGAGTCGTTAAAAGCGCCGTTGGACATTTGCGTAACCCTCAATGAGTCTTCTTTGGCTGGGCAGTATCCGTTCCATGGTGACTAAGCCGGACATGAGCAAGTTCCGTTAGCGCTGGTCAAGTCCGGGTCAGGTCACATGAGGCCGGAAAGCCACCGGTACGCTCCGGGTCAGCCGCGAGGCAGGGCGTGACATATCGTGTCAGGTAAGGTCAGGTCTGGGCAGCTGAGTCTATTCAGCTTGTGTTAGAAAGAGTCTTATCAGGTCAGATCAAGTCAGCCCGTGCCAGGTCAGGTCAGATCAGCTCGTGTCAGGTCAGGTGCGCAACTCACCGGTGCGGTAAATGTCGGGCTCCAGCACGTCGTACAGGTACTGGGTGTGGTTCAGTCCGAGCTCGGCCAGCGAGATCAGCGTGCTGAGCTCGCGGGTGCCGGGGGTGCCCCTCTGCCGGCCGGCCAGATCGGCGGCCCCCCACTGGCCGCTGGCCGGCCGCAGCTGCAGCCAGCACGCGCAGGCCACTAGCAGCGCCCTGTAATGGAAAAACACGGGTCAGCGGACGGAAACAAGTGCGTAGAGGACGTGGGATAACAAAGGAGTTATTGTGTAAAACGGCCTCAGACAAAACGATCTCAGTTGACCTACTCACTACGCCGATACCTGAGAAAAGGCAGGTACGTAACTATAACAGGAGCTAGGCTGTGTTTATGTTATTGAGCTAGAATCAGTGTCTCCGTTGCAGCCTTGGAAGTCACGACAGTCAGCTATGTACTCACGTTTCAAGACTAAATGGTAAAGGCAAACTAACCTTCCGGGATCGGACGTTTTTATAACAGCGTTCGATTTCCGCATTCGCTGGCGATTTAATTAGTGACGTAACGGTATTTGATGAAATGATACCAAGGCGATGTGTTGGGAAAAGCTTTGGAAGTTCCTTTCATGGAAATGGGGGGAAAGAGAGAGAGAGAGAGAGAGAGAGAGAGAGAGAGAGAGAGAGAGAGAGAGAGAGAGAGAGAGAGAGAGAGAGAGAGAGAGAGAGAGAGAGAGAGAGAGAGAGAGAGAGAGAGAGAGAGAGAGAGAGAGAGAGAGAGAAGGAAGAGAGGAAAAAGATGAAGAATAGAAAAATTGGAAAAAGTTTAAAAAAAAACGACAAGAATAACATTGAGGAAAGGTTAATTATAAGATAACAACGAATGAAAATGAATGAACCGTATATGTGCTGAGATCAATCAGAAGTGAGCTGACCGGCAACTCTCAACCCTACCGCATCCCTACGCTGAACCACCGATGACATTATGTAAATACAGAGAGGCCCGAGTCCTGGTTCGTGTCCCGGTGCCTCGGCGGCCGTCCCGGAACGTCAGTTGTCGCGGTCACGGGTGAGCGCCCCTGACTGACCTCTAGCTGGCCCGCACCGACCCGAACTCTAGCCGACACGGCCTCTGAGTAACGGTGGACGGGTGGCAGAGCTGGGAGCTGCGGAGGACAGAGCCCGGAGCTCGGAGAGCGAGAGCCCGGAGCTCAGAGAGCGAGCTCTCGAGAAGGTGGAGAAAATGTATTGTGATATCTTGGCCGGCTCCTGGCCACTGCTATATTGTTAAAGTGTTGTGGCGTAGCGTAACGCTCTGACTGGTGGAACGTATTTTTGAACGAAATAAGCGGCCAAATAAATCACATGTAATTGTGTACATCGCCTGAAACTATGTATTTTGTATGCATTATTTGGCGTAGGCATAGTGCTCTGGTCTATTTTTCATTTGTTCCGTAGCTTACAGTTATCCCTCCAAAGATCCTCTCGATACCTGAGTACATACATGTTTACTGAAATGTCCTAGCCAACCAGCTTCCGCGTAACGACACGACATTGCCCAACCAGGCAGCGGCGGTCTCTAAGGTGCTCAGAATACCAGCAAGCCAGCTCCCCCCGACTCAGATTTGTGAACTGATTTCTTCACACTCCTGAGTTCACTCGAAACACACGACTAACAAATCTTCTTACACGGAAGACATGCGCAAGAAGCACCATTCCACGAACCTTAGCGAACGTACGGACCTTTCTATAAGGGCCGGCGGCGCTAGCGATAACGCATATGGTATGCAGGACGGCCACAGGACCGGTCTCCCGACGACAGGATGGGAGACAGGACATCAGCGTCGTCATCTCGCCGCCACCTCGCCGCGAACGTCCCCGCCGCGCCACTCATGACGCACGACGCGTGTTTTATGAGGGAAAGTTTCGCCGGACCGTGCATGTGAGCTGCTCATCAGCATACCGAGCTGGCGCGAGCGGGTGTTTAAGCAGACAACATTGCGTGGCGCGCAGAATCGGCGCCGCTAAAAACGCGCGATGGACTGGCGGTGCGGCGCGATTTGGTCACCTCTCTCTCTCTCTCTGGCGCTGACGGCGTGCCGACGCTGGGGCGGTCGGTATGCGGTCCACGTGCACTGGTGGTGCTCAGACAGTGCCGCAGCGGGCTGACCCGTGCAGTGCGACTCTGCTATCGCCACCGCCGGAGCTGGTTTCCCACGTACACGCTGCCGCCGCCGCCGGTGTGAGTGTGTGTGAGTGTGTGTGTGTGTCGTAACAGTCGCCGGTTCGGGTATAGTTGTCTGAGTCCTCCGGGGGTGGGGAGGGAGGACCGGGCCCCACACAGCGCGCGTCAGCCACTCGAGGAATGCACCGCCGTTCACCGAGCGCTTTGGCCGGAAATGGCCGCAGACGGGTCCTGCTGCACTCTGAACACATTAGGGCGTGGTGGATATGAACGCTTTAAAATAGCTGCAATAAGGACGCTACTCGCGGGATGGGTTAAAATTAGCGCATCATATCGGAAGCCATAATGCGCTCCATTTCTCCAATTCGCTCCAACATAACTTTAAAGCTATGACGCAGTTTGTCTGCAGCTGACCTTTAAAATGTGTCGATTGCGTCACTGTTTGATAATTTCCCTCCCGAGTTCACCGACACACGGAGAGCCGCCGCGATCCATTGTGATATGATAATGGTCCTCCGCTCACCGAACCAGCCGGTGACGTAACCACCGCGGACGCCATGTCGGTCCTGATATGGCCGCCCGGGCTTCCGGCATCTGTCGGTACATTCTCGCGCCACCTCTCCATTTTGAGATCGCATTACGTCCATGATTGGCCCTGATTTACCCAAACTCACGCATGAGGGTCCGCACTTTAAGTGCGAATTAGCTGAATCTGTTTGCTTTATTGCTATTTTTCAAACAAATTGTGGTTCATTATTTCCTGCATCAGAACAGCAGCCCAGCACATCCTCAATGCCGGTGCTCTTAACCCTCGCACGACCAGGCCATTTCTCATAACACGAACGACCAGGGGGGGGGGTTGTTACGACCCCCCCCCCCTGGCGTTTCGAAACGGAAGGTCGTAGAGCTTAGCGGAGAAAACCAACGGATTGCTCTCAACGAGATCTCGCGATTGGTGGTATATTTTTTGGTCCTAGGTCAACATTTGACTTACTTATGACCGGTCAAAGGTCAAATTTTCCGAAAAAATCAAACTTTTTCAACTTTCCGCGGCGATTGCGGCAAAACGGTGGGAGATATCGACTTGAAACCTTCACTATCGTGTTCCTTGATCAATTCTCTATCGTTTGGTATGTATTTCGTTTCCCTAGCTCTAAAAATGGCGCGTTGGGAGCGCCGGAAGTCGGCAAGGTCACAGTCGGCGGCAGAAATTCGAAAAATCAAAATTTAAATTTTTGAAATCTGATGTATTTTTGGATTTGGGAGGTCCATTTGCTACCTATAGAAGCTAATATTGCTGCATATTCCCATTGAGGTGACAAGAATTAGCAAAATAGTGGTTCGGGCGCTTTTCAAAAATAGTACCGGACGCTGTTCCTCTTGTGACGTCATAGCTCCGTGACCTGACCTGACCCGGTCAATTTTCTTGCACCACACGATAGCCAATGCTTGCCCCAACATGCATGGGAAGTTTCATCATGATCCATCAATGATCCATCAAAACAATGTGGGTATCACCGGCAGAAAACCTAGGGATTCGGCGCACACGTTTGGTAACTGTCGGCCGGAGGCTGTACCTCTTATGACGTCATAACTCCGTGACCTGACATGACCCGATCAATTTTTTTTCGGCAAAAGATGCGCAAAGGTTGCCCCAGAGGGTATTGAAAATTTCAGCCCGCTACGACAAGCCGTTTAGCGTGCACTTCGAAAAAGCCTCAGGGGAGGGGGGTTGATACAACCCCCCCCCCCCTAGGCGTTCTAGGGTTAAGTCTTAACCTTCTTTGCTCCTGCAACCGTATTGCTGGAGCCTGTGGACCTGAGTGTGGAGCCATTCATGCAGATTGGTGTTACTGTGTAACGCACAACTGCAGTCACCATGTATTGCGGCTCACTCTACAACTGCAGTGAGTCCGGCTGACGGAGACTGCAGGGACTACACAGAAAGGTAGCCAAGTACTGCGGCACAGCCTATCCTGTGAATCTTGGCCTGGGCCCTGGACTCCTGGACGCTCTTCGCAATGGATCGAAAGTTAGACAATTTCCAGTCAAAATTGCCCCATGATTTCGTTTTGATCATCTAACAAAATCAAAGACATAATTTCTGATTACGGGCATTCTGAAGCATGATTCACGAATAAGTTTATAAATCACTTTGTTCCAATATTCCTACACATTAAAACATCTAAATATTGTTTTGGGGATTATTTCTCTGCAGTTCTTCCAAGCTTGACGTCTACATAGTACATATAGCCTTTGTTTGCTTTACCTACGAATGTCGAGTGAATAATTCGAAACGTCGGAGCGTAGGTATTTGACGGCATGAAAGTTCTCTCTCTCTCTCTCTCTCTCTCTCTCTCTCTCTCTCTCTCTCTCTCTCTCTCTCTCTCTCTCTCTCTCTCTCTCTCTCTCTCTCTCTCTCTCTCACACACACACACACACACCCATTCCCTCTTTTTCTTAACCGAGTAAAAAGGACCATAAGCAAAAATTATTCCATCGCAACCACGTTCCCTTTGAATTCATCAATAGTCATCTTCCTCACGACTTCCCACCACTCGAATGTACCACCTCACGCTCCGCGTCTCCTTCCGCGTGGCAGCGAAGGCGCAGCATCTGTCGCCAGCTACCCCCCAGACCCCGCGCACGCCGTCGCCGCCAAACAGCCAGTCGTCGATAGCGAAAGTGAAACGGTTTGGCCGCCCGGCCGGAGGGTCTGTCTGGCCGAGCGAGGGAGCCATGTGACCAGAGTCTGTCGTCGGCTCTCTCTCCTCTGACGAGAGTCATCGTCGACTCGGCACCTTCGGCGCGACAGCAGGGATTGGTGGGATTTCCAGACGCGAAACGGGAAAGGCCGGGATAAAGTGCTCAGCTACTGTAGATTTGTCGTGAGCATTTTGGGCGTGGTGACTGTTGAACAAGTTGCCTTGCTTCTTTTAACTGCATACCGAAGCGCCTGTGTGCTGAAGAAAATGATAAACTGCTATTTTTTTCCATAAGCTATTATGAGATAAGACGCCTTTAGATAACATTGCTCAGTTTCCGTGGCATGCCTACCTCGGCTCTTCTTACTATCAATGGATCAGAGCTACACAGCAATACCTATAAAACGCACCTACGTTTGCCGCAAAAAAAGAGAATGTTGTCATCATCTGATCTCACAACTATAAGACTTCGGCATATTTTGCTTGTTTCATTCGTCGTTCATGATTTCATCGGAATGCCTTTCGCCTCTTCTCATTTACCATGATATGAAACAGTATCGTTTGAGAAATATACAACGTGCACGTACATAATCAAAGTGCAAATATGTTCAGTTTATTGTAAACTTATACGAGTATTGCACTACGATAACGACGGCATTTTGCTTCACTGCTTTTATATCAATGTTCCTTTGAGCGATGATTTTTGTTTTAGACCAATTGCAAGTACCTACCTAATAAGGAATGTGCGGCGTACGTATGGGTATATGGGTAAATAACACCCGTAGGTACCTACAGGCTATGCTTATTGCTTATCCATACTTTTCCAGAATATCAGTAGGTATGCATAAAATTGGAGGCACCTGTGCCACACAAGACGAGGTTAGGTACCTACGGGAAATATGTAGAGACCCAAACATCGGGCTCAGGTCTGGCCAACGCGAACGGCAGGCGATGTGCGACACTGCCGCCATCTGGGACCTCTTCAGGTCCAGCTGAGATCCAGAAACTACTGATGGCGCCACCTGGGACAAGGTACCACGAACTAGTGCTTTCGTCATCGGCCGACCGTCGCGCTGGTGGCGCTGGTGAAGCGAAGGGACGAGTCGCTTTCTCGTCCACTCGACGTCTACATAGAATACGCCTTGATACATATTTTTTCCCACGATCATCTTACCAGTGAGACGCCTCTAGGGTTTCAAACGGGCGAGCGAGACAGTAAGACCTGCACGTGTGAAAGTGTTGTGCAAGACCTGCAACTGACCGGCTGGTGACCCTCTTGCCGATCCATAAGTGTACCAAACCCAGCCGCTCTCACCGTTCCGTGCTTCTATCCTCAGGAAACTGAAATCCTTCTCCTCCACGCCGCAACCCCCCTCCGGGCTGGACAGGCAACTTTATCTCATGCGGGCTGCTCCCTTGGAGCGGCACCGCTGCTCCCGAGGGAGCGCACCCCGTAGCCGGGTGCAGTGAGTGCCTTGTGGCTGGGTGGCCTGTCTTCGGACGGGCTCAGCCCCGGCGACTCACTAAGGTGCCTGCCCAGACCAATGTCTCCCCCTATATCCTATCATGCTCCCGGCTCTGAAATGGTCTAATTGGACCGAAAGGGCCTAACCCAACAAAAAAAGCAGCCGCTCTTGCGATGCAAGTACATGAAAGCGGCACCCTGTATGTGCGCACGTGTCAACTGAGATCCCAAATGACTTTTGAAAGGCACTCTGCTAGCGCTCCCTAACCGTACCTATACTTAATTTAAGCTCAATCGACCCAGCCATTCTAATAATGTGGAGGGGGCACAAGGTCCAGTTTGCACGAAATAAAAGTGCAAACTGGACCCCAATGGACTTGTGCAGGGCATCAAACTAGCTGGCCCCTAATGAAACTTGATATGGTTGGGTGGACGACTGGCCGATCGCAATTGGTCCAGCCGTTCTCGAAATGTGGAATCGACCCCTGAACATTCGCACGTATGTATATACAGCTGCACCCCTACATGGTAACGCATTATCTGGTCCATGTCCATCTATTGTCCAAGTTCCAACACAATCCACCAAGGCAACGCGTTGTCGTTGCCAGCGGAACAATTTTAGAATTCAGGCCCCCACTCGGCATGTGCTGGTCTGCATCAAAAGTAGTCATGTTCATGATTTAAGGGATGAATCAATTAGATGCAGAGGACCGCTTGTCGCTCGGTTGAGTCAGAGTGGTTGTCGAGATATGAGGCGTCACGGCGACGGGTTTGGCCGCTCATAGTGATATTTTCCGTTAAATCACGGATAAATTTAAACATCAGTTTCCTTGGAATACCCATGTATAATCTTACCGTTTATAGTGCGAAACTCAATAAACATCATAGTTTGGAGTCCGAACTAAAGAGGGATGGACGGATAACATGGCCGGGCTGATTGAGCTGGTCGCTGGTTCAGTCCGGACTCGTGGGATGGGGGAGTGATCCACCTGCAGTGAAAACGGCCTTAGATAACGGCCCTGACCGTGAACATGCCGTGAACGCTGAGAGCGACTGGGCTCGGCATATTTACATGCCGGGAGAGCGGGTCAAACTCAAAGCGCATTTACATTCCAGGAGAGCGGGTGCATAATAATTTATCATTGTGGAGTTGAATGAAGAAATGTTCAAAATGGAATTCCTTCAAAAATTTCATTATGTCTTTGTTTGATATGTGGCCCAAATGTAGGTATCTACATTTCGTGAATCAGTATCCGTATTATTAGCCTTCTCACGACGGCTATCTGGTACACATTTGGCTTATATATGGTGCAGATTTGGCGCAGATTTGGTCAAATTAGACTTAATGTGTTTCCTAGAAGTTATCAGTTTGGGTTGCTAGCATATTTATGTATTCCTATGCAATATGCACGCTTTTTCACATTATCAAACATTATTAAAACACTGAAATAAATGCATGAGATGAAGATCATGTTCTTAAAGAGACTTGGCGCAGATTTAGTTAAGTTTGGTGCATTCACCAAATATCCCGTCGTGAAAACAGCTATTATCTAATCGGTCGTATCAAATCGTCCATACCTAAACAATTTTCCCATGTCTCATGGTTGTGGTTGACTGTCCCCTGTGAAAGCGCAAGTGATCAGCTGACGACTGCCGGTCAGCTGATAGTCGGTCAGCTGATCCGGCAGCCGACTGTCAGCTGATCGTTGTTTACAGTCCGGCCGCGCGGAATAGAGGTGCGGTCATAGTGAAAACGGCCTCGTGGAGCGGCCCTGACCATGGGAAAGCTGACTGAACCACGAATGACACTTTCGGTGAACAAAACACAGCTGATAATCTCGCTTTTCAACTAATTATGCTACCATTGCTCCTTCATGCACTCCGAGATGCATTATATAGTAGCCTAAATAGGCTATTTGCCCACACATACATTTGTCGATGCATATCTCGCTCAATCCAGGAGTAAGTACCGATATGCAGGAATGCCTAGTGAGCTGCTTACAAAAAACTTCCAAAGAAAGAAATACTTACGACTATCTTTACCTTCCCTCTAGTACGTGACATTTAAGTCGTGTTTAGGTTGCGAAAGTGTAAAAATACAATATCTTTTATCTGATGCTTGACAGATTCGTGCACCAGCCATCTGATCGTCTTTTGCTCATCACAGATCGGATTGAAACCGTGCTTAAATTTCATGATATAGTTCCCGCTCGGTGTGGGTACTCGTGAATTCGTGACATAATCAAACGAAACTTGTACCGATATGAATAGACAACTTATCCATCATCATTATCGGCTTAGCTCTGAACCAGCTTTCTTTTGATTATGAATCGTGTGGATCACTAACAATGACTGTAACAGGTCCTGAGGCGACATCTTTGGCTCACATCTAATGACACATTTCCCGCGTTGTCCGCATTAAAATTCCGGGCGTGTTACGTCCGATGGCAGGCATTGTTCGCTCTGTCACGT
This sequence comes from Amphibalanus amphitrite, assembly GCF_019059575.1. Classification (NCBI taxonomy): domain Eukaryota; kingdom Metazoa; phylum Arthropoda; class Thecostraca; order Balanomorpha; family Balanidae; genus Amphibalanus; species Amphibalanus amphitrite. The sequence continues at coordinate 325,899 of NW_024882289.1, read as the reverse complement.
GTGACACGATTATTCATTGATTGTAGGTCAGATGACCGGTCCAACACTACAGTACGTCCAGTGCCACCCACTCTGCTGCTCAGGTCGTTTCTCTAAAACTTCTCGTCTCTCGAATCACTTGCCCAGGTCCACATTCAGTAACCCACATTAGCTTGCCCGCTTCTTCCCCTCTAGCTTTTCCATAGCTGCCCAGTTTATAACATGCTTTCATTCCCCAGCGACGAGCACTTTATTTATTTTGAGCTTCTTTCTCCAACTCCATCTGCCTTCCGTGCTCTTCCATCCCAGCTGTAGTGTGAGAGTTATTACCTCTCGACCACTGGCAATCAATCGCAGCCGCCCGCCACTCGAACGGTTTTCTCTCGCCGTCTCCCCGTCCAGCCATTGTTCGGTTGGACGCATTCGGCGCGAGCTGGTGTCTGTGAGGCCAGTTTCTCGCTCTGCTGTCGCCGCGGCGTGGTTCCTCTGCCCGAGTAGGACTGTCTCCGGGTACCACACACTGGGCTAGCCCTCCCTCACCGCGGCGTAACCACGCCGGAGAAACTCCCCAGCAGGAGCAGTTTGTGTTCCGGCTGAACGGCGCCAAGCCACCAGACCGGACGGGTCAGAGCTGGCAGAGCTCACTCGATCACAAATAAACAGGCGGCCTTTGAGCCATGGCACAGCGATCAGATCGCGACCCGACGGCAGCCGTGCTGGCCGCGTCACCGGTGTACCGGATATGGTGATCAAAGTGGTGCGTCAACAGCGGCGCCCAGGAGTGAAGGGTGACCCCCTGTCGCCCTGTCGATGTGTGGGCAGAGGATGTCCGGGTAAGACTGGATGAACACGCGGGGACGTCACGGCCCCCCGACCTCAGTGGGTCACGGCACAGTCCGTCACCCCCCAGTGACCGGGCGCCACGTCACACCGACCGGTTTCACTCTCTTCCATGGGCAGACATGGGTGACTGCCAGGCAACAGCCGACGCCTTCTCCCCAGATATGGCGCGAGAGAAATTGGCGAGTCTCAATCTCGTCCAGTTTGGATCAATGGTGGTATTAGTGAACAAAGATGAGCCTTCTGAGAAGCCACACACCATGATAAGCCTCTACTCGACAAACGTGACCCAAATATCAGCTTCCGTTTTTCTGAACGTCATGATCAAAGTAAAAGAAAAGAAAATAGCAATGCCTGCCTACAAAGCACTTACAAATGCTTTGTGTTATTGGAAGCGTTTGCTTTATCTAGCGAGGTACAGTTCACGTCCCAGGTGGCACGCTCGGAATGTGCTGCTTAGCTTACATCGGTTCTAGTAAGCTTACGAGTCAATGAGTGGCTTGTCGTGCTTGATCATTTTCTTTCCGGGCATAAAAAGCTCGACGGAACGGCATGCAAACAACAGGCATCACTTTCGTTTGTTCCCGAGCGTGTGTTCGTGGGAGCCGCTCCTAAAATTATCGCCCACCGTGTAACCGGCGAGTAAAACAGCGACGTAGAAAGTGAAACCTACCGACATCTCGGCACCGAGCTGCGACGCCAGGCAGCAAATGACATACGGAGCCCAAAGGAGGCAACGAATGGGGATGGCGAGAGCGAAGGGGGAGAGCTAACCCGGATGCTGCCCACAAAGGCAAAACATTCTGTGTTTGTTGTGACGTTTTGACTCGCCATCACAAGACACTGTGAAGCGTTCATCACGCGGTTTGCACCCACGGTAGCAAGCGGGGCAGCCGAGCGAGAGAAGAGAGAAGAGAGGAAACTCGGTGTCATGTCTGAGCATCACCCAAGACGGTAATGGCCCGTAAAATAGGTGACGGAATCAACCGTCTGTAACAGGAATGATCGCAAGCCTTCATGCGATTTTCTGTGAAAGCGTGATAAGATAGGTTATCCCTAGGCATGCAAATTCTGATGCCGCATAATGTTCTCCCCTTATGTGCAATAATTCAAGCAGCAAACCCAGATATGTCGAGACCATTTGCCGAAGCGTTGGCTCACATGTCTTGCCGTAAACTAGCTTTTAGTCAAGGAAGTAGGTAAATGTTGCGAGTTAAACTGCAATGGCTATTGCGTACAAATTCCAAATTCAATTTGCTATACAAGCCAACACATTTCGTGCTGTGCTGTTTACTGTGAGAGCCACGACTTCGGCGGCAGACACCGTTTGCGACCGTGTGTTTTATTATATAAATGTAGATCCACCACTGTTCTACATGCACCGACACAATCAATGAGATAAGTGTTCGATGCAATAAACTGGTTTGCATCCAGATGTTATCTTGAACCTGCTTGCGTAAAAATCAGGACAGACCGTCTCTGTCGAATGCTGCTTGAATGTAAGCCAAGGCACTTCCGGAAATCGATTTGGGAATTGTGGTTAATTCAACTACTATATTACGGGTTGGCCTTTTTCACATCGCCAAATCAGTTATTGCATGGGTATCGCATAACTATCTACAATTCTACAAGCCTTACAAACGAATTTAAAAGTGCATATTTTTGAGCCACGAGTTTGCGATGCTAGTGGCTGCATGTCTACCCGTCATAATCAAATGCATCCATCGGCGGTGGTTGCACTGCATCCATGATAGGCTTGCTGCTCTATGAGCCTGCGTCATTGCTGTACGCACTACGCAATAAACGCATGCTATACCGGAATCGTATACAATAACGGAACGTACCAGAAGAACTGTCTTTTTTTGTGAGCTTCCCTCTTTGTGTAGTTTTTATAATTGATGCTTGGCAATATTGAAGCTGTGGCAATTGTTTTAAATACTATTGATATTTGATATCATGAGTTTCAAACAAACGTTAAAAGAGGAAAGTGTGCAATCTAAATGTTAAAACGTCAAAAACAGCAACAATACAAACTAGACACAAGACAAATTGTTATGTATTCCCAGACGTGTTTGGCGAATCGTGCCGGGTATATGCTATTGCAGGTAGCTATGCAGTATTCAGCCTGGCATTGTGACTGTAAGGATATGCAGCTATCCTGTGCGATGCACGTGCGTGCAAGGACAAGCCTTCCCCATCATTACCTGCGCATTGGCGCCTCCATGTCGGCTTCTCTGGACGGGCCGCTGCCTGGTGCTGAGTCTCAGGTGGAGCCGAGCTGTCACCTGTCACTGACACTGACACCTCACCACTGACCCGTCAACGCTGCCGGCACGTGACAGGAACTGCCGACACCCAGCCGCCGCCGACCGCGCCGTCAGCCCTCCTCGCCAGCACTGGCGCCGCCGTCAGCCGGCGACTTTCTCGGCTGGCGGCGTGGGGCCCGGCCGCTGCCGGCGACCGGCTCCCGCCCCGCCCCCGCCCCCGCCCCGCTCAGTGGCGTGCTGACAACACTGTCATCGTTATGGTGATTGTTTGACAGCCTGCACCCAGACGGCGGAATATTGTCGCCGCAGAGCGGGGCGGCGGCTGCCCGCTCCGTGATCACCCAGCCTTGCATGGAGAGGCCGCGCCGCGTGAGGTGAGCCAGGCAGAAGCGAAAGTGCTCGGAGCCGTAAGCGGGTCAGTCAAGTGTTCATTCGGTGCCAAATTGTCCTGAAATGGCCCATTGACAGGTCTTGCTATTAATGTGTCCCACAAGCACCATTCCAGCTCCGCTATTTACGCCAATCTGCGCACGCTTTCTTTTCTGGCGTTTTTCATCCCAGCGTGTTTTTTGGGAGACAATGGCTCCCTTATGCCGTGCACCAATTTGGACAACTTTCATCGGTTTCCCTTTCAGCCATGCCCGGTTTCCCTTAATTGTTTCTCCTGACACAGTGAGCGCTGTTGCAAATTAATGGAGTCGTAAAATACGGACTCCCAGAAAGCAGTGAGACATGGCAACTCATGGTACTGCTTGCTGAGTTGTTCAAGCTAAAACTTTTACTTTTCATCAAGTTACATAGCTTCAGAGAATAGCATTACTTTTTGCATGCATATGGTACAAATTTCGGGAAGTCAATATTGTTTTACCATGCCATAATAAGGAGACACAACTCAGAGTCTAAATACATGATACCGGGTTTAAATAAAAGTGCCAAACGATTTTTAATGCGTCCGCTTTGCCTTCGATTGTTGTTATTTCATTCGTAAATAGTCAATTAATGTTTTCCCCGCACACTGGCGGATCCAGAAAGGGGATCATGGACGCTGAGGGGGAGGGGGCATGCTCTCAAAAAGCCTCTTTAAATTCCAAAAATTTCTCGGATTTCGATTTCTTACGCACTGCTGTGCAGTTTAAAACAATCTTTACATACTCGTACCTAAATGAAGTTGTTTGGTTTTCTTTTTATCCTCGAAAACGGAAAATTTTCGTCGATATCGGGCACCGCGGGGAGGGGGAATTCCCCCCCCCCATGCCCTCCCTGCGCAGCCAGTGGTCCTGCGACCTGCATGTGAGTAACTATAATTTCAGTCAACGTGAGTCTTCGCAGATATTTTCATGTGAATCTCCTGATCTATCAAAAAGTAATCCAAAAGGGAAGATAGGTAAGGAAAGATTTAAGTGAGATTTTCAAGGACTGAGAGTGTCTCGAAAGTGAGACATTTTTATCGTGCAAAAGGGCACGCCTATGACGTGAGCTTACGGGTCATAAATCATAAGTCAATGAGATGCTAAAAGTTCCGGGTAAAGTCACTGGTTACGCAGACCTTACGACCAAAGGGAAAAGCATAATCAGTTGTGGCACCAGCTCCACGGCCAAACACTTTCAACGACAACAAACTCAGTAAGATAGTAACGTTGACGGGAGTAGACTTTCAGATTGCATACTAAAAGAAACGCCCATTTGGATGTCCAAACATCCAAATGTTGAGTGTGGCATGGCATCGGGCCGGATGGCGATGTTTGACTGTTTTTTTTTTTTCGCAGAAGGGATGGGAGAGGAGGGATTGTAAGAGCACGGGGACTAGCTGCTTTTTTTGTTTTGATCTGAGTTGCGTGCCTTGCCTCTTTATGAAGGTTTCATGTCTGTGTGAAATAAATGTTTTGAAAATAATGAAATAAATGAAAAAACGCCCAAGCAATACGTGATGATCTAGGTACTTGTTCATAATAACAACTTTTAGTGCTTATGGATGCGCACCTTTGCACAACAGGGACAGACCATTCGCTCTTATTCCGATATCTTCCGCTAGATGGCAGGGACGTCGGGCGCCTGCAGCTATACTGTGCCGCAGCACAGAAACTGACCGGCCGCGGCGGGTGAATACATATAGCAAAATGAGCCACATTTAGTGGAGCTAGTGTGACGTTTTGCTTTTATCATACTTAAGAATGTGAGGTAGGTATACAGAGCATTATATAGTTATTCAAATATTAATCACCTGAGATGAGAGATTTGGTAGCCTCTAATAGGTTCATGACGCCAACAGTTGATAGAAAAGTGTCTATCGTCTGTGCTTAGCTCCTCTCTTTCTCTCTCTCTTTCTTTCTCTCTCTTTCTCTCTCTCTCTCTCTCTCTCTCTCTCTCTCTCTCTCTCTCTCTCTCTCTCTCTCTCTCTCTCTCTCTCTCTCGCTCTCGCTCTCTCTCTCTCTCTCTCTCTCTCTCTCTCTCTCTCTCTCTCTCTCTCTCTCTCTCTCTCTCTCTCTCTCTCTCTCTCTCTCTCTCTCTCTCTCTCTCTCTCGCCTCTCCTCCTCTAAAATACAATTCAGGCGCTACTTGGAGACAAGTGCAGTGACATTCAGAAACATATCTGACTCGCCTTATGTCACCGGCTACAAAGGTAACTCGTGAACCATTGCGAGTCAATGCTGATATAAGTTAACCCGGCACCGCCTGGGCTATTTCCGTACCCACATCAGCCTGGGGGGGGGGTCGGATCCGACCCCCCCCCCTGTTATCTCGAGAACCAATGGTCGTATCGAGCCCCGCGAGGCGGCGTTCGAAAGGTCTCTACGAGACCTTCCCAAAGCACTCTTAAGATTTTAAGATTGAGGTCAACTTTCGGGTCAAGGTCAGGTCAAAGGTCAAATTCAGGGGTTTTGCATGATTAGGCTTACGGACAGCGGAATCGATAGCTGCTGCTCGAAACTCACCACAAATGACCTCAAAGACCTAGTGAAGGTACCATGTGCGTATAGGGGTCATAATAAGTACGGATCAAGGTCAGGTCACGAAAGGTCACGGTTTTCACTTTCTGCTACATGGGCGTGCGACACATGTTTTATGGCTTATTTTTCACGCCAAATCCGATGGTAATGGTTATATGTGACCCCAAGTCACTGTGCTGGTGATAAGTGTGCATTGAAAGCATAAAAAATCGTTTATACCATACATAACTAAACGAGGGCTAAGAAAAAAAGTCAATTTTTCAACTTTTTATTTTTGACATAAAAATGCACTTTTCTAGACGAGCTTTGTCTCAGGAATCTAGTGGTGCCATTTGTTTTCACATGCGATGTTCAGAAGTGCCTCTAATTTGCGAAAATGCTTATGACGTCACCATGCCCTATGCATGTTGGAGCTATTTTTTACAATTTGGGGGTCAAAAATCAAGATAGAAAGTTGAAACTTGGGACATCTAATGTTCTAATAGAGCTCTATAACATATATTCCGGTTTTTTGGAAATTCTCAAAATTTTGGATTTTATTCGCTGTTTTCCAAAAAAAGCGGCATCCTGACCCCTTGGGGCTGCTCGACTGCCAGCGGCGGCGGGCCTCCGCCTGCTGGGGAGTGCGGCGGCCTAGGACACACTACCCGTGGCCTGGATGGTATGCGACTACCTGGTGCCGCTACGAGGAACAATGACGTTGCGCCTCTCAAACTAGGATTGGCCTGGGCCGGGCGTGACGGCCGGTCGAGTTCGGTGTCCGGTCGGCTGCGCCCGACCGGACCATTTGACTGTCGACGACGGGCCTACGCCGTCAGGGATAACATTGGGACTGGGCTATTGCGCCTGGACGTTGAACCGCTGGCCGTGGCCAGGATGGCGTGTGGTTGCGGGCGCTCATGGGCCACAATGATGGAATTTGTGTTGCGGCTGTCTCTGGTCCTGGACACGGGCCGATAACGGGTGTGATACCTGGTGCGTTCGGCTGTCTGAGGTGGTGGGCCTCGGCCTGTTGGGGGCTGAGATAGCCTTGTGGCGGGCCGAGCGATGGCGCCCAGATGTGGACCACTGACTGCGCTGGTTGTCATATTGATTGATTGATTGGCACCGTCAAGCATTCCCTCACAAACCTTTAACACTAACTGTCCTCACTCTAACAATACTAACTTGCGAATCCTTTTCCAGCCATTCCTGCTTGGCGGTGCCACCGATCGGTGTATACCTACACGTGTGTTTGTATATGCACATTATCAGTTATCCGATGATAACCTAATACAATACCGGTGACTCCGGACATGCAAAAAAAAATAGTTTTTTGAATTTTTAGGGGTGAAAAACGCATTTTATGGAAAATCCGAGATAGCCATTTTAAAGAACTCGTTAAGCTGCGTCTTTTCGTGTCCTCAATTTGCAATTTGCTTAAGACCTCGATTTTTGGCGATTTTTTAAACATTTACCATTTTTTGACTGAAAACGCCATGTAGTTACATCACTAAAATCGATATATCTCAAAAATTTTTGAAATTTTTTTCTTATAAATTGCACAGGAGACGTCAAATTGATGGGGGAGAAGGTATGCGAAGTTTCAAGTTGATAACGCAAGCGGTTCATGAGTTATTCAAGAAAAACGGAGGGGGGTCGGATCCGACCCCCCAGGCGGTCGCGGGTTAAGGCTAGCCAAAAGTAGGTTGTAGTCAATGCTATCGGAAATGTAACTGAGATCGATAGAAATGAAAGCAGGACTGGCATATGTGTCAATTTAGCGCGTCATCAATTCCACAGTGTCAATAAGAGCATCTTTCGATAGAATGACATCGCCGATACGGGCGTGCGATGCGGGCGGTTTCATTGTTTTGCGGCGTTTTTGCGGTTTTTTATTTGCGGTTTGCGGCGGGCGGGCGATTGTTTATTTTTTGCGACCTTTGCGTTGGCGTTTCGGGCGTGCGTTTTGCGCGTTTTGCGGTGTTTGCGTTTTGCGGCGGGCGGACGTTTTTCATAATTCAAAGTCCAAACCTTCGGGCCACAGCGCTCCTCGAAAAGCGCTGCCCTCGAGTATGCATAACGGGACGGTGAAAAAACATGATTACTATATGATGAGGCATGATATAATCTAATTGATTGCAAACCCCTTCCATTAGACTTTGGTAACGCTGGCGAAATCCACATCGGTCGAGAATTAGCAGCGTTTTCAAGACCGCTAAGTGATGAAAGCATGATCAAATTGCACTGAGAGGCACACCATAACAACCCACTGCTCTCGAACAAAACAGTTGCTAGAGGGCAGTTGATAGCTCGGCGAGAGTCACCGGCCGTAGGCACAGCCAGCCGCGGCGAGGGCATGCACCGGCTACTGGCACAGGTGAAACTGTGACCACTGACCACGATGACCGTCCACTGTCCGGTATTGGTGACCGTGACAATGGGACCTCGGTCACCACCCGCCCAAGACCGACGTAAATGAGTTATATAGAGCGGAGTGAGCACAACGGCCGCACCGTTACGTAACCTTTAAGGTTTAAACCACAGCGTCTTGCCGTCAATGACATGACATAGGGTGGGCATAGTAAGGTAAAAAATGCCGCATTAGTCCGTCAGTGATAGCAGTGACACGATGATGGCAGTAACGTGTCATATCAGTCTCGCCGTGCCTGTCCGCCAGTGACGGCGGCGACTCCGTAACCGCAGCGTCCGGCCGACCGGGACGCGCCTGGTAACAGACGGCCGTCCCAGTCGGCGACACCGGCCGAACGGAGGCCCGTTAGCGGCCGGCGCGGCCGCCCCCGCCCTCGGCACGGAGCCGAGACGGTGACCCCGCCCCAACTGGTCACCCGGCGCGGTCAGAGGTCACCCGGTCAGTCGGAGAGCCGCCGGGGCCGATCGGTCACGATAGCTGGTCAGGGGTAGCCGGTCACGGGTCACGGCTTCAATGGTGTCAAAGGATAATATGTGCTGCCTCTGACTTGGTGGTGTCATATCGACAAGACAGTCCGTCGCAACCTGTTAACAATGAATAATAAATAGATCGACAAACTGCTTCCTACTATTTCTTGAAGAGGAATATCGATGCAGGTATGCTACATTAAATGTGTTGTAGGGTGTATTCAAAGCCTGCACCGGCTGCACTAGACGGGTAAATTATGAGGTTGTTGTGTGCACACTGTCAATCCAATCATTAGCAGCTCCTTGCAATGCGAGCTCGTGGCCTGCATGCATGGCGGGCCCACTGCAGTGCAGCGGAAGGAAACCAGGGAAGTCGGTCCTGACATCGCCCGATTTCTCCTCCGGCATGCATGACAATGAACATCAACGGCGGTAATTATGTAAATCAGTCACGCTCACCGAAATGTGGTATACCTACCTACTGGCCTATTATCACCAGAACAAAAAAAGACAACAACAAAAGCTGCACTGTCGCTGGTACCGTGCACTTTGTCGTGTAAATGATGCTTTGCTTTTCGTGCGATGATGTGACACAGTTTCAGCTATCAGATGCACTGAAGCTGTGCAAGAGGGAAGGAGTCCACGTGACATAGGCGAAGCCGCATCACGATCACGCGGTGTTTTGCAAAGGGATGTGGAACCATTAATCACACACCTGTTCAGCGGCAGATAATGGCTTTTAGGACGTCATCGTCGTTACGAGGCGTAAAAATGGGGCCAGTTAGCCGCGTGGTGGCCAGACCAGCGGTCACCGACCTGTCCTGTCAGCCACGCACACATCTAGTCCGTGTCGCAACACCCAGCTCCACAATGGAGCGCCGCGCGGCCGCTGCTGCGGGTCGGTGGCCGCGGTGACCTCTGCAGCTGACCTGGGGCACTCCCCTCCCCACAGCAGCGCCAGACACCCCCCCCCCTCCCAACAGCGGCGCCAGACACTCCCGGTACTCACCTCACTTGCTCGGCGGCGTCTTGGTCTTGTTGGAGGAAGTGTTGAGTTTGGAGATGGACACCACCGGGCCGAAGAGGACACGCGCAGTCACCTGCACCCCGGAGCGAGAGAGGTCGCCGGCGCTGCCCGACAGACTGCCAGGCCGGAACGTTGTCCGCTGGCTCTCCACACAGACGGGCTCCTGTTGAGACGAGCTGCCACCCAGGGAAGACATGCCGCCCGGCTGGTAGACGGGAGGGAAACGGGAGGGGGACGGCGGGATCAGGTGGGGAGAGGGGCTGGGAACAGCGGCGGGAGGGGATGGTGGCAGAGGACGGAGGAGGAGGAGGAGGAGGGTCACAGAGTGACGTCACGGTGATATGCCGTGAGCAGCACCGGGTCAGCAGACTGGGTAAGGTAGGGTGCGTCTCCCTAGCTTGTCAAAGTGGTTCAACTGAAGGATGTTTACGGTAGGTGCAATATCAGAGACAGGGAAGGGTTGGGGACAGAGAGGAGAGGCCGGAGGTCCAAGAAGGGGTGACCGGGCAGGAGTCACGTGACAGAGACGTCGGCGGTCGCGGCGGAAGTGGGCCGCCGGGGAGAGAAAAACAGCGGAGCAGGTCGCCGCGGCCGCCGCTGTCCACAGAGCTCGCCGTCAGTCACATACACGCGCACACACGCACCAGACGGAGCCGCGCCCTGGCCGGCGGCGGGAGGCAGAGGTCGGCGGCGGGCGGCTGCTGCTGACGGCGCGGGCGGGCGGCGACTGGCCGCGCACCACCGCCGACGCCACCGCCGCACCGCCGACCAAATTTGGGTCAGCGGGTCCCATCGTGCGGCGTGTGGCGGCCCGGAGCTGGGGTCGCGCCTGCCGCCACCCCCGCCCGCCGGGCCGGGCCGGTCCGACCGGCAGCTCAGCCGCCGGCCGACCGACCGCCGCTGGCCGGCACAGCGTGCCGTATCGGCGCCGGGCAGAGCCGAGAGAGAGGTAGCGGTGCTGACAGGACACCGACCTAGCCCATCGTTCAAAAGCATCCAAACTACCACAAATGCATTCTCAAATGGGAACAGCGTTAATCATTGATTTGTGACTGACAAGGCAGGAAAAAAACAGAACCTGGCTTCAAAACCAGCAGCACAAACACATTCATGAGTTAGTTCATCTTGCTGAGCACCTATGTCCCTACATGTCAACGAGTTTAGGATCCTTCAAATGGAAGTGCCATCGATTCTGAACAGCAAACGATCGCACATGTTGAGCGTGACGAGTCCTCACGAGCTTCTACTTATACATAAATAGACGATCGACATACCAGTTGCCTCCGTTTGCATTTAAACCCATAACTGGCTTTCTTAGCACGTTGAAATAAAGGTTAAAATATTACGAAAATAGATAAATTGTCCTATAACGCTCGAGTGTCCACTACTGCGCCTACCTCATTTTAATCCTGTCTTCATTTTTACCTCTCTTCTCCCTCTCTCTCTCTTTCTCTCCCTCTCTCCCTCGGTCTCTCTCCTCCTTTCTTTCTATTTCTCTCTTCCTCTCTCCATCTCTCTCTCCTCAGCCCTCTGTTGTGACGGTGTTCTATTTGCGACAGACGGAGTCACCGGTCGCTCCGTGCACCGGCTGACACTGTGACAGCACGTTCGGCAGAGGTCGTTCACCCCATCCGTGTGCCGGACGGGACAGAGCGCCGGCTCGGTCACACCGACTGCAGTGGCCCTGCTGCACACGAGCGACTGTGGAAGGGTGAACAAAAATACAGCCGCCGAGCTGAGAGGATAAAACTCGGCCCGCGAGCAAGTCAAACAAGGGTGATCCTGCACTGAACAAGGAAGTCTCTTTGGTTCAAACACCTCTTCCAGAAAAGAAAAAATATGACAAGAGAGCGCAAATGATATCCCTCAAATCACACCAAATGGACCAGCTAATTAAGAATATATGTGGCACCAGCCAGATATTCGAAGAAACACTTTGCCAACCCATCCCCAGGCGACGCTCCAATTCGTTGCACTTAGTGAAGAACTTAACAAAGGTGCCAAATGGTCCCATTAAAGCCAGCGATATAGCCGGCGTAAGCCAACTGTTTGGGTGTTATTAACTGGCTTTATGACTTTCGTGCATTGAGGTGAGTAATGAGGTTACCGAGAGAAAGTTTGTTTGGCGTGCCACGGAGCGGTAAACATTTGAGTAATTACAAGATAATGAGAGAGGCACCTTGTTTTTAGGATAGAGAAGTACGCTAGGAAAGAATGCTATACCTATTATGTAGTTACTGGTGGTGGCGACTTTAAATAACTTGTCGCCCGACTCCCGAGGATATGACACCGGCTACAGTTGGTCGCAGCGGCGGCGGCGCGGCGCCCTCTCCCCGGGTGACGGCGCGGTCACCGGCGGAGGCGCGGCGCCGTCAGTCCCCGGGTGACGCCGCCGTCGCCACTGGGCCACGTCCGATTAACGGATGACTGGCGGTCGGCAGTTCAGTGGGCCAGTGGAGCACAGGTGCCAGGAGCGGCGCCAGGCGGCCAACAAAGGCGGCCGGGACGGAGCACAGCAGTCGACAGTGGACGCTGAATGGCGCGGCCAGGGGCGGTGACAAAAGCCATGGGATACTGAAGGTTGCAGTATACGCTCAACATAGTAAATTTAGTTTGGTAGGGGAGGCTCAGATTCATTGGAAAACTTCAGCAACAATGCTCCCTATACGGCTCCACAAGTCAGAGATTACCTATCCAGCATGTCGAGCCATGCATCCTGGAACCGCCTCTGCCGCCAGGGTAGTTATACCGTCTGGCGCTCCTTTGTGCGGCGAGGGGAGAGGAGAGGAGGGCAGGTCGGGTCAGCAGGACGTCGACACCTGTAACCCGTTTACGGGGGACGTGCCACGGCCGCCCCAGCCGGACCTGGCGGGGCCGATCGAGGGCACGGCGCGGCGGCGCGCTCACGGGATCGGGGTCGGATCCGACATTAACTGGGACAGGTGACGGCCGGCACCGGGCCGACATCGGCCTGCGGGTGGCACATGAACAGAGGCCTCCCGACGGAGAGCATTGGACATCACAGACTGCTGAGATCAGCAGTCTTGTTAACGTCAGCCAGAACGGTTCAGGGCTGGGCTGCTGATAGCCCAATAAAAAGCGCCAAATACAGCGAGCAAAATCAACCAAAGCATTAAGCAGCTCATTCTACAAATAGTCACGTTCGAGGGAGTTTTCGCTGCATCCACACGCGTTGATTCAGTCATCAGTTGCCACCCACTGACAGTCAGCAGCTCTGTCTGTCAGAGCTGCAGCCACCGGCGACATGAGACGGCCGGAACCGCGTCCGGGCCGCGGCGGCCCACTTGGCACTGGGCCAACTGGTGCCACGGCCAGTCAGCTGGGCCGCCAGTCAGCTGAGCAGCCCGGCCCGGCTGCCCGAGCTGACCCTCGCCAAAGTGTGGGTCACATCGCCGCGCCGGCCGACCGACCGGCGGACCGCGGCGGAGCAGGAGGATGGGGAGGGATGGGACATGGGATGGGAGAGAAAAGGTGGCCTCCACCCAGTCCACATATCCAACTAGGGATTGATGCCTAAAGACAATGTGAACTCAGTCGCTGGGTGGCATAACCCGAGATAAAGCCCTGGAGACTGCAAAGCTTGTCACGCCAGTAGCACCAGCATCCGGAGGCCAGAAGGCTGCGATGTTCAGTTGCGTATTATCACTACGTAGTGGAAGACTTCATTCAGAAGACTTTAGTACGGCAGTAGACACTAGCACCAAGAGAGACTTCATTGCAAAATAGACACTAACACCAACAGGCATGAGACAGCAGTAGACACTAGCACCAGGAGGCAGAAGACTTCATTGCGGTGGTGGACACTAACGCATGAGGAGACTTCATTGCGGCATTAGACACTAGCACCAGGAGACTTTATTACGGCAGTCCACACTAGCACCAATAGGCAAGAGACTTCACCACAGCCGTAGACACTAACACCATATTTCACCGCCGCAGACCACAAACAATCCGTTCACCATGGAACGAGCCGGTTTTGCTGTCTTCATCCGAGGCCTGACTAACAGTTAAGTAATTGATACTGCAAAATGACCTGTTACTGAACCTGCCGGTTCCACTGTGCCAAAATAGACGATGAGTTTTTATCTATATAGAAATGCGTGTGAAGTACTCAGATGCTATAGTTCATAAGGTAGAAATCAATTATCAGCGGTCATCATAGTGCCAAGCAAGACGAGTTCACATCAAAACCTGCTATTTCAGAGCACCTCAGACTGTTGCAGAGGCCGGGGCGGTGGACGCAGAGGGCGGACCGGACGTGCTACCGGGGTCGGTTTGCGGAACGGCCCGCTCCCCACAGTGCAGCGGCGGCCCAGTAACGGTGCCCGGTCAAGGCACGTCCGATTTGTGGGAAACTTTGATACTGTGTAGGCACTTATCGCCTTAGAAAGCCGGTAATGTGAGCTGATGATGCCTACATCACTGATAATACTGCTATAGTCACAGGTAATTGAGCAGCGACTTTGTACCAAACTGAGAATATCAGACCCGTATCGAAGTTAGGGGAAGTTGGGGGAACGCCGAAGACTTTTTTTCTGACGCCCGTAGCACGCAAGGTAGACAACATAAGCTATTCTTGTTGGCGTCATTCGAGAGGCCAGTCTTTTGTCTTTCAAACATACCAGGCGCATTTGATGAATTCGCATACCGTTAAGCGCAAAAACTAAAAATATCAAAGAACTGACTTTTTCGGCGTTGCCCCGGACTGCGGGGAAAGCCGAAAATGGGATAAATGATCTACGAGGAATGCCGACATTGATGTTTTGCCAATTTATCTCAAACTTTATCCAAAATTCATCAAAGCTGACACGCGTTTTAGGAGCATGAGGACGCTTGGCGCACACTGGAAGTTATAATTGTGTGATATAATAAGAAAATGCCATGTAAGTCATTCCTTATAGGTAACAGGCCGTTGTGCCGGCTGAAAGTGTAATTTGTTTGACTAAAAATACGCGTTGCTATTCTACAGCAGTAAAACCCACGTAGCGTGCTTAAACGTGCGTAATTGCACGTTTTCGGCATTACCCCAGCCAGCCATACTTTCATTTGCAGGCCCATAACTTTTAAACGTGCTGTATAAATTTCAAATAGGCAGCACACTTATGCAAAGACATGCTGAAGATTACTTGACCGAATTGGCCAGACAAACGGTAGCATAATGAGTAAGAAATGCAGCTTCAAAGGCGCATGTAGTACAACGGAAACGTACCTTGAAAACGCTTTTGGCGCCCTCACAGCCGAAGTATTCCAAATGACGACTCGTAACAAACATGCGATAATTGTAGTCACTTAAGCTTCAGAGCATCACTGAGACGTGGCCACTGGCGGATCCAGGGGGGGGGCCACCGGGGCCATGGCCCCCCCCCCAAAAGCCTGAAAGGGGGGGCCAACATATCTTTTGGCCCCCCCCCCCAAAACGCTTGAAGAAAAATTAATGTGAGATGGTTGCGTAGTAGATACCTACTAGAATCAGCAGCGTGATTCAATAGCGTAGAGAAAGTCAGGGGTGCGGGAACTACTTTCAGACTGGGGGGGGGGGGCACACCATAATAGAGATCAACCTAGGGTCCCCCCAAATCTAGTTTCTCACCGGTTTTAGGCCACTTATTTTTCATCTCTTGGCTTTTTCAACAAAAAAAGAAAACATTTGCAAAAAGGGCGGTATTCCGTCTGAAAGTTGTGGTGGCACCGCCCCCCACTGGTGGATTCAGGGAGGGGGCCACCGGGGCCATGGCCCCCCAAAAGCCTGAAAGGGGGGCCAACATATCTTTTGGCCCCCCTCCCAAAACGCTTGAAGAAAAATTAATGTGAGAAGGTTGCGTAGTAGATACCTAAAAGTTAGAATCACCGGCGTGATTCAATAGCGTAGAGAAACTCAGGGGTGCGGGAACTACTTTCAGACTGGGGGGGGGGGGGCACACCATAATAGAGATCAACCTAGGGTCTCCCCAAATATAGTTTTCTCACCGGTGGTTTTAGGCCACTTATTTTTCATCCCTTGGCTTTTTTCAACAAAAAAAAGAAAACATTTGCAAAAAATGGGGTATTCCGTCTGAAAGTTGTGGGGGCACCGCCCCCACGGCCCCATAGTTGGGGGGTGGGCAAGCTGTCCCCACTGCCCCGGTTCCCGTGCCTATGGAGAAACCACCGGGTTTACTAGCTGCCTTCATAAAGTGTCGTCATGTCTTGTCGTCACCCGAGAAGGTCTTATTGCATACATATCGATTGAACTGTCAAGTTAACAAACTTGCTCTGGCAGCCTGACCTGACATGACCCGGCAATTTTTCATTCACGGAATATGCGCAATAATTTTTTTAGGAACACTCACTGAGTTGGCGTTGAAAAGCTTGCTTTGTTTGGTAATTGTACAAGAAGCATATCAGGGACCTTTTTGTCCCTTCCCGTGAAACGGTAAAAGACTTATTTCGGTCAGAGCTCAGGCCAATCTCTAAGGGGTCAGTCGGGTCACTTATTTCTTAAAAGGGTCCTTACGGCATCCAAGGACCAATTCCGGCTTTTGAGTGCACCACATCAGCATTTGATGCTGCGACAGATGGTGAAATATGAATATATGTTACAGGCCGTATGAAAATTGTCCGTTTGCAAACGGCCTGGCCCAGTCAGGGCATATGAAACAGCCTGAAAACACCGGCCGTTTGCAAACCATGACCTGAAATATCAGACCGTTTGAAAACGGCCTAGTTAGTTTCGGCCTAGCGGATCCAGGGGGGCCACGGGTCATGCCCCCAAGCCTGAAAGGGGGCAACATGTATTTTGGCCCCCAAAAACACTTAAGAAATATGAATGTGAGAAAGTAGCGTAGTAGGTAGAAACTACCGTATCATTAAAAATATGTGAGCTTGAGTGTTGGTCTCGTCTTCACCCAAGAAGTTCTTATTGCATACTTTACCTCTCGATCGACGCGTGAAGTTATCGTGTAAGTTATCATGAATCCGATCGCGACGAAACTTTAGCACCCTCATGTTGACAAAGTCTGAAAATTTCATGACCCTGACCCAAGTGACCTTTGACCTGTGGCCTATTTCTCGAGACTATCCGTGCGTTCGGAGAGCATGGAATATTCACCGTCCCCTGGAATATTCCCCGTGCCGCGTTCGGAGGCGTATCTCTCTGAACGGCCAATCTCCGGGAATGTTCCGCGCGCATGGAGTATTCCACGGATTCCACGTGGAATGTGCCTCTCCGAACGCACCATATGTTTGGCCATGTTTGAGGCCATGTTTGGCCGGAATCGCGATTCCGCGTATGTCGGCTCACATTATCCGCTCGTTTACAGTCTTTTCGTGGTTTAAAACGCTCAAACATGTGAAATGATGTTGGTCCCAACCATTGTGGTAGGTGTCAATGTCACCTTAGGGTCAAGTCAGGTCATTGACCTTTGATGACCTCGGTGCACTTTTCCGAGTTTAACATGTTTCTAGGATAGTTTCGTTTAGCTGATTTTGAATTTAGCATTTAGCAACCATTTGAACATTTACGAAGTAGTTTTGATGCCTTCGTATCATGCTACGTAGCTGCCAGTGGTAGTCGGACACCTGCTACACGGACGCCCATAAGTACTGGTTGACCTGGTTGACCTGACCTGGCCTGCCCCGACATGGCCTAAAGGCATGAAGACATCATCTATGATCCAAACTAACATGAAATTCGTGATCAGCACAAAAAAATCTATTACAGCCTTACTTTAGGAGGTTCTGACAGGCCCTGATTTTCCCGTCTTTTGGGTCTGTGACCTGACCTGGGCGGTGTTTCACGGCACGCTGCCAGCGCTGTTGGCACTTTTGGTTTCCATGGAGACATCAACTAGCCTATACCTACAACACTACCGAAGGTTGACCTTAGCTCGCGGAATGCGCTGGCAGCGGCTGGCAGCGCGACCGTGAAACACCGCCCTGGAAGGTCAACCAATGACCAAGGACCTTAAAATCGGGTATCATCGGCTTCCTCTCGTCACTGACAGGCAACACACTCGTTTTTTCCGCGAGCTCTAGCTTGATCAGGGGCCGAACGGCAGAGAGGTTCAACCGACACCTCCCAGCCCGCGAAGGCTGCGCCAAGCACCGACCCGGAGCGGTGGTCGACAAAAGCAATTTGAAGTGTTTTCAAAGTAATATTAAGGCACGGGTTGAGTGGGCTACCATTTCTCTCTCTATTTTTTTTAGTTTAAAAAAAAATTATCGTTTCAGGGCTGTGACGAAAAATAAGTGGCCTAAATCCGATGAGAAAACAGGATTTGGGGGTACCCTAGGTTTGGCTCCTTGCACGAGTTGGCCCCCCCCCCCCCAAAAACGCAAGTCTGGATCCGCCAGTGGACGTGGCATCCATGTCGTACGGTTTTAGAAATATCTCGAATTTCGGCTTTGCCCCAACTCCGGCATTGCCCCAACTTCCCCTATTTCAGGACAGCTACTTCAGCTGTACCTACGATTAACAGTATATGGTTACGGATACTAATTAAACAAGTTTACGAGCTTAGAGCTGATAAGGAGCTCATTAGCTTCTACTCGGATATAGATGCCCACAATTTACGGCGTCCAGCTAGGCGAGAACTGCCTACAATATCCAGCCACTGTTGCAAATTTAACAGATAGCAATGAAAAGTCGATGACGCTAACAAAAGAGCCTTCCGGTTACACGTTTTAGATATTTCGACCAAAGCTGACCATTCTGTGCCCTGAATACTCGGGCACAGCCACGACTCACGGCCGTTTGACATCCCAATCGTGCCCCCCGGTCGCCGGTCGCTGAGCGCGCCTCTGCCGGTGACCTCCCGCGGGTCGCTGGTAGGGAGGGGCGGGGTTTCAGTCGGGCCGGGACGGCCGCGGGCGCGTGTGTGAGCCGGGGACAGAAGGAGAGGCGGCGCCAGAAGACTGCTTCTGTGCAGTGGTCATGGCGATACCCTACAAACCCAAGGCGGTGAGTGAAAGGATGCAAATCGTTTTATTTGTTTCTCGCTGGCCTGATAATGAGATACATTAAAGGAGAACCGTGAAACGATTCAGAAACAAGTGATTGATAAGTTATCAGTCGATAAACGTTTGCCGCGCCTCAAGCTTTTTCAGCCTGAGCCAGCGAACACAGACGGGGAAAATATTAAAAACATGGGAATATTTCACGTACCTACCTATGTGATGATTTTCTCCAAATACAGGTTACGAAGAAGAAAATAATTAAGCCAAACGAAACGCGACAATAAACGTGCGCCCATGATAATCATTTATATATTTCCTTCGTCACATATCATCTTAGGTCAGTGAAAGGACAAGTCAAAGTAAGCTTAAAAATCAAAATTACGAGTTCTCATCATTCTGTCTTCTCATGCTGCCGACCATACGGCCCCGTCAGCATAGCGTCCCTGCAGCCTAGAAAATCGCAGTGTGTTCTGAGATATCAGTAGATGCCTAGCCTGCCCAATTCATTGGCCAGGGTTATGTAAGTCAGCTAATTAGGGAAAAACGGTAAATCGCAAAGTGGACTGAATTGCGATTAGCGCACTTTGTTAGCCGCTGCAAGGCCTTCATCAGTGAATAATCCCAAAAAAGGAGGAAATCCTTTCTTATATTTCACTGATGAAGGTCTGTGGCCGATATATTTGAAAACGCTAAAACAATATAATTTTGACTCAGCATACTTTTGGAAAGGATGATAATAAAGAAATACTTGATTTTTACATCAATTATAATCATGTAATAATCGGTCGTCCTCACGGTGCTAGCTAAGAATGACCAGCTTCTTGGGTTCCTTTAATGCCCGCTGCTCAGAGTCGATAAGGAATGGAAAAGAGATGTATAGCTGAGAGTTAAAAAGTACGATTTTATTACGTGGGTATGATTAATTAATTTGTTGTCACACTTTTCAGACCGAAAGTGATGCTGCATCTTCAACGACTGGAGAGTCAGGAGCCGATCCGATTGATACTTCTTCGGAACCGACGGCGGAAAAAGACGAGACGTCGAACACCGAGAATGGGACGAGCGCCACCACCAGACTCGAGGAGACTGATGCAGCTACAGCAGACATCAGGAAAAGAACGACGACGACCACCAGACTCGAGGAGACTGATGCAGCTACAGCAGACATCAGGAAAGGAACGACGACAACCACCAGACTCGAGGATACTGAGGCAGCTGCCATAGACACCGAGACGGGAACACCCACCTCCAACGACCCCACACAGGCTGAGACATCCGCGGCGGATATCAAGACCGAAACCACCGCCCCAGATCCCATACTTGAGGAGCAGGCTGAAGCAACTACAGCAGAGACCGAGACCGGGACGACCGCCCCAGACCCCAGTCTCGGGGAGGAGGCCGAGACGGCTGTGACGGACACCGAGAGCGGAACGACAGCTACCAATGATCCCGGACTCGAGGAGACTGACGCGGCTGCGGCGGATATCGAAACCGGAGCCACCGCCCCCGACCCCAGTCTCGGGGAGGAGGCTGAGACGGCTGTGACGGACACCGAGACCGGAACGACAACTAGCAATGGCCCCGGACTCGAAGATACCGAGACAGCTGCGGCAGATATCGAGACCACAACGACGACCACCAGCGAACCTGGACTCGGGGAGGAGGCTGAGAAAGAAGCTACAGCAGGCACCGAGACCGGAACCACGGCCCCAGATCCCGTTCAGGCTGAAATGACTGGTGCGAACACCGAGACCGGAACCACTGCTCCAGACTCCAGACTCCAGGAGGAGGCTGAAGCAGCTACAGCACACACCGAGATTGGGACCAACACCCCAGACCCCGGGCTCGGGCAGACTGAGGCAGCTGCCACCGATATCGAGACAGTGAAAACTAGACTCGAGCGGGAGACGGAGTCAGAGGCGGTGGGCGTCGGGACTCCGAGAACCATTGCCAACGCCGGTAACAGAGAAGACAACAGGGTTGAAAAATCCACTACCGACCTCGGCCCTGAGGAGGGTACAGAGGCTGACGAGACTGAACCTCGACCTGAAGATAGCACAGAGGCGACTGTAGCAAACGGCAGACCGCCAACGGCAGGAACAGCGACGAAAGAGTGCGCGCCGAGTGCGTCCCATCGACAGCTATCATCTGATGCATCCACCGACTCACTGGTTAGGGATCCAGAAACCAGGAGAACAAGCCCTGATAATCAGCCACCGGCTGCTCCCGAGCTGTGTCCAGGGAGCGGACCAGCAGCTGGCGAGGAGCCGTCCGAGAGCGGGCTGGGCGCGGGCGCCACCGGGAGCGACACGGAGCTGCGCTACCTGGCCGTTATGGTGCAGCTGGAGCAGCTGGCCAAGCTGCTGGACGAGTCGGCGTTCCAGTTTGCCAACGCGCCAGCCGGGGATACCGCAGAGAGTACAGCAGCTGCGGTGGAGGATACAGAAGGGAAGAATGCAAACGTGAATGACATTGAGACGAATGATACTGATGATATCGAGGTGAACGGCATTCATGGGAATGGTATTCATTCGGATACTGCTGAGGCGAATGGAGCTGATGCAAATGGTATGAGCGTGGACAATGTCGCTGCGAAAAATACCGAAGCAAAAGCCAATGCAGAACAAGTCGAGGGAAAGGATACGGAGATGAGGAATGGAAGGATGAGGGCGGCAGAGGCGAGCGCTGCTGAGGTCAACGAAGGAGAGGCGAATGTCACGGAGGTCAAGGATGCAGAGGTGGAGGATGCAGAGGTGAGAGATGCAGAAGCGAAGGTTGCAGAGGTGCAGGATCCAGATTTGAGAGATGCAGAGGCGAATTCTGCCAAAGTGAATGGAGCAGAGGTGAATGCTGCCGAGCCAAGTAATGTCGAGGTAGCTGGTGCCGAGGCGAATGGCGCCGATTTCAACGGCACTGAGGTGAATGCCGCCAACAGAAAGGAAACTGAGATGAATGGTAGTGCTGAGAAAGATGTCGAATCTGAGGATATCGAGGCAAAGAACAACTGTGCAAGCGGTACCGCTGGAAGCTCTACCAAAGTTAATGGAGCAAAGGTCTTGAGTACCGAGCAAAATGCTGCCCTTACCGATCCAAAAGCAGCAGCTGAGCTGAAGAGGAACCGCACCAGATACGCCGAACTGACCGCCCTCCTAGCAGCCGCTTGTATTCACCTGGAGGGCCGTACTCCGTGGTCCGTGAACTTCAAGATCGAGCGGCTGCCCCTGCCGATCGGCCAGCCGCCGAGAGCGTTCCGTCCGCCACCGGGGTACGAGCTGCTGCCCCCGCTGGTGTGGCCCGTCTCCGCGCAGCTGGAGCGCTGGGCCGCCAGGCCAGTCGAGGTCTCCAGGCCTCCATCAGAGGACCGGGCGCGGCCTGACGGAGCACCGACGGAGCGCAGAGCGAGAGGTTCGGGTGACGACACCGGCACACAACCAGAACTGGACGATACAGGCTCAAAGCCAACCGGCGGTGCGAGGAGGAAGACCTGTGTTGAAAAGAAATCTCAAAGTAAGTCCGTGCCCACAAGTCAGGTACCAGTGAGACGGAATGGAACAAGCAATGGTAACCACAGTCTATCCAAAGAATCACTCTCCCACGGAGCCGCAGAGCTCGAGCCTACGCAGAGCTCCACGGCCGCATCCCCAGCTTCCTACGCATCAGACCGCCTCACCCACGGGCGTGCGTCACCCAGGCAGCTGAGGGCAGTTCTGTCAGCCTTCCAGCGACGTAGTCGGGCCACCTGCGCGGCTCTGGCGCGGCGCAGACGGCCTCCAGACGATCCCGTACCCTGGGAGCGCCCCTGCACTGTGGAGGAGCGGCAGCGGCGCGACGCAGCCTGGTGGCGGCGGCAGGTGCAGCGGGACGTCCGGTACGGTGACCGGGTCGGCCACTGGTTCGACAGGAGGTTCGAGCGAGGAGACGTGCTCTTCGACCCGCCGCCGCCGACAAACTACACAGGTCAGTCGAACAGCCTCTAATCTATTTTCAGTTACTTTAAACCATTTCAATGCACAATGCAATAAGCATAAAGTAGAAATTTGCTAATACAGTTAGATCAATTGCCGTATGTTCTTGACAAAAAGAAGCACGAGCGACAATTTTCAGCCCCTGATCTGATCCGACGTTGCAGGTTTCTCCACCGCCCGAGCGTCCGACTTCAAGTCGCTGGATCCAGAGCAGTTCAGCCGAAGCATGGGTGTTCCACTGGGGTTCCTTTGGGACCGTAAGAGCGTCGACCGCAACTGCCAGAACCCTCAGGGAGCAGTAGGCGTCCCCAAAGTCCAGCGTCCAAGCAGCGCTACAGCTCGGGGCGCCGCATCGGAGGCCGGACAGAACCCTGGTAATGCTCGTCGGGTAGCTGCCAAGAACAAGAAACAGACCAGAGCGGCACCTGCTGCTGCTCCTAGCATGGCAGCATCAGACGCCGGTAGCGCGACACCAAAGAAGCTCCGTGAGGATGACCGAGAAAACAGAGTTGAGGCGAAGACTGCCAGCGGAAGCAGAAGCCCAGATGGCGAGCAAGATAGGGACGGCGAACGTCTGGACGCTGTCGAGGAGATGAGGGTGAGGGTGATGGAAGAGTTCACGGAGCGGCATCTTCGGCTGGGTGGGTCTCTGACCGACATTCTGGACGTGGTGGACAGCCCGCAGAAGCTGGCCAACGCCGCTTTGGAGAAGGGGAAAACGGACAGCGATGTTGTCGAAAAGAAAGCCGTGGAAAGGGGAATCCCTGTCCGCGAAACGGGTGAAAAAGACGAGGATGACACTGACAGGACGAACAGTGCTGTTCGCAGGCAGCCAAAACGAAAACTTGACGAAGCTCAAGACACGAGTGAGACGACTGACACCGAAGATGGGAATGCTTGCGCTGCTGGAGGACACGACGTCAAGAGTGACGACAGCAGCGGCATAGCTAGGGAAGGGACCACGTCTCACGGAGCGAGTGAAGCCTCTCTGAAAGTCAGCGTCACGATGGCCGGGAACACGGACGAGGTGGCCGTCCTGGAGGCCACGGCCATGGAGCTGGACGAGGAGAGGGTGTTCGGTGGCGTTCACCAGACCGACCACTTCGAGTCGATGCTGAGCGACATCGACGACCGCATGAAGCAGGCGTGTCGGAGCAGCGAGCAGCTGCGGCTGGAGAGCGGCAGCGTCACCGGCGACGTGGAGCAGGTGCGACAGGCGCTGCCGCAGATGGACCAGATGTTCGCCTCGCTACAGAGCATCTCCGCCGCCGTCCTCTCGGCGGCGCGCGCCAAGGAGGCTGGTGACAGACGAGAGACACCCGAGGGAGAGGACGCGGTGAAATTTCCGGCGTCAGAGTCCAAGCCCGCCGATATGCCCAAAAAGTCGTCCAGGAAGAAGAAAGGTGGCCGCAAACTCCAAGCACAGACGAGCGATGCTGCAGCTTCAAAGCAGGACAAGAATGGCCCGGATCGGCGTGTTAACATGGACTCCAGCCCAAATGACGAAGCCAGTGCATCACCGAAGCTGAAAACCAACACCCAATCATCCCCACCAGCCAGCTCAGGCGCCAAGCCCAGGAAAAAGTCCACCAGGCGCACCACCAAGTCCTCCTCCTCCACGCCAGCCGAGCCGCGGGTGGAGGTCGCGGAGGCGGACTCGACCAGCGAGTACCCGTGCCTGGTGGGGCCGCTGGAGCTGCGGCCCGTGGAGGGCATCCCGCCGCGGGGCACCTACGTGGCGCAGCACAAACACCTGCTGCAGCCGGCCGAGAGCGAGTTCGCGCGCTGTCTGACCGGCGAGGAGCGCACCGACCTGCTCAGCCCCCTGGGGCGGCTCGCGCTGGCCATGCCGCAACGGTTCATGTCCTCCAAACAGGTCAGACTCATACTACTGTTTTAGGGGATTGTTAAGGGCGGGTCTTTGAACTCTTCTAGGTCTATAGATGTTTGGCATAAGCCTGCAAGGGGTGATTCAATTTCATGAGTTATTCAGTATGTAACGAGAGTAATTTACGAAAATATGCTGTCTAATTTTTTTAATTGCGGCTATTCGGCTGAACATTCGATAGATTTCTATTCGCAGATTGGCATGTGTGCTATCTACACGAGATGATGCATCCAATTCACTACGACGCGCCCTGTTGCCGCTGCAGCTGCTGGAGGTGCACGAGCTGCTGCAGAGCCAGGGCTGCGCCGACGACCCGCGCGCCATCGAGGCGCTGCTCCGGGTGGAGAGGTCGGCCGGCGACCACATCTCCACCGTCCACCAGTTCTTCCAGCTCGGCTGCGACCGGCGCTACCACCACGTCGAGCTGCGCGGCAAGCCGATGGCCTTCAGCAAGATCGTCAGCTGCGACATGCTCGCATTTCTCCGCGAGAACCAGTGGTAAGCTCTGTCGCAGGCGTCTGCTGCTGAGTTAGATGAAAAAGGAATGGAAAGCTTAGTTGTGAACCTGTTTACACTGCACTGCAGACTACAGACTATAGTAGCCATGCGTGAACCATGACTTCGGTCTTCGCTTTTCAATGGGAATTAGCTGCTGACGATACTGTAAAATAAAATCAGCAATGACTAGTTTAGCTAGTATCGCATGTATTCCAGCCAAACTGTTCAGCATATCAGCCAATGGTGTGTTCGGCTCTGTGATTCTTTCCATCCTATCAGCCTGTGCTTGTCCGTCCAGTGACAGCCGGACGTCGTTGCAGGCAGTGGCCGGCGCTGGTCAGCCCCAACACGTTTCTCTCTGGCCGGGGCAGCGGAGACGGTATTGCGCCCAATGCGTTCCGGACATACGCCGAGATCGAGAGTCACATCGAAGTGGGCGATATGGTTAGGTAAGTAAAAATGCACTGCGCTGGTATCGAACGGGCAAAAGGGAGATGCGTCAATGGGCGAAGTTACAGGTCGCCGCTTCTCTGTAACAATATCTAAGAACATGGTGTGGAGTTTTACGCATCATAGTGGACGAGATTATACGATGTCCGTTCCCAGGCTATGTGTTCCATGTGAAATGCCCGCCCATCCCCAATGGTGAGCCATACCGCTCGTGTGTTTGCGTCTGTTCCGCGAAGTGAGCTTTACGCTTTGTGTGCTTGTTGGGCAGCGTGAGCGGGATCACGGTGTAGTGTGTACCTAATGTATCGCCCAGTGTAACCCATTTTGTGTGTTTGTTGGGCAGGGTGAGCGGGATCACGGTGTAGTGTGTAGGGGAGAGTGGGGAAAGATGCCCAGGGTTTTGCTATGTCATATATTATTCGAAAATGACGATGGGAAAGCAAAAACTTGGAGTTTCAACGGAAGCCGACATCATTTTTCTCCAAAAATATCACACTTTCGTGCCTGAAATATTATAACTTTTTTTGCTATTAAGCATTTTCCTGAAGAAGTGAAAGGGGGCATCTTACCCCACAGGGTGGGAAAGACGCCCCCTGACGTTGGGAAAGATGCCCCCTGCACTATAAGTGACATAAATGGGCACGTGAATCGCCTGAACGAATCAGTAGTCCCTTCGAGCCTGCAGTAGACACCAAACGCCATCATAAGGGCCCTCAAAAGTAGTCGAAGGGGCTTCAGAGGTCATCGTTAGGGCCATCATAGTCCAGCGCGGCCAAACAAGCCTCCGTGGTGGTGTTCGGAGACCACTGTGGGGCTCTTATAGGTCTTCATGATGCTTGAGGGCCCTCGAGCCCATCGTGGGGACCTCCGATGCCAGCGCGGCCCGTGGGGCCAACGTGGGAGCCCTCAAAGGATGTCGTGAGGGGCCCTGGAGCCAATAATGGGGCCCACAGAGGCCGTCGTGAGGGCTCTCAGAGTCTGATGCCGCCCAAAAAGTCGCTATGTGGGCCGAGAGACCGGCATGGTGAGCACCCGACCGTACTGGACTCTCAATAGTCCCAGATCGGCTTTTGTCTACATCACAAGTATGTAATAAATGATTTGACGGGCTGTTTGAAGGACAGCCTACGGATTTAGGGGGGGGGGCGTCTTTCCCCATCAGGACAGGGGGCATCTTACCCCAAGGTACCGAAGTAACATTAAATCAGTACAATTTGTTAGCCATAAAACTACACCCTGAAACAAACTGTTTGGGACACAGTACACGCATGCTAATGTATCACGACTATAGCAAGGAACGCAAAAATAATTTACCTTCTTTGATATTCACAATGTTCTGACGCCAAAATATTTTTTGAAAGCAGTAAATAAAAAACATGCAATCATCAGCCCGCCGTTGCCCAACTGAGCTTCGCAATTTTTTGTGCAGTTAACAAGGCAGGCTTCCGCTTTACGCTAAGAACATTAATTTCCAGGTCCGATTCTTTGTTTCGCCGCTAGAGGGGGTGGGGCGTCTTTCCCACCCTGGGCATCTTACCCCACTCTCCCCTACCTAATGTATCGCCCAGTGTAACCCATTTTGTGTGTTTGTTGGGCAGGGTGAGCGGGATCACGGTGTAGTGTGTACCTAATGTATCGCCCAGTGTACACCCATTTTGTGTGTTTGTTGGGCAGGGTGAGCGGGATCACGGCGTACATCCGGACGGTGGTGCGCCACCTGTGCCAAGGCCTGGTGTGCCGGCTCGAGCGGCGACCGGTCAGCTGCGCAGAGGAGAAGGAGGCCGTCTCCAGCCTGGTCTTGGTGCTGCTGCACCGGATGCAGGAGGCCACCCACGAGCCCGCCGGGGTACGGTCCACAGGCGCAGGGGCTCCCGCCGACTCGCGCTGAGCTGAACACAGTACAGCGCACTATGCTTTTCTTTCCCAGAGGCAGCATCATTTTTATTGTGACAGTGAATCAATTCATTTCGTATATCAAACTTCTGTTTCCTTTTGCACATTTTCCGTAAGTGACCAAACCGCTCTCTCCTGAAAGTACGACACGTCTCTCCGACCAACCCTGGCGAATTCCCCGCTCACTCGTGCCGCCCTCTGCCCCGGCAGATCGTCATGGTGTACGCTCTGCACAACGACAGCCTTCTGGAGGGCGAGATGCGCCACACGAACCGGTACGTGAAGCTGCGCTGTGAGAGCCACGCCGCGCTGGTCGGCTGCAGCAGCTGGAGCTGCCGGCTCTGGCTCTGGATGCTCTTCGAGACGTGCAGGTGAGCGACGAGCTGCTGCAGCGCTGATCGGCGTGAGCCAGACTTGGATATGGGAGTGGGTGTTACGTGCAGTCAATACGACTACTGACGGTCCTTCCAAATACGATGAAACTTAGCGGCTATCGTCTCCTATAATCCCCATTAACTTTAGCTGATAACGCGATGACTTTTTGCGAACGGCTGCACGCCACACATTTTGCTGGAGAATCTGCCTCCTGACGCCTCTCTCGCTGTCCGCTCATTCCCTCCTCTGTCACAACGACGCCTCTCTCGCTGTCTACTCTGTCCCTCTTCGCTCTCTGACGCCTCTCGCTGTATAGTCGACTACAGAATGATGTTCCACTCCTCAGAAGCTATCAAGTTGACCGGAGCATTAAATTGTGCCGTTTATCACGCGATTAAGCGTGTTGATTGTGAGCATTGGGACAAAGCTATAATTTGTGAACTCAGCCCGTGTGATGCGGCACAGCCTACCACTCCAGGCAAATAATTGCCTGTGAAAAGTGGAACATCATTCTGTAGTCGACTATACGTTCAGTCCCTCTGTCCCAATGACGCCCTGTCCGTTAAGTCCCTCCCCTGCCTCCCTGACGCTGTCCGCGCTGTTCCTCCTCTGCTCTCACTCTGCCTAGTCCCTCCCTCTGCCCCTACTGAAGCCTCCCTCGCTGTCCGCTCATTTCCTCCTCTGTCACATCGACGCCTTTCTCGCTATCCACTCTGTCCCACTGACGCCTCTCCCGCTGTCCACTCAGTTCCCCCGCCTCCCCGGCGCCTCTCTCGCTCTCTGCTCAGTCTCTCCTCTGCCCGCAGACTGACTGTCGAGGGGGAGACGCAGTTCGCGCAGATGATCTACCATCAGCAGAGGGTAAAGGAGGAGGAAGAACGCCAGTCACCCCGCCGGGGTGCCGCGAACCGCAAACCGCGACACTAGGGGCGGCTCAAGGGCGAAGGGCGACTCAGGGCACAGCGCACCTTCCTGAAAGACGTCTTTGGGGGCGGAGCTGGAGGATTAAGGTTAAACTTCAATGCCGAATAGTGGATCGTAGTTATGATAAGGCGGTCATTAAAGTGTTGTATCGATTTTAATTTATTAGAAAATGCGTCCATCCAGTGGCTAGTTTTATGGTCAGCATTATTTTATCAAATCAACGCTCTTCAGCAGTGAGTGAAGGATATGAGAGACACCGCTGGAAAGTGTTGTAAGATTGTAAGCGAGGCTGTGAAACATTTTTCATCCGCGGCATCTTCATTCCCTTAGAACGGCTTCATTTGTAACCGACAGGATTCGACGACGCGGCATGGTATTGTGTCCTGTTTTATGCCTCGTGTCATATCATAAATACATTTCGAGTTACATGCTACATTGACTATGTATACTAACGCATCACTATGGTCTGATGTAATCACTTGGCTTTGACTTTGATGCATGATACTTCTTGTGTGCATTACCCATATGAACCTTTCCTTGTGGCATTACTAAATCCTGCCACTTTCATAGTACCGTAAAGTGGGGCTATTTGAGACAGTGGGGCTATTTGAGACAGTATTTAAAATCGCTATAAAATGAAGATCGTTTGATTTTTGTGTGATATTTTTGCTCAGGGAGGTGTGGAATCGAGCAGTAAATCCCCTGAGCAAAAAATTAAGCATAAATTTTAAGTGGTTTTTATTTTATAGCGATTTTAAATACTGTCTCAAATAGCCCCACTGTCTCAAATAGCCCCACCTTACGGTACCACATCAGTGTTTTTTTTTTTTGCTTCACAGCGCTAAATTTTCACCCCAAGAAAATACCAGAATACTAGAAGACTAGAATAGAATACTAAAAAATGCTAGTCACCAATCACTGAAAACATGCATCAGTTTTTTTCGAGCAGTCATGGCCTATTTCCAACTGGGTGGACAGCGGACTGGACACGCGACACCCTTCCGTCGAGCGTTGTGTGACGCGAGGCTACCACACATCTCGTGCACGTTTACGTACTAGTCACGAACCGATGTACTTGTGCCTAATACCCATGCGCTCGTGTGCGTGTGCTCGTAGTTAAGCCGATACGACACAAAAAGTAGATAAATATCCCCTTGTCCAGCCAGTTCTCACCGGGCCGGCCGATTTCACTCGGACGAACGATCCGCGGGAG
The DNA here is from genome assembly GCF_019059575.1 of Amphibalanus amphitrite. Lineage (NCBI taxonomy): Eukaryota > Metazoa > Arthropoda > Thecostraca > Balanomorpha > Balanidae > Amphibalanus > Amphibalanus amphitrite. The sequence goes on along the minus strand of NW_024882289.1, from coordinate 295,797 downwards.
TCACGCGCTCATTCAAGCTGAAAGCAAGCCCCAGCGCCGCTACCCCGGAGAATAGACTGATCTCTGCACGAGATTCGATAGAACACCCGACCCGTGCCAGCTCCATCCGAAATCTCCCCGGGAGAGACACAAGATGAACGACGCCGGGTTCCGCATGACCGGCGCGCGGAGAGTATGGTACCGGGCACACGTGAAACCGCGATATATGATTTATTGCTGGGTGGAAGAAGGTATAAAGTTATCGGTTCAGAACCACGGCTGCCAGATAATCTCACTTTCTGAGATGAATGGAGATTGGCGAGCGAGCTTTCTCCGTGTCTGTCATGCCGGCAGAAACTAATGACCATACCTACGGCCCAATACGGGCGGATAGTATTCCGGTTTTCCAGACCCTGGGATAGAAACAAAAAGCCTCACCCACGCTACGTAACGGAAACAGAATGCAAAAACAAAAGAAAGCTGAAAACGGAAGGGATAGAGGGTCCAGACAGGCACGAGTGTTCTCGGCAACGCAAGAGTTGCACACCCCTAAGGCATACGAGTGCCATCCATATCTCGTAGCAAGCGCCATCTGAGTCTTACTTCTCCACGACACGGCAGCCATTACGACTCGTTCACGGGTCACGGCGGCTGAGTTGAGCGGCTGGCGTCCCGATGTCTCCCTGATCAGCTCCCCCTATTCCCTTGCTCTCCCGCACACCCCACCGCCCGGATATCGCCGGGGTCTATACGAGACTCTAACCACCTGTGTCGGCGCCGCGGCGGACTCTGACGAAACTCAGCGGCCGTGCTGTACCGATTTATTGGAGAGCGCGCCAGTCGCGGGACTCAGACAATGGGAGGATGATCCGCGGCATAACTCGGAGTGACGCGCGCCGGCCAGCACATACGGTGACTACCCCACACCCGCCCCGCCCCACGGCACCCACCTAGCCCGTCCCGTCCCGTCGCGGATAGATAAAGAGCGGCTGCCGCCGGTCCGCCGGCCCGGCTCACCGCCGTCGCTCGGACCTGCTCAGGCGGCAGTTCAATAGATGTCACATTACAGTTCGCGCAGTCAGCTAACACGTCACACAGGACAGCGGTGACGTCACCAGTCACACAGACTGAACAGTGACGTCACACAGATCGAGCAGTGACGTCACCGGTCACACAGATCGAACAGTGACGTCACCGGTCACACAGATCGAACAGTGACGCCGCAAGGGGCGGGACTGACCGGCCGGGGTGGACAGGCGACTGCGGTCGGTACTTAGTCGCGACTGGCAGAGTCCCCGCGGCCGTTAGACGCACTGGCCGATCGTCTGTGGGGTGAGGGAGGGGTGTCACGGGTCAGATCGGAGCGGGTCATGCAATGAGGGTGTGTGGGGGTGAGGGTGGGTTTGGGGGAGGGGTGTCACGGGTCAGACGGGGCGAGTCATACACTGACGAGTGACAGTTAGGGGATACGTTTGACTGCGATGAAAAAACCGTCTACCACACAGGGACTACAAAAAAAAGATACAACACCAGTACCGACAGATAATTATTTAACAACCGAAAAAAGTAGAGGGCAACGAAATAAGTACAGCAGCGAACTATGATGAAATTGATAGAAATGTCGGTAGCCAAACACGTCCAAAACTGTATCTCCCTCCCGCACCCGCGCACGCCTGTCCCTCCGTCCGCCCCCGATACGCACCTTTCTGACCGTCGGTCTCGCTCGCGGTCGCGGTCCCTGCTGTCCCGCCGCCGGCGACGGTCCCGGTCCCGGTCTCGGTCCCGGGAGCGGTCCCTGCGCCGCTCACTGGACCGGTCGCGGTACCTGAGGAGAGCGAGGGAGGGCAGTCAGATCAACGGGTCGGATAGAAAAGCCACTGAGACGCTGACCCGGCTGCACTGCGCTCGGGTACCTGATACCACGATGCTATTCAGTTCTTATCAGGCTCAAAACCCTACAAGAATCTCCAGGCACGTTTCGCAGACATTTCCAAACAGAACTCTCCCAAGGTTTGTCCGTTTGACACCAGATAAAAAAAAACATGGCAGGGTGCTACCATCTAAGGAAGTACAGCACTGTCGCCAGCCCGCCCGTTTCTGAATGTGTCTCCCGCCGCTATGCAGTTAAAGGGAGATAATGAGCTTTCTTTTTTCTTAAATAAAAATTACTCGACATCTATACTATTTCTACTGTAGTTTCTATAAAATATGAAAATTTCCTAGCACATTTTCGTATGTGAAAAAGGTTTTTATTTTTGCAAAAAAGAAGCAGTACTTGCAGTACTTGTAACACCCACCGAAATGCGTTGTCCTTCTCTATAAAAAAGTCGTAGTATATGGCGCTTTTGTTTCAAACAGCGACGCTTGGGTTTTTGTTTATGTTATCGCCTTGTCGTTGCTTGGTTGTAAGGATTATAATTTGAATTAGAGTTAATTCGGTTTAGAATTAATTAGATTCTAATTCGGGGGTACATAGTGCCTACTCTTCTTTGTTTCCAACATTATTTTGCGCCACAAATGAACGGCATGCGCCAGAAACGCAGCCAAATCTTGCGATTGCGACTACGAAATTCATTATTTTGGCCTCAGAGCCTGAAGCGAAAAATACAAGCATATTTATTTCAAAAAGACTTCAGGTTTGTCGAACGGTGTTATGAGAATTTTGATAACAGTACTGCATAAGTTTTTCAGTGATGCCGCAAAAGTGTTGTATCTATCTTCTTTTATTGTGCAGTCGGCGGGACCGATTCAAAATTGAGTCGTTGCTACTAAAATAGCAGCATATGGCGACAGATGATGAACAGGAAAAATAGTTGCGTAAATTTAGACATAAACCACCCCCAAACCATGAATATCTTTTGAAGGCACTATAGACGACCATTAACTAACTAGATGTGATGAAGATCAAATGTAATGAATACGCTCATTTTACAAAATTACATGCAAGTACCAAAAAGTGATGTAAGTACTTATTCAACGGTCATTTTCAGCGCTCCCCGCTAACGTGACTTCAAGTTGAGATATTTGCGGCAAGGTGCCGAATTGAGCAAAATGGTTTTAATTTACATTATAACTTGTTGTGTTTTGTCAGAAAATGGTCCTAACTCAGATTTTGTGGAAAAAGGTCATAATCTCCCTTTAACTGTCCGGCCGGCCGCTCACCTGCGCCGGTCGCGGTCTCGGTCTCGGCTCCTGCTCCTGCTGCGCCGCCGGGACGACCTGTCCCGGTCCCTGTCCCTGTCCCGCTCCCAGTCCCGGCTGCGGCTGCGGCGCCGCCGCTCCCGGCTCCGACTCCGGTCGCGGTCGCGCGAGCCGCGCCGTCGCTCATTCAGCTCGGCCTCGCGCGCCTTCCTGCGCTCCTCCCGCCGCTCCTCCACGGTTTTCTGCCGAGGGAGGAGGGGTTAGAGTGGGACGGGTTGATTGACAGGAGTCTGAAAGCAGATAAGGCAAGGAGACGATGAAAAGAGTGCAGCTGTAGCAAGGGAATGAAGGGAAGGAAAAGTACAGAAATAAAAAAAAGCTGCATCTTGAGGTTCATCAAACAGCGCGGTCCACTGCTGTTCGGCGGTGTAGCAGAAAAGAGATTCGCTGCTGGAATGAACTCGATAGTTGAACTGGTAGAACAGGGGAGCTTGAGAGTCTTGGAAAAGATCCCGAGATAGATCTAGAGAGAGATCCAGATAGTGATGAGATCCTGAGATAGATGTAGATATAGATCCACCTGATAGAGATCTTGAGATGGTGTTGAGATCCACCTGAGGGAGATGTCTAGAGATCCACCTTGCATACAAATACATCTGATGGAAGATGCTTTTTAATTTAGAGGCTTGATGATTCTGTTCATTGTATAGACCATGATGCACGAGATGCTTCTTCACTGCTCGGATTAGGGATAGAGGTATCCGATCAGCTGGGTTTGCGGCACAGTTGGGCAGGTGAAGGACAGGGCATTCGAAGTCCCGATGACCACTGCCAAACATATGGGTGGTAATTACATTGATAAATTGAATGTGATCATTCGTCCAGTCACCCATTCCTATATCACTGGCCTTCCCATTAAGAAAATTGCCCACTTAATTCGTATTAGCGTTGCTAGTTTTAAGTTGCCCTCGAGATTAATTAGTTTGACTGTCCTAACTGAGCTTCGCTAAACTCCCATCGGCCTTATCCTAAGATTCATCCTTTACCATTCTCACTCTCATCCTCTCTCTACGTTCGTTCGTCATATATTCACCCCAAATTTATTTAGCGCCCCTCGAATTCCCTCCGATGGCGTTAGGTGCCTGACTAATAGCGATCTCCCCGGCGAGATAAATGTCTCTTTCCGAAATCCATATGCATGCTCCGCTAACCGGCGACAAAGATACTTACCGCAGGGCCGTCCAGAATAATTGCATAAATATCCACCCTACTAATTTATGGGATTCACTACACGACCGATAGACTTATGGTACACACATACACGATTTATATCCGACTTATCTCTCTACCGGGAGAGATTACCTATGCCCTCTTCCGGTCCGCGTGTAACATTCCCGTTCACGACCCAGGGACCCTAGTTCATATCCTGGAACTATCCTTAACCATGGGATTTACTATTCAAGGCCTTACGTGTCCTGGAGTACATTCTTCCCTCCCCTGAGGCTGTCCAGTACCGATTAGAGTACCTTTACGAAATAAGTATGAGGACTTATCCGGGACACTACGGCTCGCCTTATCCGCCCTTTGGGTGACTCACCCCTGACCTTCGGCTTCTTGCCTTTGGCATAACTTACTCTCCACTGCATACTGTGCCAATCTTCCCCTTCCCCCCTGCCGTAGAAACCTCTCACTGCCTTCTCACCCAGTGTTACCTAAGCGGGAAAATTAACAGTGGCCGGTACCACTGGCGGAAAACGTGCATATGCCCTGCGTACGTGACGGTGTGTCCCTCTTATTATTCCGGTCTGGACGTGGGTTTCGAGAAGTGCATCTGTGTCTCATACAGTCATGCTGGTAAACGTTACGCCATAGGAGGCGGGCAAACAAGCCGTCTGTGCCTCACAATGCCCTGTGCCAATATTGTTGGAGTAATTATTGGCGCTAACTCGCAAGAACGCGAATAGCAGAAACGCATAATTTAACCAAATCTAATCGTAATCTCAAGTCCTAATTGCTGCTACACGCGTGAACCTTATCATCAGTTCTCGTATACAATCCTAGCAGACCTTGAACCGCTCTTGATTTAATCAGACATATGATCTAGAACCAATTAACACGCATCGATCTGCCGTCTGGTTGTGATCCACCGTACCATAGTGAATTACTGAATGCTCAAACGGAAATGCCTCCTTGAAACTCGTTCGATAGCTTCTGATGGGCTACTAGTTACCTAAACAAATTATCTTTATAGAGTGCCAGAATATTGTCATAGGGTCCCTAGCCTTTCATAGGGAATCTAATTTAAATCATCCTATTAGCAGTAAACAATGCGCATCAAACGAAGTGCAGTCCTAGATATCATATAGCATATCATATTTAACTGTCTACGTTCTTATCCCGTTGCAACTTTCCGCAACTAACCAGACTCCTATACGTGACCTTCACCTACCGCCCGCGCCCCAATTACGGCTAACCCACTGCCCCTGTTGTGGCTGCTTCTCGCGCCCTCTGGCGGCTCAACGCCCGTGTCGGGAACGACGATTACGACGGCCGCCGGCCGGCGCCGCGTCGACAGTCGACAGTTGTCAAGGCCGCGCCGCGATGGGCGCGTCATCACTCGCGGTGCAGTACTGGTGTGTGCGGTCTCTTCGGGCCGGGAGATTCAACGGCTGTGTCAGTGAGTGTGAATCTGGTAAAATATCGCTTCGATATCTCCCTGTTCGACATCTCATCAGCTCCATTCCACGTAAGTTTTTTTTTTTTTTTACTCCTGTCCCATTTGATCGTTTCCCAACAAAGCTGGTCCTTTCTAGTATTTATTCTACAAAGCACAACGATCGGTACCTATATTAGTCGCATATTAGTTCTAACCACAAACATTTCTACATCTACCTGTTACTCGACATTTCGCAATTTCAATGACGCAAAGTGACCATCTAAAGTCGCAAAGTGTCAAACCGTCAACCTCAAACCACTGCTCGCAACTATGCACCTAAGTAACAGGAAAAATTCCGCCGTACGCTCAAGCATTCGTATCTGTCGCAAATCATAATTCATAGCCATATTCATAGATCGATCGCATGAATCAGTCGCCACCTTAAAACATTACATTCCTTTCAAACGTATTTACCTGTTCTATAATTGATTTCGACTTCCATTTTAGCTTCCATTTTAGATTACAGCAATATTACCAATGATTTCGCAATGCAACTTTTAGTGAGTACAGCACGAATCTAAACCCTTTATTTCACAAACGTTCCAACCTCAAAACGCACCTGGCCATCGCCCATAATAAATCGAACGAACCATCTTGACCGAAGACAAAGACATTTCAACGTTGTCACGCATCCTGTCATCAATTTCAGCGTTCGTGACACTGAGCTACTTATGTAAATTTTCGGATCTCGCTCTTGGCCTAATCGTGAACTCCCACTGACAATAACGGTTTGCTGGCGACTCTGACATGACCTCGAAATTCAGATCCTAACATGCTACTAGGGTGTCTGGACCAATAAGTTCAAAGTAATTTAAGTTTTCCAATTCCAATTGAGAGTGCATTTTATGGTAACCGAAAATGTTTGGCAGTCGTCACGGGCACGGCACGCTGGGCAGAGGGGGGGGGGGGCAAGGATTGGGATTGAGCAGACTTTCAACAACACTCACATTCTGGAGTTCTCTGCGCTTCCGCTTCTCAGTGTGGTCTCAAGCGTCGGCGGTTGTCCTCCGGCTCTGGTCACTCGAACTGAAGAGGCTTCTCGCGGGTGACCCGGACTGACGGCGGCTCCCAGATGGCGTCTCCGGCTCCAGCTGTGGACTGTGACTCTCGGCTGCTCGACTGTGATTCTGCCTCTGGTTGGGTGGCGCACCCTTTTATAGTTGGGGGGGGAGGGGTGACTGCCACGCCCTTGCGACGTCATCTTCCTCTGCCTTCTTCTGGTGGGTGGGGCCGTAAGATGGCGCCCTCTGTCCTGTTTAGTCACCTTGCTCTTCTGTGCCTGCAATTTTTGGCCGTCGAATCGTCTTCGTGTTGAGTGCTTTATCATTTTAGTAATCGCTGGCATAAAACAATCCCCGAAAGGTTTGTGATTTTCGAGTTTTAATTTTGATTCTTCAATTTCATTTTATTCAAACTTTTGTTTCCTTCCGTTTCGTCTGCCGGCAACGCCCCTTGTGACGTCACTCTTGCTCCGCCCACTGGCCCGGGTGTGGCCGTAAGTCAGCGCCTTCTTCCTCTGCGGAGATCTCTGGAACTACCTCATGAGGCCATTGTGAGGTCGGTCACCCGGTTGTTTTGCCAGGGTCACTCACCCTGGGCTGATGTACCCGACAAAGGAGGCTGTGTGCTCCAGCCGGCATCCATCCTTGACACTGCTCCATGATCTGTTGACATATCTTACTGATCCAGCGCTCCCAGCCGTTATCTGTCCTCGGCGTGGGTCCATGAGCTGTTGACAATGTTACTGATCCAGCTGTTACTTGTTGGGGTTCGAATCGTTCATCCTGCGGTAGCTGTCTCCAAAAGCGCGCGTCTTAATGGGAGTTTAACGGCTGCCCATTCTGTGCGGACAGTGATAGATTAGGGGAACTGGGGGGGGGGGAATTGGGTGTGGGAAAGCGAGCTAGGCGTGTGGCCGGACTGCGAGGGAGAGGGACTGCCGGACCGAGCCGTGCCGAAAAGATACTACGTTAAATGTTCAAGATGTAGCGTGCTACATCTTCAGTCCAAACAACCCTAGTTGCGTCCTCGCAACTCATACGAAGAAAAGTCATACCCCTTACTCATCTAAATCTACACAATCATCTGATCTTCAGCAACGCCTACAACATGACATCGTATACCTAGTACAGTACACACACGCACCTGTTGTTCCTCGTCCCCACCTCAGTTTGTCGTTCACCAGATCCGGGTCACGGGCACCAACCACTTTGGTTAGCCCGATGTCGTCGGTGGCCGTTCGGTAAGTGGCTTCTCAGGAGGGTGAAGGCTGCCATGGCAGCCCAGGTGGGCGGCCTCAACAGCAGTTCGGGTGGCGGCCTCCATGGCAGCCCGGGTGGGCAGCCTTCACGGCAGCCCGGGTGGCAGCCTGGGTGGGGCGGCCTCCACGGCAGCCAGGGTGGGAAGATTCCACAGCAGCCCGGACGGCGGGTTCCGTGGCAGCCCGGGTGGGCAGCTTGCACGGCGGCCCGTGTGGGCAGCCTACGTGGCAGCCCAGGTGGATGACACCTCTGTGGCAGTCCGGGTAGGCGACCTCCATGGCCGGCCCTGCCGCGACCTCTGTGGCCGCCCGGGTGGCAGGCTCCGTGGCAGCTCAGGTGAGCGACCTCCATGGCAGCTCAGGTGGGTGACCCCCGAGGCAGCACGCGAGGGCAACGCATCCCCGTGGCAGCCCGGTTGGGTGACCATCGTGGGAGACCCGTGACAGCCTCCGTTGTAGCTCAGGTAGGCGACTTCCGTGGCAGCCCAGGTAGGTGACCCTCGTGGCAGACCCGGTGACAGCCTCCGTGGTAGCTCAGGTAGGCGACTTCCGCGGCAGCTCATGTGAGTGACCCCCGAGGCAGCACGCGATGGCAATGCATCCCCCGTGGCAGCTCAGGTAGGCGACTTCCGCGGCAGCTCAGTTGAGTGACCCCCGGGGCAGCACGCGAGGGCAATGCATCCTCCGTGGCAGCACAGATGACATCCGTGGCAGCTCAGGTATGCGACTTCCGCGGCAGCTCAAGTGGGTGACCTCCATGGCAGCCCGGGTAGGTGACCTTCGTGGCAGACCCGGTGACAACCTCCGTGGCAGCTCAGGTAGGCGACTTCCGCGGCCGCTCAGGTGAGTGACCTCCGAGGCAGCACGCGAGGGCAATGCATCCCCGTGGCAGCACTGGTGACCTCCGTGGCAGCTCAGGTAGCGACCTTTCGGCGGACCAGGTGACCGCCGTCGCAGCAGCCCAGGTGGGTGATCTCTGCAGCAGCCCATCTGAATGGATCGTTTGGCAGTTGGTCTTGCAGCATCCTGGCACCCTCTCCTCGTTCACCAACATGATAATCGCCTTGGCTGTGTTGTGAAGACGACCGTGTTTGATTTTGATTCAGTACAACACGAGGATTTCGCCTGTTCTTCTTCCTCTTCTGCTTTTGATATTGCTGTCCTTTTATCCTCAATACTCTAGAAAGTTCGAGCTCTCCTTTGCAATACAGCAGCTGACCGAGACTTGGACTTGTTGTACAGCAGAACGTAGAAGAATTGATATGCTGATGCAAACAATTGTCAAGTTTCATTTTCGGCCTGTCTTCTGTATTAGTCTGATCCTTTGTTCATGAGACAGCTTCATTTCCTTATCTTATCTTCAACAACTTCTTCTATGTCCTTTTCAGTATTCGTAAGACCGCTTCCTCTCATCAGCCACCATCATAAGCTTCATCATCTTCACACATCTTTCTTTAGCTCATCCTCTTCCTTCACGTCGACCCCTGCAGCACGTTTATTTCCACTGCTGTCAGTATTTCGAACACCTGCTCAATTCTTCAACTTCCCTGTCATCAGCCACCATCATAAGCTTCATCATCTTCACACAGCTTTCTTTAGCTCATCCTCTTTCTTCATATCGACCCCTGCAGCACGCTCATTTCCACTGCTGCCGGTATTTCGAACACCTGCTCTATTCTTCAACTTCTTCCTCTTCTCCATACGGTTGACTTTCAATTCATCAACTTCGGGTTCGGCGGCTTGTGCCAGTCTACCAGCTTCACAATTTGAGAATTATCAAATCCCCACGTTTTGGGCGCCATTTGTAGCGAGGGGATTTAGAAAAGAAGAAGAAAGGGAGGATAATAACTGCTTCCTTGCGGGTAATCAAACGCCTTCTTTGCGGTTGATCCAGCACCGCGGTCCACTGTCGTTCAGCTGGTTGTAGAGGAACAGAGCTATTTGCTGCTGGAATGAACTCGATAGTTGAACTGGTAGAACAGGGGAGCTTGAGAGTCTTGGAAAAGATCCCGAGATAGATCTAGAGAGAGATCCAGATAGTGATGAGATCCTGAGATAGATGTAGATATAGATCCACCTGATAGAGATCTTGAGATGGTGTTGAGATCCACCTGAGGGAGATGTCTAGAGATCCACCTTGCATACAAATACATCTGATGGAAGATGCTTTTTAATTTAGAGGCTTGATGATTCTGTTCATTGTATAGACCATGATGCACGAGATGCTTCTTCACTGCTCGGATTAGGGATAGAGGTATCCGATCAGCTGGGTTTGCGGCACAGTTGGGCAGGTGAAGGACAGGGCATTCGAAGTCCCGATGACCACTGCCAAACATATGGGTGGTAATTACATTGATAAATTGAATGTGATCATTCGTCCAGTCACCCATTCCTATATCACTGGCCTTCCCATTAAGAAAATTGCCCACTTAATTCGTATTAGCGTTGCTAGTTTTAAGTTGCCCTCGAGATTAATTAGTTTGACTGTCCTAACTGAGCTTCGCTAAACTCCCATCGGCCTTATCCTAAGATTCATCCTTTACCATTCTCACTCTCATCCTCTCTCTACGTTCGTTCGTCATATATTCACCCCAAATTTATTTAGCGCCCCTCGAATTCCCTCCGATGGCGTTAGGTGCCTGACTAATAGCGATCTCCCCGGCGAGATAAATGTCTCTTTCCGAAATCCATATGCATGCTCCGCTAACCGGCGACAAAGATACTTACCGCAGGGCCGTCCAGAATAATTGCATAAATATCCACCCTACTAATTTATGGGATTCACTACACGACCGATAGACTTATGGTACACACATACACGATTTATATCCGACTTATCTCTCTACCGGGAGAGATTACCTATGCCCTCTTCCGGTCCGCGTGTAACATTCCCGTTCACGACCCAGGGACCCTAGTTCATATCCTGGAACTATCCTTAACCATGGGATTTACTATTCAAGGCCTTACGTGTCCTGGAGTACATTCTTCCCTCCCCTGAGGCTGTCCAGTACCGATTAGAGTACCTTTACGAAATAAGTATGAGGACTTATCCGGGACACTACGGCTCGCCTTATCCGCCCTTTGGGTGACTCACCCCTGACCTTCGGCTTCTTGCCTTTGGCATAACTTACTCTCCACTGCATACTGTGCCAATCTTCCCCTTCCCCCCTGCCGTAGAAACCTCTCACTGCCTTCTCACCCAGTGTTACCTAAGCGGGAAAATTAACAGTGGCCGGTACCACTGGCGGAAAACGTGCATATGCCCTGCGTACGTGACGGTGTGTCCCTCTTATTATTCCGGTCTGGACGTGGGTTTCGAGAAGTGCATCTGTGTCTCATACAGTCATGCTGGTAAACGTTACGCCATAGGAGGCGGGCAAACAAGCCGTCTGTGCCTCACAATGCCCTGTGCCAATATTGTTGGAGTAATTATTGGCGCTAACTCGCAAGAACGCGAATAGCAGAAACGCATAATTTAACCAAATCTAATCGTAATCTCAAGTCCTAATTGCTGCTACACGCGTGAACCTTATCATCAGTTCTCGTATACAATCCTAGCAGACCTTGAACCGCTCTTGATTTAATCAGACATATGATCTAGAACCAATTAACACGCATCGATCTGCCGTCTGGTTGTGATCCACCGTACCATAGTGAATTACTGAATGCTCAAACGGAAATGCCTCCTTGAAACTCGTTCGATAGCTTCTGATGGGCTACTAGTTACCTAAACAAATTATCTTTATAGAGTGCCAGAATATTGTCATAGGGTCCCTAGCCTTTCATAGGGAATCTAATTTAAATCATCCTATTAGCAGTAAACAATGCGCATCAAACGAAGTGCAGTCCTAGATATCATATAGCATATCATATTTAACTGTCTACGTTCTTATCCCGTTGCAACTTTCCGCAACTAACCAGACTCCTATACGTGACCTTCACCTACCGCCCGCGCCCCAATTACGGCTAACCCACTGCCCCTGTTGTGGCTGCTTCTCGCGCCCTCTGGCGGCTCAACGCCCGTGTCGGGAACGACGATTACGACGGCCGCCGGCCGGCGCCGCGTCGACAGTCGACAGTTGTCAAGGCCGCGCCGCGATGGGCGCGTCATCACTCGCGGTGCAGTACTGGTGTGTGCGGTCTCTTCGGGCCGGGAGATTCAACGGCTGTGTCAGTGAGTGTGAATCTGGTAAAATATCGCTTCGATATCTCCCTGTTCGACATCTCATCAGCTCCATTCCACGTAAGTTTTTTTTTTTTTTTTACTCCTGTCCCATTTGATCGTTTCCCAACAAAGCTGGTCCTTTCTAGTATTTATTCTACAAAGCACAACGATCGGTACCTATATTAGTCGCATATTAGTTCTAACCACAAACATTTCTACATCTACCTGTTACTCGACATTTCGCAATTTCAATGACGCAAAGTGACCATCTAAAGTCGCAAAGTGTCAAACCGTCAACCTCAAACCACTGCTCGCAACTATGCACCTAAGTAACAGGAAAAATTCCGCCGTACGCTCAAGCATTCGTATCTGTCGCAAATCATAATTCATAGCCATATTCATAGATCGATCGCATGAATCAGTCGCCACCTTAAAACATTACATTCCTTTCAAACGTATTTACCTGTTCTATAATTGATTTCGACTTCCATTTTAGCTTCCATTTTAGATTACAGCAATATTACCAATGATTTCGCAATGCAACTTTTAGTGAGTACAGCACGAATCTAAACCCTTTATTTCACAAACGTTCCAACCTCAAAACGCACCTGGCCATCGCCCATAATAAATCGAACGAACCATCTTGACCGAAGACAAAGACATTTCAACGTTGTCACGCATCCTGTCATCAATTTCAGCGTTCGTGACACTGAGCTACTTATGTAAATTTTCGGATCTCGCTCTTGGCCTAATCGTGAACTCCCACTGACAATAACGGTTTGCTGGCGACTCTGACATGACCTCGAAATTCAGATCCTAACATGCTACTAGGGTGTCTGGACCAATAAGTTCAAAGTAATTTAAGTTTTCCAATTCCAATTGAGAGTGCATTTTATGGTAACCGAAAATGTTTGGCAGTCGTCACGGGCACGGCACGCTGGGCAGAGGGGGGGGGGCAAGGATTGGGATTGAGCAGACTTTCAACAACACTCACATTCTGGAGTTCTCTGCGCTTCCGCTTCTCAGTGTGGTCTCAAGCGTCGGCGGTTGTCCTCCGGCTCTGGTCACTCGAACTGAAGAGGCTTCTCGCGGGTGACCCGGACTGACGGCGGCTCCCAGATGGCGTCTCCGGCTCCAGCTGTGGACTGTGACTCTCGGCTGCTCGACTGTGATTCTGCCTCTGGTTGGGTGGCGCACCCTTTTATAGTTGGGGGGGGAGGGGTGACTGCCACGCCCTTGCGACGTCATCTTCCTCTGCCTTCTTCTGGTGGGTGGGGCCGTAAGATGGCGCCCTCTGTCCTGTTTAGTCACCTTGCTCTTCTGTGCCTGCAATTTTTGGCCGTCGAATCGTCTTCGTGTTGAGTGCTTTATCATTTTAGTAATCGCTGGCATAAAACAATCCCCGAAAGGTTTGTGATTTTCGAGTTTTAATTTTGATTCTTCAATTTCATTTTATTCAAACTTTTGTTTCCTTCCGTTTCGTCTGCCGGCAACGCCCCTTGTGACGTCACTCTTGCTCCGCCCACTGGCCCGGGTGTGGCCGTAAGTCAGCGCCTTCTTCCTCTGCGGAGATCTCTGGAACTACCTCATGAGGCCATTGTGAGGTCGGTCACCCGGTTGTTTTGCCAGGGTCACTCACCCTGGGCTGATGTACCCGACAAAGGAGGCTGTGTGCTCCAGCCGGCATCCATCCTTGACACTGCTCCATGATCTGTTGACATATCTTACTGATCCAGCGCTCCCAGCCGTTATCTGTCCTCGGCGTGGGTCCATGAGCTGTTGACAATGTTACTGATCCAGCTGTTACTTGTTGGGGTTCGAATCGTTCATCCTGCGGTAGCTGTCTCCAAAAGCGCGCGTCTTAATGGGAGTTTAACGGCTGCCCATTCTGTGCGGACAGTGATAGATTAGGGGAACTGGGGGGGGGGGGGAATTGGGTGTGGGAAAGCGAGCTAGGCGTGTGGCCGGACTGCGAGGGAGAGGGACTGCCGGACCGAGCCGTGCCGAAAAGATACTACGTTAAATGTTCAAGATGTAGCGTGCTACACAGCCTGCAACGCTTCACTTCAATAATTGAGTAAACACAATAAGCATGAACGAATAAAGAGTCACAAAAATAATTATATATAGACATAGAAATATAAGCGAAGGGGCTTCATAATAGCAACTTCGACTGCGAAGCGCCCCAGCCTCATCCGTGCTCACCCGTAGTTCGGCGAGGTTCTCTCTGATTTTGATGAAGCCCAGATGGAGTTTGCCGCCGAAGTGGTCCGCCAGCCGGCGGTCGTTGTCGTGGATGCCCAGGTAGGCCGAACACACCTCGCAGACACGCAGCTTCTGCTGCTGGTAGCTGGACGCCGGCATCGAGTTGCGGTACTCCTGTTCGGCCAGCGCCTTCTGCTTACGGATGTCCTCCACCTGCGGCGCCGGACCGGAGGGTCAGGTTAGCGGCGCACGGTCAGCTCAGGTCAGCGGTGGACAGACGGGCACACGGTCAGCGGCGCACAGTCACATCAGCCGGGATGGTCAGACCAGCGGCAAATCGTTCGACTCGGCGATGGAGCAGAATATAGGTACACAAGAAAAGCATTTACGGGGAAAATCATAAGCGTCAGCTGATTATACGTCGATATAAGCTGAGCAAGTTTACTGAAAAAAGTGAGCTCGCTCATAAATACTATCATCACCAGTCGCCCCGGCCCTGCCCCCCCCCCCCCCACCCCACCCTTGGCGGGTTGCAGCTGCAGCATCCTCACCTCCTCCATGAGTTTCATGCTCTCCTCGACGAGTCCGTCGGCGCCGAGCTCCTCAGCCCGCGCCAGCTTCTTACCGATCTGCTCGGCCAGCTCGTGCACCTGAAGGCGAGGGACGGGGAGCGGCGAAACGGTCAGACTTGAGCTACAAACCATAGACGAGTAACGATACAGGGCTCAGCAGTTGTGAGCTAATGACACGCCATTACAAAGCGCAGATACGTCGGCTTTTAGACGTTCAGCCAGCGCAAATATCAGCGATAACGCTGATTATACCCATGGTGATAAAGACAAGAGCCTTGTCCCAATAGTACGAGAGTGAGCAAAACAATAAGTACCCACAGTCCACACTAATGCATTGTTAGAAGACCCTTTTCCAGTCGACGTGCTCATCGCTAGGTCTCAATCCCACAAGATCCGAGCCTGGCCCCACCCACCCGTGCGTCACACTGACCTTGTTCGCCTTGGCGGCCACCTCCGCCGACAGCTCGTCCTGAGTCTCGGCCAGTCGGCGCTTGGCCAGCTCCGTCTTCCGGTCACAGTCCTGGATGAATGACTGCAGGTGCTCCATAGCCTGGGAAGGCAGATACAGCGCATCAGAAGAAACGAAGAGACGCGTCCTGTTAGAGGATATTTGCAGGCGCCACTGGCCGGTGCATCTCTGAGAAATTATAAATACAGTGGTTACTACGCCCTATTACTTTGAGCTCTTTGTCGTTTAGCGCTCTAGAACATGTCTGGATCTGCATACTGTGGATTGTGTGGAAACCTACGACAGTGGTTAGCAGTGATATCTTGACTCAGGCATGGTACATCCTACAAAAGATCCCCGCTGTTCCAGCCTCCCCGCGTGCTCCGCCATCCCGTCTCTGACTAGCGGCGGCGGCGGCGGCGCGCTTACGTCGATGTCGTAGAAGTAGTCCTTCTCCTTGATGGCGGACTCGTAGTCGGCCCGCAGCGCCACGTCGTGGATCCTGGAGCACGTGCCCAGGTCCATCCGCTGAAACGGCCGCCACGGGAGCACACGGGTCACACTCGGTGTCACACACTCGGGCTCCAGCACCGGGAAGAATTAACACCGAATATCGAATTGGTGAGATAAGTACGTACCTTTTTGATAGGCACAAATGTTTCCTAAACACCGGTATTTGAGAACACGTAATAAAATGTAACCAATGACAGATACTCCCACTATGACAACTCAGAGTCACACCCGCCTCAAACCCACTCTAAGAACCAGTGGTCACCCGCCCCATCCCGGCCCGGCCCGAGGACCGGCGACCACCGTACCGTCGAGGCCAGGATCTCGTTGGGACAGCAGCCCAGCAGGAAGCTCTTGCAGACCTTCGGGTCGGTGAAGCGCACGCTGAGTTTCGACTCGCCTGGCGGACAGGAGGGGAGTCAGAGTCGGTGCGGCCACCGCTGCCCGCTCCCCGCGCTCGTACCAGCCGGCTGGGTCCCCACCCCCACCGGGGAACCTCTGTCGGTCGCAGAATCACAGCCGAGACCCCCGTGCCGCGGAAACGCCTGCTCATAGGCTACGGTCGCCTGATGGGTGATGTATGAGGAAAGGTGTGGTGTTTTAGGGCGCACCGGCAACGAGGCTATATGTCAGGAAAGGGACCACCACCAGCAGATATTCTGATGCCACATGCAGAGGATCAACAGGATGCCACAGAGGGAAACGTCGAAAGATAAATCTTATCAGCAAGCTGTTTTGCTGATGTGAAATACCGCCGAGGTTTTTCGTTGCACAGAAGACAGGTGAGAAGCAATACATTCTTACTCTGCACTTTTCTCACGTAGCAGGAGATGTAACAAGGATTTCCTTTTTGCACGAAAAATAAACTACATATCGCACCATCGAACATTGCAAGGATGTTAATCCAATGGAATAAAGGCATCTAGCTCTAATCAGGGACGACGCTCACATCATTCAGTAGACAAATAAAACCTCGTTTAGTATTTATGGTGTTACATGGTCGAAATGATTTGAATGTCAAAATGCAACGAAATGAAAAGACCTGATGCGAGTGTCGTCCCTGGCATGACCTTCACCGGACCATCGTGACACGGCATGGGGACACCGGGGAGGGCGACGGTGGCGGCGCCGTCACCATGGCAACCACGACCCCCGGACGTTGCCATGGAAACGCTGCGCGGCCAGCGGCTCTCGGACTCACAATACGCGCGCCGCCGTCTGCCGATCCGGCGCTGCTCCTGCAAGGGTGTTAACGGCCCTGCGGCGCGCCCGCACGCTCTGCCTGTACCTCCGGGGCGGCGCTGGCCAGACCAGGGTGTCGTCCGCTCCGCAGAGCTCGTCACAGGCCTCCCTTACCTCGGAGGATCGCGAAACGGGGCGCATACAAGCATAGAACATATGACATACGGCAACCGATCGCCATAGACTACTGTAAGGGCCCGAAAGATACCACAGTATTTGATAAATGAAGCGAAATTGCACTCATTTCTTTTTAGTCGCAGATGGCAGCCGAATTCTCTGTAGAAGTGACAAGGATAATGAGCGTTTTAGATCTTCAAATGAGGACATTTTTAGCCACTTATCGACTGAGAACCCAAACCGAAATGTTCGACTTGAGTTTCTACTACCCTGGCCAAGGAGCAAGAATCAACGGAGCGTATAATATTTTGCAATGAAACACTGATCATCAAAAATAGTAACCAAAACTCAATTTTAAGACAATATGTAACATTAACTATTGCTTTTCAAACAGCTTCCTTGACTAAACAAGCAAACTATTCTAGAAGCAAAATTGTTTGCATTTTCACTCCTTAAGAGAAAAAAATCGTTAAAAAATAGATGGCTGCTTCACGTCGAGTGCCAATCGATTATTTACAAAATTATATTAATACGAAGCTCGTAACTTACTGCATTGCATTGGCTAGAACTTAGGTCTATTTCCACAAGTTTTTTGTTTGATTCCTGCTCCTATGCTTGGGTCGATCATAATCATGAGAATGATTACAGCTCAATAATAATTACAGCTTAGATATGTCGATGGCCACTCGCCAGAAAGTCCTACTCACCCAATCTTCTTCGTGCGGGAACGGTATCACACAATAGACAACAGAACAGATTCTGCAGTGGGATGTCTGCACAAATCAAACTTTCGTGTTATTCTCATAAAGAGTTCAGCAAAATTACCAGGAGTTAGTGTGAAAAGCAAGTCTGGACATAAACCCAAATGAAATTAACCAAAGCACTTACTCTAGAACGATATGTAGCGACATCTATCCAGAGTGATCTCAAACATCAGAGTGCTACAGTGATTAATGAGATAGAGAGCGACTGACTGGCCCGTGACTGAATGGGGGTAATACACACGTGATTGACGGCATCTGACGGCGGCAAACACGCATTTTTAGCTGGCCACACCCTAGAAGAAAACACACGCTGCTTACTATCAGCTGTCAGACCAGTGGCGAGCACACAGCAGAGCACAGCACCGACCGATCCAATGCCGCGGCGAATACAGTGGCAGTGGCAGTAAGCACAGTCCCCAAAGCTATTCACCTCTCCATTCCGCCCTCACAGTCCAAATTGAAAGATACATTGTAACAGCAAAAACTGAATGCATGTAATGACGTGTTTTCAAGGAAAAGAACTTGATATACAAACATAAAGAAGGTTTCTGCTACCAAATTTTAGTCAATCCTAAATACACAAAAACTTATCCCCACGAATACAGCTAAGGCCCCACTGTGATAGCGTCGAATCTGCCAGGCCCGGCCTCGGTCGGGTCGGCCGGGAGGACAGCAGCCGCCCCGGTTTCCCTCCGCAAAGCTCAGCACTCAGCCGTGTCTCTCGGGTGGGGCGGTGGGCTGCCATCCTGCCCCGCCGCCCGGCCGGCCAGCCCGCCGCCAGCGGTCTCCACTCACCATCTCGGCTGGTCCCCATCAGCTGGTCCAGCATGGCCCGCATCTGCTCGGCGGCAGACATGGTGAGGCCGGTCCGGTACGTCTCCAGACGCGTCCCTGTGGCACCAGACAGGTGACACGTCAGGTCACCAGCCAACACAGTCGGAGCGGCTCACAGGTCCGTGAGACGGCAATGATGACAGAAGGACGACTCAATTGGTAGGACGACTCAACTGTCATTACAAAAGCTTCCATTGTTAAATCAGTGACAGCTCTTTTGGTATGACTGGTGAACAATCTGTTAACAGATCCTGATCAGCCTGACACTCGCACCCTCGTCACAGTGAATAATGGAGCCAATGTGAGGTCAGCCGCCCAGTTTTTAGTGCCCAGTGCGATATGCCGCGGCACGGCGGCCCCGGAGAGGGGCGTCTTGGGCCATGAGGACGTGCCTATACCCGTGACGAGGCACCAATTAATTCTGCACACCACCACAGTCATGCAGAGCTTGATCGAGCAAGTTATGTGGTGTTGTCACTTTGTCAGCAAATTTTGTACTTTGCCGTGCATTGGTGGAAACACCTGAACCTATGTACTTCTCTTTTAGAAATAAGAAATCGATGCAACTAAACAAACAACTGCTACACATTTGATTGGGTAAAAATTAGCTAGTTGCTAATATGAGAGGAGAATCCTCTGTTCTTATTTTGTGTAGACAATACAGGGTAAATACTCGATCTTCATCTCTCATTGATTTGATGGCAATATTTGGCTACCTACGCATTTCTTCATCACCCTCCCTTGTCTTCTTCATTTACCTGCGCACGCATGTAACTCAAATCTTCGTCTACGCATATAATTCGTTGGCGAATCTTTGCCCAGCCCACCAAAACGGAATCATCAACCACTTGTACCCCATTCCCCTATAAGATGCCTTTAAAAATATCACTGGGGGACCCCACGCAGGCATCACATACCACTTATTTTCAGCCCAGCCCCTGGACAGTGCACAGAGATCCTCAATGAACATACCAACGTCACGTCGACGTAAAAACGTGCCGGCGTCTAGACATCGGCATTCCGACGAAGGCCAGACTGCAAAACGTGGCAAATTTCGATGGGATCTCGAAGGTGCACACTGCACAGTACCACCATTAGCCTTGCTCAGGCGTGCATTTACAAACCTAGGGTGTGCAAGAGTGCACTGACAAATCGTGGCATGCTACATGCACATTGAGAGCTCTCACACAAAGTCCTTACAGGCAATACTGTAATGAACGAATGAGCGAATGAACGTATGAATGTATGAACGCAAATATGAATGAATGCTGAACTGAACTGTCGCGAGGCAGCGCGTATGGGCATGATACGCGTCAGTCCGACCTGCTCGATTTACCCGTGATTAGAACGGAATCCGGGCGCCGCCGGTTCCTATACGCCACTGTATCCAGTATAACGCTCTGCCTCCGGCGCTGCGCAATCTCGGTCACAGGCTCTTTCAAAGAGAGTATCTGAAGCTACTACTGCGTGAGCAACACGGCGACCCGGCCAGTGTGTAGCAGCACGGTGGCGCAAATGTAAATATGTGTGCAAAGGTGACACGTGTATGAAGTGTGTAATGTTATGCCCACCTCATTCGTTTCACCCGATTCTGCAGCCAATAATAGCCATTTTCAGATGGATCGGCTTGCAATGATAAGTACAATACAAAGCAAGAATGCATGTGATGAACGCAAAATGTGTCCACATCAGATCCCTGTCAATTCACTTGAGCAAACATTACACAGTGCCACAAAGTCTGGCATTATCAGAGCTGCTGATGTATGGGGGGGGGGGGGAAGAGTGACCTGACCAGTGACCTCCTCCAGGCTCCAAGCCATTGGATCCCTGAGAGCTAGAGCTTTACAGAAAAATTTGAGTGGTAGGTATTGCAGGAGGAAGCTAACAAACTATAGGCAAAGATAGCATATACTTGTGGCTTAGTCATTAGTTGGCTAGTGATTTGCGAGGGGTTAGGAGAGTAAGAAATGAAAAGCATTCCTGGGCCCTGGCTAGTGTCAGTGTCAGCTTTCCTGCAAATCAGTCGGTATATGTCAAGTTTAGGTCCTAACTACAATTGTGACGCTGTTGATACGAATATGAAACAGCAAAAATTTTAGGTTTTAGGTTAGGTTAGGTTGTAGGTTTGTAGGTTTTAGGTTGTAGGTAGGTAGGTTTGTAGGTAAGGTTAGGTCAGGTTTGATTGTTTTTTTCCTTTTAATTGCGAAACATATGAGTATCATTTTTGGATTCAGGATGTCAAATAATGTAAAAATATGAAAAATTCATCAATGAAATCTTCTTAGGACTTAAACTTGACATTTACCAATCAGTCTCGCTTCTTTTGGAATACACAGCATATTTTTCACTCCCAACTCGCAGTGCTTCAAACTGTAAGTTAGGAAATAAATATGTTATCCATTCTAATGCAATGAGCAAGAAGTGATTTGAAATTTGAACTCATGAAAGCAGTTTTCCAGCCTGATAAACATGATGATGGTGATGTCTTCGGGGTATCGCCTTACAGGGGCGGAAAATTGTCATAATCCCAGGGGGTGCTTCTCTAGCATCTGGCGAATGGAAGCTTCGAATTCTTGCGTAGAAAAGCATGTGTAGGTACGTTTTCCAAGCAGCATCACTCTCCTCGCGGCTTACGCAAAGCAGTTTGTGTCTCAGGCGTAAATTAAGCACCCCTGGAGCACTATTTCACGGTGACTTTTGAATTTCAGGGGGTGCTTGAGCATCCCCAAAACCCCTAATTCTCCACCCCCGTTAGGGTGGTCCACATTTACATGGTAAAAAATAAAGTTCGTCAGATTCATCGGGCCGGGTCGGAATTCTTGTCGATACTATAGCACAAGTTTCTGTGCAAAATTTCATTAAGATCGGATGATTTTTTCCCGTCCCGCAAAGCGGTCAAAGTTTCCATTATAACGTACCAGCCTTTAGCATAGGGCGAATACTTGTCTTTCAACATTGCCCAGTCGCGCCAGCGGCTATCTACCAAGGAGCTTGCCTGCTCAACGCACCAACCCTCTCTAGTCTTCTCAATGATAGATCTGGTCTTTCTATCAGCCACAGGCAGGAACGATAATCCACAGTTCCTGTTGCAGTTCCTGTTCTCAGTGCCAGGCAATGCCCTGTATGCCAGGAGGTGCGAATGCATTACGCTAGTTATGAATTCGCCTGCGTCTGGGATGGCCGCTGAAGCTGCAAAGGCACACGCTCAATCATCGAAATGTGGCTTGTTTTGGCAACCAGAAGCAAATCCTTGCTGGATGAAAGAGCCTCTTACGAAATGCATGACGCATCTTTTCACTTTTCACACCATCCGTCTTCAGGCCCCGGACTCCCGCGACCCCGTCTTTCAAGCGGTTTGTAAAGTGGTGGCAGCTCACGGACCGAGTGTCGTTCAAACCGCTCAATGACTTAATCGACTTCGACAAGATGATCGTCACCTGACGCGCATTGCTGAAGAAGCAGCGGCCCGTGATGACTACCGCAATGTGGTGTACTTCACCATCGTCGTGATGGACGGTGACTTGGAAGCGAGCATCCTGAAACCGGTTGCCCTACAATGCGCTCGTTGGATGGCAAAGGTGATCAAGACGTAAGATCTCTCAAGTCAAGAACACTCTCAAGAACACTCTTCTGTCAGCTCGCGCTCACCGAGCACGAGAAGAGGACGATGGTCCGGTTCACCACCTTCATCGTCACAAGGTAAGTAGCACCTTGGCTGTCTGCCCACTGATCGACCTCAGCATCATGAACTGACATCGCCCTCCGCAAAGGCTCCTACCGCTTACCACACAGATATCGGACGGTAACCGGGCAAGGTGATGGGCAAGGCCATCGGTCTCTCCTTCTTCAACGACGGGACGACGGTCGAGGAAAAGAGGCGATCGCCACCTCCATGCAGCAGCGGCTGAGAGAGAAGAACCCTGCCGCGCCGAAGTCGCCCTCGACGCAGTGCCAGTGGGGCAGGGCAGCGCTCGCTGGCGTCGTTTGCATCTATCGGTCGGTACATCCCTCGGGGCCAGCCACGATTTCCTCAATGTCGACTCGGCCGAGTGGTCAGACAATGACGACTTGACCACTGCTCATCGGCGACCGGCACATATAAGGGTGGTGAACGACTTTGCGAGAGCTGGGTATCGCACTGTTGCCCTCATCAGTGGGAATTTTTTAGCGCCATCGCGCACGGCAAGGAATAGTAAAAGCACTTCCTTCAGGTCGAGGAGCACCACTGCACCGGACGTTGCATCTGAGAGGGATATTGGTGTTATGTTATTGGTCTCAAGATAAGGGCCCAGGCGACCTGTAGTTCGGATGCGGTGAATACCCTCACCCTCGCCACAATTCGAGTGGGGGTTGCGCTGGGTGGGAGGAGGGATGCACTCGGCCCGAGCTATGGCGAGGGTAAGGGTATTCACCGCATTAAAACTACAGGTCGCCTGGGCCCTTATATTTAGACCAATAGTACATGATGGCACGCACGGTGGATTTTGGATATGCTATTTTCACGGATGCCTATTCCACTCTGATGTGTTTCTCTCCTTTGCTGTTCTTTTTTTAGTGACTGCCAGTGCGTATTGAGCAAAAAAATGTGGACTGAGTGGGAGAATTCGTATTATCGCTCGCCCCGTTATTGATAACATAGGGAAAACTTTGGTCGCTTTGCGGGACGGGATAAATTTATCCGATCGGAATAAAATTTTGCACACAACCTTGTATCATGGTATCGACAAGAATTCCGACCCGACCCGAAAGATCCTAGAAACTTTTGCAAAATGGACCACCCTAACCCCCGTCGCCTTAGCATCGGCACCCCTTGAGAACCCCTGGGTTTTGGGTTTGTCTAGGCATGGTCTGGGGTACTGGGAGAACATCCTGACAACAGGAATGAAGGCGAATATGGCGCACCACAACTTTATTACAGCTTGGAAGGATAAAACTGCCAGGTTAACAGCATCTCTGATGGATACGGACTATCCTAAATGGTCCTAATGTTGAAACTTGAAAATCTGAAAAATATATCATCCCAAGACTGCTACACACTGACATCAATCAACCAACAGTAACTTGGGTACGGGATTGCCCCCAATCCTGATCCAGTGATAAGAAGCCAAAACTCACCAAGCGAAGACCACTGCTGTTTTCAAAGAAGGCTTATTGGGTTGAAAGAAGATATTTCAATATTATCAATATATCTCTCTAAGTAGACGGCTCAATCCGTTTTTATACCGTAAATAAAACAAGTCGAGCCTCAGCGCGTCGTGTCTCTCGTCGTCTCCTCCACTCTCCCGTTTGTCAAGGTTCATTACATACCAGTTACTAACTTTCCAAAAGAATTTATTTTTTGATTACTTACGTCATCAGCCCTCACTCACTCACTTTTGTTAATGACTAGCAAGTGGAAACAAGTGTCTTGGGTTTGAAAATAAACCAATGATGAGTAAACGCCGTTTATGAATCTATGACATCACTTTTAAAATGTCGACCATCATCATTTACATCCAGGAAGGTGTGTTCTAAAACTGAAATCGAGTACTGCTTATGGATGCAGACTGCGAACGATCCCTGCAGCTCCGCCTCCTGAGGAGTACCCCAGCTCCTGCAAATAACGCTTTCGAACAGAATTTTACTGTCTTGACGCTAGGCTATATTTTTGCGTAGGTAACACGCCTTTACCCCATGTTTTTTGTGTTTTTGAGATTTTGATAAATATTTTGGGTACCTATGTGTCATTTCCTCAAACGTGCCTCAATCTATAGCACTGGGTGTACTTTCATGCAGTGTACTTTCAATATTTTTTTCAGATACACTGTTAGTTTATGTCAAGAACTGAACTCCAATCCTTCCAAGCATGAGTCATTTTGAATTGGAATAGGGAGGGGAGGTCCTAGGCAGTCTGTATCTGTAGGGGAGCATTCTGGTCTAGGGGTAAGTTCGTTGCCTCTAGATTCAGCCATCTAAGTTTGATTCCCGGGCAATGCATGTGGCATTGCCTTTTGCCGCTGCCTGACCTGACCGCCTGGAATAGCGTGAGAGTTCAGGTTAGCACTTGGTCCACTGGATGTGGTGCTTAATGGTGTGATATGGCTTAATGGTATATGGCTAAGCATTTGCTGACTGGTGTCATATTGCCACCAGTGCACTTTTATGAATTCTCTGGGGAAGGTTGTTGGCATTGTCCAGTGCAGACTGTGGGCTAATAAGGATTTCTGGCCTGTTAGTGGTTGGTGCTAGCTCATCCTTTTCTCCACAATTGCTACTAGAGCTGGTAGGTTTTCTTATCAACTGCTGCCATGCTTTGCAGTCTGGCTGGTTGGTACTTGATATACAGCCAGTAGGTACTTGTAGGTAAAGCAAGCTGAGCTGATGTAAACTTTTTTATCAAACTGAAATAAATAAAGGTGGTATTGTTAATATTTTAAATTATAATTTGTACATAATTGTCTGCTGGCTTAATCCTCCTCAGATAGCTGTTGTTCTCTTTGTTGCCATACCACAAGGCTAGCCTTGTGTTAGCAGGCCCCCTCATTTGCATTTTTCACCATCCCAGTAGGTATCTGATAGACAAAAAATTCAAACAGGCTTACCACAAAGAAATGCATTAGAGTTGAACCATGCTAGATGATCAAGTCAATTTCCTGCTAAAATTAATAAGACAAGTCATTTTATGTGGAGTTTCATTCTTATTTACTGAAGGTATGATGCAGGGACTGGTAAAAAAAGTCCCATGCATTTTGGGTTTTAGTACAGATTTATGAAATAACAATTCAAAAGATAGTTATTTAAACTGTTAGTTTCTAATTTGTCTTGAAGCCAATTTCTCTTGAAGCCTTATCAGAGCCTACCTATTGTTAACAGTTCCTACATAAATATCTATCATAAGAAATGAAAACATTTGAATGCTGCAGTTTCAGTCAGAAAACTTCTTGAACATCTTGTTAGTTAACAGCTTCTTCAGGTTTTAGGGCCCAAGCTGCCAGTTGTGTTGTTGCATCGGTCATGACTCTTAAGGAGCCTGATTATATTTTATTGTTATTTCTCACAACTGCGTATTGTTTTTGGTTCAGGTTGTTGAAGCCCAGTGGTGGAACCGTTCAGTACCGATCACACAGTGAGGAGCGCCTCTAACTGCACTGGCACTTGATATCTGGTTTGCTAGTGTTCAGTGGCAGCCAGTGACAGACCTGAAGCGGCGCTCGGTCAGTGACTCCAGTGTGCTCGTGTCGGACCATCTGAGTTTGGCGCGCCATGAACCGGTCCAGTTTCGGCGGCTCGCCGTTCACGCCCCGCGGACGCGGCGGCGGGTTCCGGGGCCGTGCCGCCCGCTTCTCACCACTGGTGCAGTCGCCGTCGCCCGGCGGCCGGCTGCCTGACTTCACTCCGTCCCCACGCGGCGGCCGCGGCGGCTGGGGCAGTCCGCGGGGCAGCCCGCGCGGCGGCGGCGCCGGAGGCTGGGGCACGCCGCGCGGCCGGGGGTTGGGCACGCCACGCGGCCGGGGCGGACACGGCGGCGGCGGCGGGCTCTCCTTCGACGACACGTTCGTCAGGTTCGCCACGGAGAATCCATGGGCGGAGCTGGAGCAGAAGAAAGGCCTGTCGTCGGCGCTGGGGCCGCTGAATAGCAGCAGCGGCGGTGGAGGGGACAGGATGAGAAACCAGCCCGGCTCGCGGAACGACTCTCCAGCCGGGTCGCCGGCGCCGGGACAGGAGCAGGACAGTCTGCCCGTGCCGGACGACGACGACAGCTTTGTGTAGCGCTGCGGTGCGTGAACTGTGAACTTTGGGACAGGATGAGCCATGGACTGCTAGGAGAGGAGGCTATCGCCGTGGTCCTTAGTGAAGTGTTTGGTGACCAGGTGTGGCACCGCGGCAATGGGCTGCTGTCAGTGGCTGCCCAGGACTCTGGCGTTTTGAAGCCAGAACGGACTGTCGAGTGAGAGACTAGTGGCAAAACGATCTGGTGACAGTGTCGTCAGCGGTGAAGTGTCAATTTGTGATGCGCTGTCGATGAATTGGAGGGCCGGCCATGCTGGGCGCATGTGCGTCGAATTGTGCTATTCATCATGCCTCGCTCGTTTTCATTTTAGCGTTCATCACAATGAAAGCCGATACCATCTCGATCGTTTGTACCATCATTTTTTTTTTTTTTGTAATCCCACCCATTGGGGTTATCGTGCGGTTTTATGCCACTGTTGTAGTGTTGTACATATGTATCCTGCGTTGTACGTATTCGCGCTTTGACGAGTTGACTGTTCTCAAACTCGACAAGCGCCGGGTGTTGTGTTCATTTTAATGACTGCAACTGACCATTGCCTGTTTTTGTCAGTACCCTGCCAACCTTCCTGGTTTTGGATAACACCGTATTACGCTGTAATGCTACTGGCAATAAATATGGTGAGAATTGACGTGCATACTGATTCGTTTTCGACTTTTGGTAGGGACTAGAATTTGATGTAAAGACCGAATGGCGAATAGACCAACCGAACATTTTCTCACCTAGTTTTCGGAAGTGCCATCAATCAAGATCCACTCGAACAGCACAACACGCTGTTCACACTTCCGAAGAGTCACTACAGGTCTATATAATCACACGACACTTTGCGTGATAGGCAAAATGCTAAGCATCAATGCGCCACTGTGACTTGCCCTAAAAAGGCCAGTCGTTTTCGGACCTGCCCTCTAAATGGCTGCTAAAAGTGAGACATCAGTATTTTATCTGTTACGGTCTGACTCTGTTACAGGCACTTGCTCGTCTGGTCTACATAACTGAGCGACAGACAAAAGTGAAACTTTCAGGAGCGATGGCTCCGAAGTGTAAAACTGGCTGCGGCAAAAACGCCATCCTAAAGGTAAGATCGCGCTCTAATTGATGTCACTGTGTTTGATATATGAGACAGCTTATTGGGATATATTTAGTGTATCTTGCAACCGTTACAATCATTCGAAATAACTGCGTTTTTGCTTTGCAAGCCGCTACCCATGCCTCCCCATCTGACCTTCCACATTCCCTCTGGCAGCGCCCGAAGACTGGCGACGCGCTGTGCCGCGAGTGTTTCTTCTGGGCATTTGAGACGGAGGTTCACAACACGGTGACGGCGGCACGTCTGTTCCGGCGCGGCCAGTACGTGGCGGTGGCGGCCAGCGGAGGCAAGGACTCCACCGTGCTCGCCCACGTCATGAAGGAGCTCAACCAGAGGTGGGTGACGCCGCGGACGCGGGGCGAGCATTGTGGGGTTATAATGGTACCGGGCAGGGGCGTGCTCTGCAACCTCTATCTGAAAGTATGGCGAATGACATGAGTTACGGCTGTTTTTCTTCGACCTGATCCATATAGCATCCCAGTAGTAAGATGCAGCAAGATCCAGATCCCAATGCCTAGTGGTGCTAGTGCTGGTTGTACTGGGGTCTACCAGGGTATCACGGGGTGTCATGACCCCGATCTGACCTGACCTGCAGGTACGACTACGGCCTGCGCCTGGTGCTGCTCAGTATCGACGAGGGTATCACGGGGTACCGCGACGACAGCCTGGAGACGGTCAAAAGGAACCGGGACCAGTACGGCATACCGCTCACCG
This sequence comes from Amphibalanus amphitrite, assembly GCF_019059575.1. NCBI lineage: Eukaryota > Metazoa > Arthropoda > Thecostraca > Balanomorpha > Balanidae > Amphibalanus > Amphibalanus amphitrite. The sequence goes on along the minus strand of NW_024882289.1, from coordinate 267,275 downwards.
TGCTCTCGTATGAGGACCTGTACGGCTGGACCATGGATGACATCGTAAAACAGGTCCGCAGGAGGTGGTGGGCTCCGACGCGTGCTCAGGGTAGATTTGTGTCGAGTTGTGCGCATGTGTTTTCCAGAAAAATGCCATTGATGACTGGTTTGATGTAGTATGGGCTAGTGTGGTTTTCTTATTCAGGATTGTTCTTGGCCTGGTTGACCTCAGCCCCACCTCCTTCCGTCCCAGGTGGGTCTGCGGAACAACTGCACGTTCTGCGGCGTGTTCCGGCGCCAGGCGCTGGACCGCGGCGCCGCCCAGCTGGGTGTCGACCAGATCGTCACCGGGCACAATGCTGACGACATCGCCGAGACGGTAGTGATGAACGTGCTGAGGGGCGACATCGCGCGCCTGCAGCGGTGCACTGCCATCAGCACGGTGAGACGCCAGGGGTTATAGACAGGGCGGGCGGGCGGAGTCCCTGGGAACGAGAGGCGAGGCGTAGGGGATGGGAAGGTCGGATGGTGGGTGGGTGGGGGTTCGTTTTAACGAGAACGTTGATGTTATGGGGAGGGTAGCTACGAGCGTTTTGATGTTTGTTGCATCGTCCGCCTAGAATGGTGGAGTTATAACTTATAAATGCAGTTCTGCAGACGTGTGTGTGTCGTGCCTTACTTGTATCAGCGTCATTGTTGTTACATGGTGTTGTTGGCGCCCGAGTTTTTCTCGCTGGCATCACAGTTGCTATCACCGACATCCTGGTGCAAATTATAGGTCTCCATTGTTTGTCTCGGCAACACGATATTGGTTGATTATTTGAATTACACATGTAGATCAAAACTTTTCTAAAACCCAACGGAGAATTATAGAAGCAGCGTTTATTGCGAAAGGTGATGTTTTGAACACTTCGTGTGGATTCTTCAGACTAGCTTCGGTGTCTGCTCTGTTGGCTAGGAAAGACGTTAATTTGTAGTATGTGTGTATGTATGTGTCAATATCTCATGCAAGGCAGAGGAAATTTGTGAAAAAGTGCCCGCGCTATATTCGAACGAAACCGAAAAAAACGTACTTGACTCTGTAGGTAAAATGTGTCTTATCACCCTTGAAAAAGTGAATAACACGAAACGTTGGGTGGTTTTGGTGTTTTTATCTTACATCATATACGAATAGACGATATTGGTTGTTCGATTCCAAGTTTGACTTTCCCTCTCGTTCCCAGGGTACCGAGGGTTCCATCCCACGCTCTAAGCCTTTCAAATACACCTACGAGAAGGAGATCGTCATGTATGCCTACTTCAAGAAGCTCGACTACTTCTCTACAGAGTGCATCTATTCACCCAACGCGTACAGGTAAGGCAGCGCCAAACATTGGGCGCCTACCCACCATCTCTTGACAGGTGCGATCAATATGCCCTGTTTTAGAACGACTGTTAATATTAAACTCATTGGTCAACCAAATAAACCAAAATAAACCAACCAAGCCTCTTTTCCATAGGCATTTGACTCCTGCCTCTTCAATCATGGCAAATTAGTGAACGAGCCCTCAGCTGCTGAAGTCTTATGTTTGCTTGGCTGTTGGTTGCCATTATCCTGAGCCCTGTTCGGGCAGCGCATCCTATTGCAAAATTTTGCACCACGCATGCGCAGTTGGGGTCTCTCGGGTGCCAAGCTCCGCCCTTCGGCGTATGACGTCACACGTGTGACGTAGGCTCGCGCAAAATCTTTCAGTTTTGCGCAAGAAGAAAATAGTAGCTGCAGGAGGCGAGAGTGGCGCGGATTAAAGTTTACCCTCATATATTTCTTATTGTAAGTGGTTAGTGTGGTGTTATTTTGGTATCATTATCTTTCTTTTCAGTGGCACATTGCTATTAACCACATTTGAACGCATTTTACTCAGTAATTGAACGAAACACACCAGTCCATCCGCGCCACGGTTCGCCGCGTCTCGCGTGGCCCTCGGCTTTGCGTGGGCTTTGCGGGCCAGCGGAGAGGGGGCGGAGCATGGGCGGAGCCAGGCGGCTGACATCATCGCATGTGTGACTTCACACTCAGCAAAATATTTTGCGCGGACCCGAACAGAGCCCTGTTCTCTGACCTCCCGCCTATAGCATGTGATAGTCTTCTCCGTCCACCTCACCATCCCCGCCCTCCGTCAGGGGTTACGCGCGCGCCTACCTGAAGGACCTGGAGGCGATCCGAGCCACCTCCATCATCGACATCATCCACTCGGGGGAGAGCCTGGCGGTGCGCGACGCCGCCCGGCTGCCCACGCAGGGCACCTGCTCGCGCTGTCAGTACATCTCGTCCCAGCCCGTCTGCAAGGCGTGCGTGCTGCTGCAGGGACTGAACCAGGTCAGAGGCGGCCGGAGATCGGCCGAGGGGGCAGGGGTGGCGTGTAGTAGTTTTACTTTTAGAACGGCACGGTGCTATGATGCAGACCAGTGATTTGTGTTTTGGGTGGTAAAAGGGTTGGGCTGGGGACTGGATAGAAGACTTTGTTGAAAGCGCTTGGACATGGCATGATGTCACAATTTTTGCGGTCACTAGTCGAAGCTACCAGTAGGTTGTCACGAGTAAAGATGACAAATTATGACAAATTATCTTCCATTATGTGATGTCCGAATCTGAGTCCATTGTCCTGAGTCCATTGCACCTGTCTATTTGTGTCTGACGCCACTTATCCCCTCATTTTCCCGCCGCAGGGCCGGCCACGACTGGGGATCGGGAAGAGCAGCAAGGTGCAGGAGCGGGCGCGCGAGACAGAGGGAGAGAGCGACGACCGGTCGGAGGTCGACTCCGCCACGGTCACCGTCGGCGCCGGCTAATGAAAACGACCTGTCCCAGCTGCTACTTGTCACTTGTTTGTGGGATATTGTGCCTATATATAAATTATTTTGCATTTAAGGTTTTTAATCGTCTATTGTTTACGCTTCGGGGCGATAAACGAAGACAATCGTCGCATTGCCGTTCCCCAAGCTCACTGCGAGCTACAGAGGTCCCATCACGGCGCCCAATGTGTCGGCCGATTACAAACACGCCGGGTGATGATCGCCTGTATTCACAATGACGCGGTGAATTGCTCGCTAAGTATGAACATTAATGAGATGGTGCGACGCCAGGACCGGTGATGGCGCCGCCCCGCCCTAGAGTCGATGATATCAGACAAAACACAAATCAACTCTTATGCAACGGCATCGCGTGCCAGTGCCGTCAGAAAATTCTGGGATGATACCGACACACTGCATAGGCTGGTACACGAAGTAAGCGCGCGACTCCAGTGAGAGATATCAATCACTGTCCCCAGCACAACGTAAACGGTAAATAACGCACCCAGTCAGCCCTCAGTCCGCCGCCCGGTCGTGGGGCGCTCTCCAGTCTGTCCGCGCACTGTCTGCGCGCCTCTCACTGCCGCCGCCGGCTGCGCTAGGTCTCGGTCGTCTCGGCCGCCTCCCCCTCGTCAGTGGTGCCCTCCGCCGTCTCCGCGGCGGGCTCGACGTCATCGGCCGCCTCCTCGTCGGCGGCGGACCCGGCCTCCTCCGCCGGCACGTAGCGCACCTCGCCGGCGTCATCGGGTGTTTCCATGACGACTGTCTTGGCGCCGGGCGGCGCGCCGGGCACGTCCGCCAGGGAGACCTTGATGACGCGCCCCTTCGAGTCGACCAGCGACCCTTTGCCGGCCAGTACGTTCTGCAGGTGTTCGGCGGTGATGCCCTGCAGTGCTCCGCTGTCACCGGTCGTCGCTGCCTCTCCTGAACCTGGAGAGGGAGGGCGAGGGGTGTCAGGGTGGCCGCGGCGGGTGGAGAACGGGAGGACGGCGTGGGGTTAGTGACAGAAGATGGGGATCTGGGAAGATCAGGCCATGGGCAACGGCGTGAGATGGTCCAGGAGATGACAGGCCGCGGTGCGGAAGGGGATGATTGGGGCAAAAGGATCACGGTACTAGTGATTAAGTCGCAAACGAATGGATCACCGGCCGATGTAGGCATTTGGGAAGGATGATGATGATGATGATGATGAATTGGGTTTTTTGGCGCCCGGAACAGTTGGGAAGGAAGGGAACGAGTTTGCGCGAAAGAATTAACCACAACAGCATCCAACCAACCAATGGGCTACTGAGCTTACACACGTGAGCTTCAAGGGGCAGACATGAAACCACACTTCGACAAACTATATGTTATGGCTAGGCTAGCAAATACACTTATCGTCAATTCAAGCCAATATGTAATCCCCCTGATGCTAGGCGGATGTCGAGGTCAGTTTGCACGTCACGCCTACTGTTCTTTGGCCTGATAAAATGGCCTCCAACACCCCACACGGCAGAGCGGCGGGTACTTACCGGACGTCTTGGCCTTTTTGGCGGCAGGCTCTCCTTCAGTTCTCGTCTCCGTCGTGCCGTTCTGAAATAAACCGACGATTTGGTGAACGGCTGAGTTACGCGTCACACATGAGAACAGCACAATTACAAGAAGATAAAGCATCCCAAGGATTGTTACGCTACCTCTCCAGAAAAACGTGGCCGACGTCTCTCACCTGCGGTATGGGGACGGGCTGGATGCTCTGCGGCTCGCCGGTCGCGCGGTTCTCCAGCACGTCCACCAGGCCCCACTGCACGTTCCCGGCGGAGGCGCGCTCCATCGAGGCCGCCACCACCTCGGCAGAGGGCAGCGGGAAGCCCATGCGCAGGATACGGCCGTACGCCGTCTTACCCACCTGGGGACGGGACGATCGTCAGACTCAGGGCCGGGCAGCGAGGGAGGCTACATATCACAGAGGGGAGACGAATGCTGCAGTAACCACCGCCGTCCTCGCTGGATGGAGGACGACGTGTGTCGTACCCACCTTCTGTATGATATCTCTGGCCATGGTGAGAGTGGGTACCGCCCATTTGACGGTGCTGGCGCCCATCAACGCTCGCCGCTGGTCGTTGTACTTGAAGAAACGCAGGAACCTGGCGGACAACGGAGAACGGGTCAATAGGTCAGCAGCTGACTAATTGGGAAGATTGATTGAACATCTGTTCTTCTATAAAACCGTTGACTGGCAAGATGCCTGATTTGACTGTGAAGCATGATTGCAAGAACATGATAGTGAACGATCATTGCTTGAGCTGTGAGTCAGTGGGTCAAGAAACTAAAAACAATCACCACGAGTCATAACACTCAGAATTTACCATCCACAGCACTTCCATCATTAAGGGGATGACCATCCACAAGTTAGTCGCGTACGCCTACTGGTATACTCACGTGGTCTCCATGGCGGATATTTTCCGTTTGAGAGTGTTGATCCTCAGAGTCAGACCCTCCGACTCGCGGGCGTACGAGTCAGAGTCCTCGAAGAACCGAGACAGGGACCGCTCGTACTCCCGCCTCTGCAGCGAAGAGACGAACGGAAGGGTCACACAAGAGTCACAACTGGTATCGCTCGAAACCACAGTTTGTCTTCCTGTCAGTGTCACAAACCGGGAACATAATATACCCATAACGAATTCCCTCTTCTCATGCATTTGGAGCGATCCGCAACTGAAGTTTCTACTAGTTACTTTCTTACATTTTAATTATAACTGCCAAAGAACCATTCATTGATACATGACAATAGCTAACGTCTACGAATCATGCAAAGCAGGCCTGATGGCACCAGTCCTGACCTAACTTACAAGTTCTCAAACTGCAATTACGCTCCGTACTCGCCGAAACCAGTCTATCTAATCGGCCCACCCCACCAGACTATAATGACCAGTCCAATAACCCGCTGAGTAGCCCTCTCCCTCAGCGAGGCGCGGTCTTACCTGGCTGTCCACCTGTTTGATGCTATCCACCAGCCGGCGTACGTCCACGTCATGCATGTCCGGGTTGAGTGCCATCACGTCCGCCTGAGAGAAGCATAGACCACGGTCAGACAGCGGTAAAAACACAGTACATGGTCGAAAGACGGACAATGCCGGCCAGAACATGGTCGGAACATGGTCATAAGACGAACAGACCATGATCATAACGGTGTCGGGACAGGGCACCGATAAAAGTCGTTGGCAAATAGCGGCCTCCACTGCCGCCGGCAGTAGCGGTCACAGCTCAGAGTATACGCGCACACATGCTGTACGGAGTCACAGACCCTTTGAGCATTGAGTGACACTTATTGTGAGTGTGGTGGCTGAGCAGAACGTATCAGAGCCGTGATGGTGGTAAATTACGTTTGCGTCGGCCGGACGGCATATTTGGTTGTAAGGCTGTCGTTCGGCCATCACAAACAGGTGACTCATAGAAGGCACTAGCAATGTGTTCCACCCGATTCCCGACTTTGCCGTTAATCATAGACTGATAGCATCGATCGGTTTAAGCACTCGTACACGACTGACCAACACTGCAACTCCTCGACTCACCAGGACGGGCGAGTTGTCCGGATCCTGGGCGTCACTGAGCTCCTTCTCCTCCAGCACCGGCTTCACCTGAAAAACGGCAACGTTTGAAACCGGAGCTGATGGCGTGATCGTGGCGAGTATTGAACCTGTCTTGAGCTCTTGAGCACATCAGTCGACGGTGATAGCCTCTGAACCCAACAAAGCAATTTAGATTTTAGTACGACGCTTTAGGAAAAACGAAGGCCCCAGCTCAATGGAGGAGGCCACTAGCCTATCGTGTCCTACTGAGAACTGAGTCCACTTTGTCGAATATGCTCCTGTCATCACCTCCCGCGGGGAATAGGGTCGTACCTGGGTGACGCACTTCTCCAGGTTGCGTTTCTCGTCTTCAGTTGGCTCCCCGCGCAGCTTGTCCTTGAGGCACTCGTGGATGCGCCGCAGCTCTGTCATAAACAGAGAGAAATAAATGAGAATATACAGTGAGAACAAAGGTCACAGATGAAGTACCAATCTTTCCCAAGTTAGGTTCATGGCCATTTCTCGAGTAAATTACAGATTCGCCTAGACAGCAACAAAGCAATCTAGCTAAGTCTTGTAGGTATAAAGGCACCCGACGTGAATCATCTATAAGCATCATGGAACATACATATTCACCAAAGCACACAAATCTCTCAGACAGGCCGGTAATTCGGGACCGTCTGCCACGACCGCCCGCCACCCCGGTCTGGCTGAACCGCGCGGGGAGGGCGGGGGCCACTCACCGGCTAGCGTCAGGTCGGAGAGCGGCACGGCTGTGCCGCTCTTGTGCAGCAGCTGCAGACCGTCGTCTGTGACGTTCACAAACACCGGGCCCAGCTTCTTGCCTGCAGGAGCGAGACAGCGACAATGAGAATAAACATTCGTATGTATTTTATGGGATTATCAATACATGATTAAATTACGCATTTCATAAAAACGGACATCGAGTAGCCCAGAGTCTTTGTGATACGCTGAAATGCAGTTTATTTGATGGAAAATAAAGTACGGCAAATGAAATTACCATCATTTATGCACAATCAAAGAATAATTGTTTAAGATCCCAGAATGGAAACTAAACAGTGACAAACTGCGACACGAGTGACATTGCAAAAGCTCAAGATCAGCTTTGAAAGGAAAGTGAATCCGATTAGATGTTTACCTGACGATTCCTTGGGTACTTTGGGTGTCATCGGCTTGCGCGCGTTTCCATGGGTCTTCGGCTTCGGCTTCGCTGTGGAAATGGGCAACGAACGTAAATTTCTCGTGAACAGAAATTTCATTGAGGCTGCCATACTCTCAGTGAATGCGGACTGATAGCGACTGAATGTTCGGTTAACATTGCACTTTATCTAGCGTCTCCACTGGGTGCAACGGCTATGTACATCGCTGAACCATCTCACACAAATCGTCCCCGACGCGAGCTTGACTGTACCCTCGCAGTGAGCAGTTGACAAGGGTATCCCGCCACTAATAAGGCAGCAGTGACAGACAGCGGCCACAGTCGGCCTGTTTTTAGGGCCTTGAGTCGGCCTATGTAGGTTCACATGACTGCCGAGCGTGCTCACGTGTGGGCGGCACGGCGGGCGACGGGCGCAGGATGACCTTCTTCTTTCCGCCGTCGAACAGACTCGGGTGTGAGCCCGGCTTCAGCTTCTTGTCCTCGGTGAAATTATCCGCCATAAAGTGCTCCTGGCGGGTGGGGAGCAGCATGGTGAGCGGGTGGGTAAATATCATCGGGGAGTTACCGGGAAGAAATGACATCGAGTTGGCTGGCTTACTTAAGCCAGTTGGTAGCAATTTTCCTTTCACCTCTGAATAACTACGAGAATAAATGGAAAACAATCAACATTTCTGCTCACTGTACAAATGGTTCTTGTCTAATAACAACGTGTGACACGTTCAGATGGGTCATAGCGGGAAGAAGTGTTACCTTGCAGACGCGCATCTCGAGGGGCCGCTTGGTCTTGGGGTCGAGCTCGCCCTTCCTCCAGCTCTGTTTACTGGTGGCCGCCGTGATGATGGAGCACCAGGCGCGGTGCAGGTCCTCCGGGAACTCGAACATGCTGCCGGAGCGGTCAGCGCCACCGTCACCACAGCGTCATGGGCGATAGGGGATATATTGTGCTATTGTTCTCAAGATAGACGACCTATTAGTTTTGATGTGGTGAATGCCCTTACCCTCGCCACAGCTCGGACCGAGTGCACCCCTCCTCCCACCCAGCGCCACCCCGACTCGAGTTGTGGCGAGGGTAAGGGTATTCACCGCATCCGAACTACAGGTTGAGACCATTAGTACAATGAAATTACAAGCTATGGGTTCCAAACACGAGCGCAGAATCGTCTCACGAATGCCAAACTGCTATTGGTTAAACCCCAAAAAATTATCAGAATTAATGATAGATGGTGTGCTAGACATCGCCCTTGCGATACAGCTAGGGCGTCTTACGTGGTCTCAACCCTTCCCTGTCAGCAAACTTCAGCCCATCCCATGCACGTGTCCTCAGTCTCTGTCCCGCCCCTATACACATACCACCATTCCCAGCTGTCCTTGGTCCGACCGTCCTTCCCAGCCGTCCCTTCTCACCTGTCCTTGGGTCCCTCGGTCTTGCATCCGGGCACGCAGCAGGTGATGGGCGGCGGCTCGGGCGGCTCCTCGGCCTCGGCCTCTTCGGGCGGCTGCTCGGCGTCGCCGCTACTGTTGTAGATCACCTTGACGCCGCCCGGAAAGCGCGTCGGCACCGCCGCCGGCTGGATCAGGCCCCGCTCGTCGAAATCGGTCGACTCGAAATGGTCCTGGCGATAGAACGGGCGACGGAAGGTCATAAATTATGTGCGTGGGTTTTAACGAATCAACAAATTTAAGCAGGTATTGGAAAGAGAAATCCATAAAATAATGGAAACTGACCACTCACATTGCATAAACCATGAGGCACTGGTGTGCGTGCTCACCTCACAGAGCAGTTTGAGTTTCGGCTCCGGCGCGTTCACGTCCAGCGCGGGGAAGACGGCCTCGAGCACGCTGGTCCAGGCCGTCTTCATCTCGCCATCCACGGGGAAGGTGCACATGCGGCCGTGGCGGCGGCCGCAGCCGGGCACGATGCACGACACGTCGGCCGGCACCGTCATCGGCGCGTCTGTGGAACAGCAGCGCCGTGACACACACGAGGAGCCTCCACACGGAGACACGAAAACTGCTAATTTCACACAGTAAATGACCAAATCAAACCTAAAGTGGCTGATTTTGCAACCTACTTATCATTTATGGTGCTTTGATAAGTGTATGTTGGGTTTTGGATGACACCTTGGGTTCGATTGAGGTTATTGAGCCTTTTTGAAAAATACTGAGCTCAAGTTGAGTTAGTCAGAAAAAGAATAAATGTGCTCAGAAATCAGAATAAGCTATCAAATCAAATGTTATGCAATATGAGCTGTCTAGACCAGCTTCCTGGTATGGTAAGCTTTGTTGTGACATTGACCATAGAGCTACATCTTCATTGACCTTTTCCAAACAAAATGGCTGGAAATAAAAAGGAAAGCTTCTTTTTCAGCCTTTTTTGCTGAAGCTATTTGCCAAAAACAGGAGTTCAGCCCTGGGGTTATTACCCTGGCCTCAGATGCCATCCTCTGACTTGAGACCTTGACGTGGGGTACCATCAGCTGACAGCTGCATCTTCAAATGCAAAGCTAAAAAAAAAACATCTTAATTGGGCTGCAAAAAACAGCAGACTAGGGTTTGAGGTCTCACCTTAAGACCTCACCCACAGCACTGAAGAAAGGCAACAGGTCTGGGAAACCTAAACTTCACCCTCCACTCCCCAGGTAAAATATTTTATTTTATGTCAGATGTGTCACTTGTAGGAAACCCAGAGAGACAGGAACCAGTGTTGACATTAACACTTGCCTTCATCTTCCTCCCCTCCTGCTTCCTCATTTTCCTCATCCTGCTGAGCCTGGTCTACATCTGTGGCTGGCATGCTGTCACTCCCCTCCTCATTGAGGATGTTGGGCATACTCTCACTGGGCTGCTTCACTGCCAGCTTCATGGTCTGAAAACAACAGAATTGCTGATGCAAACATTATGATATGACAGACTGATGGTATGTGATAATCAGAAAGACAAAACAGATGTCAGGACAGCAGTAAGATAAGCAGTGGCAAGACCTACCCAGTGCTCAAATGGCACACTGGCATTGCTGAAAAATGTCCTCTTTTAGCACATGAGGAGTAACATCATCACATTAGTGATTGCAATCTGAACTCCTGCTTAGAGCATTGCAGAAAAAGGGTACTAATTGCAGAATCAGCACCCTCCTCCAGTCTACAAATTGAAATGCAAAGTGAAAGAGAACTCAGATGGTCATGGTATTTCTCCTTATTCTAGCAATTAACACCAGAGCACAATGTCCATGGGAAAATTACTGTAGCTATTTCAGCTCCCCAAAGGCCATAAATTCCCTATTTCTTTGTACAAGAAGTGCTTAAAAAAAAGATGTAGGTACAGAGACTACATGCCTACTTTCTACTTTCACACTACTCTGATGCCAGAGGCGATTCACACATGGCGTGGTCATCATTTCACATCATTGTCATGTGCGCTGAGTTCCTTTCATAGTTCTCAAGTGAGGAGTGGCAATCTAACCTGAATGAATAGTGAGATGACGGATAATCAAGATTTCATGATGTGGATTGTTGTTCAACATCGACATTCAACAAATCCAATAGGTTTCACATACTTATATTTAAAAAAAAAACTTACTTCAACTTCGATAAATAAGTGCAAGCTTTTGGCTACCACAGGACCACACTAGAGTTAAATAACAATTAAATAAAACAAATGCTATCTCAATGACATAAATCCAAAATCCCGCGCTCCCATTTGAACGCTAAATCAAAATATACGTACGCAATATTTTCACTCGATTTTCCGTCATCAAACCAAAGGAAAAAACGACGCCATGATAGTGACGTCAGCAAGGACAGAATCGTTCAGTCGGAAATTGATGAAGTGATTTTAATCCATTCATAAAATTTATTCACATTCAAATTTCCGAAATTTGCATCAGCAGTCAACTCGAATTCGTAAAAAATCGCGAATGTTAAAACGGCAGGATAGAGTTTGCTTATTCCTCCTCTTGCCTACGTCATAAGATGGCGGACACAACGACAGAAAGTTCACGATAATTTTGGCGGTGAGTGCGTTATAAACGCCGTAGAATTATTGCAATTATTTGAATTTTCTCCTCTGTGATGGGCGGATTTATTGGATGTTTACATAAATGGCTATTTTTATGAGACAGTTTTGGATGTAAGTCATTCTGATGCTTGTAAGATTGAGTTTTTAGTGTCTTGTTGCCTAACTCAAGGGAGGCTCTCATGATTTTATATTTCAGTTCGGGCCAACGGTTTGGGTTGCAAAATTGTTGAAATTCAAATTAGGTAGGTATTGCAAGATTTGCTTTGACCTAATCATTATGGCAAAGAGTTTGTTGAAATTCTGATAAGCATTCTTGAAGCTTTTGGGTTCCAACTTCAGAGCTCATCCAGTCCCGGAGGCTGACCAGCTGCAGCGGACTGCTGGCGGTGGCTGTTCAGCCCTTGGGTGCTCACAGCAGTGTGCACCACTTACACTGAGTTCCCAAAAAAGATAACACTATGAAAAAACAATAGCCTGCAGAGTCTTAAAATTTAGAGTTACAACCTACAATATTTTGAAATATTATTAAAAAATACCATAATTTGTGTCACCATCAATTATCAAATATATGACCTCAGGCCACCTGCCCCAAATGGCCACCCTGCTGGCATGGCTGGTATGGTAGCTATGCTGCTGCGCTGCGGAGTGTGGTACCTTCTGGTTGAGGCTTGACCTCTCGGTGATGCTAGGAGTAGGTGATGCCTGTGTTGAATGACATTATGAGTGGCACCACAGAACCACCACCTGGCTTTGCCTGAGTGGGGTTCATTGGTGATCTTTTTCATTGAAAATGAAAATAGTAAGCAATTGATAGTAGAATTGAACTTCTGGCTTGCGTAACAGCTTAGGTTTTTCAGGAGTTACACTGTGCACAATATTGCATGTAGGACTGTAGGTACAATCCCCAGCAGTGTCTGGATCAGATCGTGTGCTTTTAATTTGCCACAATGCCACGAAAAGGGCCACTGGACGGTCATTTCATGTCAGTTCTTTCAAATGATGCATTATTGTGGAGTATGACCCAACTCTATTGATACAGCAAATTATGATGACTTGCTTTTAAAACATCTGTATGTTTTCTTGATCTGTTTTGAAGGTGGCATTCTTTTCATATGTACCTACCTATTTAAGTTAACATATTTATTTCATTTTTGGTATTCTAGGATTTTGTTACCAGCTTTCATTCAGTGAGGATCTTCCACTGCAGTGTCATCAATGTCTACATCTGAAGGTAAAGTGATTCTTTTGGCAATAGCTGTGTGCCTTATTGTTTAATGTGTTTGACCTCATACTGGCTGTTTTATTTTGTTTTTATGCATTTTTTGTTTAATCACATTCATAATGAAAAATGGAAAGATATTTGTACTTTTTGTATGTTTCCTTCATAATGACTTACAAGCCACACAATATATGTTTCTGCTGTTAGCCATGCCAAGCTGACAGATCACACATCTGTTATTTCCTCCACCAGTGAAGCTGACAGATCACACATCTCCTGTTATTTCCTCCACCAGTGAAGCTGACAGATCTGAGATCACACATCTCCTGTTATATCCTCCACCAGTGAAGTCTGCGAGCACTGCTGAGGCGATGGAGGTGGACGAGCCGGCGGCGGGCCCGAGCGGCGCCTCAGCGGCCATGCCCGACCTGGACCGCGTCGTACTGGACGTGTCGGACAGTGAGGACGAACGTGACGAGTTCGGGCTGGTGGAGACGGCGCTGAGCCAGGCGTTACGGCCCGTGCTGCGCCGCTGTGACGACGTGCTGGAGGACCCGGACAGTGTGCAGGTGTCGGCCATCACCTCGGAGCAGCGCCGCGCGCTCGGCAGGTCAGTGACGGAGCGGGTACAGACGGCCACTCCGGGCGCGACCGCCGACAGGAAACGGGTGGTCACTGGTCAGATGACGTGGTTCCGTACTTTTCACTTGGTCGCCATACTGACGTGATCGTGTCAACGATTATTGGTTGTTTGCATTATGTTGCCACAGATGCCATGTTTGTCACTGTCATTTTTCTTGTGCTCGGACCATCTTCGGTAAGTTTTGGTTAGTCGGATTCGTGAGTTGGTCTTATTTGGCACGACATCCCGTCTGGTCCACCAGGGTGGACGGCGACGGCACGGGTCCGCGGGCGGAGATCGTCACCGACTTTGTCAAACTGGAGGTGGAGGAACACGAGCTGGAGGAGGAGCCGGCCGACGGCGACCCGGCCTGGACCATCTCGGAGACGTTCAGCACGCCGCGCGCCGAGGACCACACCGGCTACGGCCGGCCCTACAAGACCACCTCGGTGGACCGGCGCGCGCGCGGCCGCGGTGTGCGCGTGGCCACCACTCCGGGCGTGGCGCCCAGCCGCGGCCGCGGCTCGCCGGTGGGCCGCGGACGGGCGCCGGCCACCCCGGGCCGAGGCCGGGCGCGCGGCAGGGGACGCGGCGGCCGCGGGCGGGGCCGCGGTCGTGGGCAGATCCAGATCCAGCCCTCGCCCGGGGTGGTTCATCTGCAGGCGGGCCGGCCGGTCAATAAGCTGAACGGCCCGATCGAGGTGCTGCTGCTGCCCGAGCGCGAGCTGCGAGTGGCCGTGGTGCGTGACCGGCTGGTGCTCCAGTGGATCGACGAAAACGGTGAGGACGAGAGTGACCCGGGCCTGGAGTGCAGGAGAGTCCGCGATAGCAGTGGGGATGCATCGGTACCATTAGTGATAGCGTAGCCGATTGCAGGATGACGTTGAATTTGGCTTCTTTCCTCTTCAAGTAATTGTATTTGGCAGATATCTTACTCCTCAACTTGAAAAACAAATTGTCTGGTCTGCTCTAGATTAAGTTTACCTTGGTTTTGGTCTGTAACCTATTGTGACCACCACCCATCATTGAATAGTGATATTCTGGTTGTTATTTATTTTTACTCATCATGCATCCCGGTCTGTTGTTGTTGTTGTTGTTCCCCCTGGGACCTCCTTACGGAGGACCATAGCCGAGAGGCTCCCTATGACGAAGGTAGCCGGCCTCCAAGGCAGCCACCAGGTCGGCGTCCCGCAGCCGCGAGGGGTCGACGTAAATGCTGCCAGTTAGCCGCAGGCGGGCGCCAGCGAGGGCCGGGCAGCGGAGCAAGACGTGCTCCGGCACGTCCGCCTCCTCCCGGCACACGGCGCAGAGCGCCGCGGGGCACCGCTTATCGGGGCACTGCAGGCATGCCACGGAGGGGTGGCGGCCGATCCGGTGCAGGTATTGGAGCGAGCGGCCCCAGTGGCCCGCCCTCAACTGGTGCACCGAGATGGCGGCCTCTCGGTCCTCTCCGGGGATGGGGAGCGGCAGGGTGCTCCCGAAGATAGTCTTGAAAAAGGAGTCGGGCCAGTTTTCGCGCCACTGACGTGTGGCCGTCCGATGAACTGCCCGTGTCAGGGACCGAGCGTCCGAGGGCACGGCGCCCTGGGGCAGGGTGGCCGCTTGTTTGGCCAGGGCGTCAGCGCGCTCGTTCTCCGCCAGCCCGCAGTGAGCAGGGACCCACTGCAGGGTCACCTGCCGGCGCTCGGCAATGTCCAGCAGCGTCCTCCAGATCGCCGCGCCGATAGTGGTGGTCTGGGCGGCCGCTCCCGCGCTGAGGAGGCTCAGGGCGGCTCGTGAGTCAGAGCACGCCACCAGCGGGGCGGGGGACGGCTCATCCCGGACTCGCTCCAGCGCCGCCCTCAGGGCGAACAGCTCCGCACGGGTGCTGGAGCAGAGGCCTCCCGCCGCCACCTCCACCTCGAGAGTCTCCCCCGACGCGGTGAAGATGACAGCGCCGCCTCCTCCTCGCCTGACCCCAGCGTCCGCAGAGCCGTCGGACCAAATCCACGTGGCCTGGGCTGGGAGCGCCGCCAGGTGCTGCCGCGCGGCCTCACGTCGCGTCTCGTTGGAAGAAGCTCGACGACCGCCGGGTCCCACGTCCAGATTGAAGGCGATCGGGCGGCAGGTTGTCCACGGGAGGAGGGGAACCTCGAGGCGCGGCTCCACCGTCACTCCCTCGGCGCCCGCCTCGATCAGCGCCGATCGCCCCAGTTGTCGCCAGCCGGTGGTAGACCGCAGTCGGGTGGGTGGGTCGGGTCCCGGTCCCGGTCTCGCAGGGCCAGCAGTGTCCAAAACCTTAACGACTGATTTCCTTCCGGCAGTCACCGAGACTGTGCCGTCCTACAACGTACTCACCTTCATGGAGCTGGTGAAAATCAAGGAGGCACTCACCAAAATGGTGGAGAAATGCAACAGAGATGGTGAGTATCTGAAACGCGCCATGCTATTATTGGCTGGTTTAATGACTGCTAGCTACGAAATCTGTTGTGACAATTTTGTCATATTACATATTTTGTAGAAAATGATTTGCATATTTTTACCGGCCTATACGTAACATTTTTATAAATTATTTTAATTATGATGTGTATTCTGACGTTTTGTAAAAACGACAGCACTAACACCAGTTCGCTATTCGTCTGTCCGGCAGGTCCTGACGAGCACGTGCCGCGCCTGCGCACCGCTCGGCGCACCGCCATCTCGTGGGTGGAGACTCGGCTGAGGGCCGAGGCGCAGGGAGACATCGTGCCGGTGGGTGTCGGGCCAGCGACAGGGGTCAAAAGAAGCCTGCCCGCCATTCTGATGTCAATTGTTAATGTCGGGATGTAATGGATCGTTTTGTAGACCGGACAATTTTATTGCATGACTTGACTTACGCAGTTCTGCTCTGTGAAAATTGTGAAAATTGTGAAAATTGCCAATGCGAATAATGACATCTTGGCTAAAATAATTCAACTGGTAATTTTCTCGAATCATAATTCTATGATTTTTCTATGAATTAGTCATGTTTGGCGTTACGCTAGCGTTCCGCTAACACAGCTGGCGTTTGCCCCCGTCCCGGCAGAGCACCCACGGCAAACAGGGCAAGTCCAAGTACGACGCGCTGCCGGGCCCACCGACGCCGGTGACGCCGTCCTCGAAGGTGGGCGGCTCGTCGGCGCTGGGAGACACTCCGCGCGGCCGCGGCCGACCGCTGCTGCCCAAAGCGGCCTCCGTCGGTGAGTCGGGTGCTTTCTGCAGCCCTCCCCCCCCCCCCCCCTCCACAGGGTAGTGGCGGCAATAGCCGTAGCCGACAGCTGGGATCGCAAATAGTGTAGTTAATGGTATTGCTTCCTGCCTCCCCGGGTGGTTAGTGTGCTAATTTCATTTACACCCTACCTTAATAAGTTGTTTTTATCACAGAGTGCATAATATCTAGAGTACGTATCGAGAGATCTCGCTATAAATTACGGTCAGCCCCACCCCTCAACCCTGCTCCCGCCCGCGGCCCCACCGTCTCCCTGACACCCTGCCTCTGTGTGCGCCAGGTCCGCCGGTCCTGCGCGCTGCGCTGACCGGCTCGCGCCAGGCCACGCTGCCCGGCCAGACACCAGCGCCGGTGGATGACTCGGATGACCCCGACTACGACCCGACCCTCAGCGACGGCTCCGTGCCCATGAAGCCGCGCAAACCGCAGACTCCGCGGGCGCAGACGCAGCCGGCCAACCTGCCCACCAACCGTGAGTAACTGCCGAGGGACGGGGAGCAGGGTAACAGCTGGTGAGGAACGTAGGCTCCCAGGTAGTACCGCGGCCACCGTTCGGGTGTTTGGAGCTTCTAGTATGCCAGGCTTGTTAATTTTTTTTTGTGATTTTCTGTAGTCGCAAATGCAGGGTCCGTTTAACATACGGTCTTCGATGTCGGGGTCTCGACTGCGTAAGTCAGTCGGGATCTTGGTTGGAACGCGCGCACGTGCACGGTCAACTTTTACGTTCGCAGCGGCAAAATTGTAATTTTGAAAAGCAAAAATAGTAAGCAATGCGCTCTAATATGGTCTTTTATTGCCAAAAAGACTTAAAGGTAGTGTGCCAGCTTTCCTGGACCGTATGGAGTTAATGGCCCAGATAAGGAGAACCGGATTTTTAGAACTTATCCATACCTTCAAAACTCATGGAAACGTCTTAAATTCTTCAAATTTTGAGTACCCCAGTGCGAAATTCGCCCCGACGGGTTGTCGGTCATACCCCAACCACATTTCACACCACTATGAACAATAAATGCACACACTGAAATCGCTATTACCGATATGCTCATCCAATCAAGTTTCGATAAACCCGTTCATCATCATCTCCTGCGGTTTCGAACACGCCTGTTAGGTGGTGCGGTAGACCGCGCCCAAAGCCAGGGCCCCGGTAACGTGAGGTAGCCGAGTCGGGGCCGCGTGCGCTGACCCAAGCCGGGGCCGCGCGTCCTCCCGGTGTCATGTGATAGCCCGGGTTTGCCCGCGGGGATGCGGTAGACCGCGCCCAAAGCTGCGGCCCCGGCTTGGGTCAGCGCACGCTGCCCCGACTCGGCTACCTCACGTTACCGGGGCCCTGGCTTTGGGCGCGGCTTCTGCTCATACTTTGTGGTGCGGTGGTGGTGCGTCGGGCCGCGCGCTCTGACTTCGGCCAAGAAAAATGCGTCAGCTGATCATTGTCATTTCTGCCACTTGCGTGTGGTGAAATGGGGTCATAACTTAAGAGACGGCTTTTTCATATCAATTATTTTACATAAAATCATATTTCAAACCATAAATAATGTTCGACAGCCAAATAAAAGAAACAATACCAATACAGGCTTACAGTTTAAGGCTCGACATTGTGTTGTCTACGATTAGACAGCTGATAACTCATTCCCGTACGTCGTAACTCTATAATGACCTTTGCTTATTGTCACATGTGCGCCGCATTCGCGATTGTTGCCGACGCCTGTTTGCAGGTCAGCCCACTACAGTTGTTATACATATCGAAAAACCGATAAACTTTTAGGCAAAAAAGGCACTATTCCAGGCCCATTTTTGATTTTTTTGCGATATTAGGTAAAAACAGAAGCTTCTTATCCTAGGAAAAATAAAATGGGAAATCTTTCAAAGGTGGCACACTACCTTTAATGCTGTAAGAAGCTGCACTTTGTAATGGGACTCGGTTTTGTCTTGTGCTTGTCGCCATTGTGCTGACTGCTGATGTTGTGAAAACGGGATCTACTACACCAAGGTGCTTTGCGATATTAGTCCACGTGCAGCCTGTCGACGTTTCCGCTTTGACGCAGAAGATGTAAATGTATTTAGGGCCTTGATGTAAACGATGTAAACATGTAAACAAAAGGCTATCACCGATCAAGGTCACCTGAACCTGGATGGTGGTCGGTTTTCCCAAGGGTTTTCCAGAGTGGAAGGAGTGGGGTGGGAGACGATATTTTTTGCGTGGGGGTGCTCGGTGTGTGTCATTAGAGGTGTATAGCTCTATCGCTAGTTCTATCGCTATCTTCGCAATGAAAGATCAAAATAAAGACGGTGAGTTGATGCCATCGCGTGGGAAATGTTCGTTTCCAATTTCCATTTGTATTGTTGGCCAATGTAACAACTCATGCTTCGTACTTCATTGATTACCAAAGTGTCTATCGACTGTCGCTTTAATCAGGTGTCTTGAAAGGGAGGGAACGGTTGACGGCTGTGTCGTCACGTGACTGATGCTGTTGCAGCGTTCGGCTCGGCCCGGCTGGTCAACATCAACACCCAGGTGAAGAACCCCAAGTCCAGCCGCGACATCGTCATCCTGCAGGCCAAGCTGCGCGACCTGCAGAACGTGGTGAGTGTCCAGCCGGTGGAACATCATGGTGCCCTCCTTCGTACCGCTGACACATATCACTCGGCAAGGCCCTATATCACTTGGCTGTTTTCTGACGAAATCCCCTCACTTCTTTTAATGTTTTAAACGTGACGTCACCATCAGCTGCAGGACTCTGGCACAGTGGACGTTCGCCAGTGATTACCGCGGTGCACTCCCGCCAGTGTGGTTGTGGCCATGCATTTCGTGTTTAGGTGTGATCGAATGTGTCCCCAGTCTATGCTTTGCCCCGTCGTATCTCTGTATGACCGCACTGGCGGATCCAGGGGGGGGGCCACCGGGGCCATGGCCCCCCCCAAAAGCCTGAAAGGGGGGGCCAACATATCTTTTGGCCCCCCCCAAAACGCTTGAAGAAAAATTAATGTGAGATGGTTACGTAGTAGATACCTACTAGAATCAGCAGCGTGATTCAATAGCGTAGAGAAAGTCAGGGGTGCGGGAACTACTTTCAGACTGGGGGGGGGGGGGGGCACACCATAATAGAGATCAACCTAGGGTCCCCCCAAATCTAGTTTCTCACCGGTTTTAGGCCACTTATTTTTCATCTCTTGGCTTTTTCAACAAAAAAAGAAAACATTTGCAAAAAGGGCGGTATTCCGTCTGAAAGTTGTGGTGGCACCGCCCCCCACTGGTGGATTCAGGGAGGGGGCCACCGGGGCCATGGCCCCCCAAAAGCCTGAAAGGGGGGCCAACATATCTTTTGGCCCCCCTCCCAAAACGCTTGAAGAAAAATTAATGTGAGAAGGTTGCGTAGTAGATACCTAAAAGTTAGAATCACCGGCGTGATTCAATAGCGTAGAGAAACACAGGGGTGCGGGAACTACTTTCAGACTGGGGGGGGGGGGGGGGCACACCATAATAGAGATCAACCTAGGGTCTCCCCAAATATAGTTTTCTCACCGGTGGTTTTAGGCCACTTATTTTTCATCCCTTGGCTTTTTTCAACAAAAAAAGAAAACATTTGCAAAAAATGGGGTATTCCGTCTGAAAGTTGTGGGGGCACCGCCCCCACGGCCCCATAGTTGGGGGGTGGGCAAGCTGTCCCCACTGCCCCGGTTCCCGTGCCTATGGAGAAACCACCGGGTTTACTAGCTTCCTTCATAAAGTGTCGTCATGTCTTGTCGTCACCCGAGAAGGTCTTATTGCATACATATCGATTGAACTGTCAAGTTAACAAACTTGCTCTGGCAGCCTGACCTGACATGACCCGGCAATTTTTCATTCACGGAATATGCGCAATAATTTTTTTAGGAACACTCACTGAGTTGGCGTTGAAAAGCTTGTTTTGTTTGGTAATTGTACAAGAAGCATATCAGGGACCTTTTTGTCCCTTCCCGTGAAACGGTAAAAGACTTATTTCGGTCAGAGCTCAGGCCAATCTCTAAGGGGTCAGTCGGGTCACTTATTTCTTAAAAGGGTCCTTACGGCATCCAAGGACCAATTCCGGCTTTTGAGTGCACCACATCAGCATTTGATGCTGCGACAGATGGTGAAATATGAATATATGTTACAGGCCGTATGAAAATTGTCCGTTTGCAAACGGCCTGGCCCAGTCAGGGCATATGAAACAGCCTGAAAACACCGGCCGTTTGCAAACCATGACCTGAAATATCAGACCGTTTGAAAACGGCCTAGTTAGTTTCGGCCTAGCGGATCCAGGGGGGCCACGGGGTCATGCCCCCAAGCCTGAAAGGGGGCAACATGTATTTTGGCCCCCAAAAACACTTAAGAAATATGAATGTGAGAAAGTAGCGTAGTAGGTAGAAACTACCGTATCATTAAAAATATGTGAGCTTGAGTGTTGGTCTCGTCTTCACCCAAGAAGTTCTTATTGCATACTTTACCTCTCGATCGACGCGTGAAGTTATCGTGTAAGTTATCATGAATCCGATCGCGACGAAACTTTAGCACCCTCATGTTGACAAAGTCTGAATATTTCATGACCCTGACCCAAGTGACCTTTGACCTGTGGCCTATTTCTCGAGACTATCCGTGCGTTCGGAGAGCATGGAATATTCACCGTCCCCTGGAATATTCCCCGTGCCGCGTTCGGAGGCGTATCTCTCTGAACGGCCAATCTCCGGGAATGTTCCGCGCGCATGGAGTATTCCACGGATTCCACGTGGAATGTGCCTCTCCGAACGCACCATATGTTTGGCCATGTTTGAGGCCATGTTTGGCCGGAATCGCGATTCCGCGTATGTCGGCTCACATTATCCGCTCGTTTACAGTCTTTTCGTGGTTTAAAACGCTCAAACATGTGAAATGATGTTGGTCCCAACCATTGTGGTAGGTGTCAATGTCACCTTAGGGTCAAGTCAGGTCATTGACCTTTGATGACCTCGGTGCACTTTTCCGAGTTTAACATGTTTCTAGGATAGTTTCGTTTAGCTGATTTTGAATTTAGCATTTAGCAACCATTTGAACATTTACGAAGTAGTTTTGATGCCTTCGTATCATGTTACGTAGCTGCCAGTGGTAGTCGGACACCTGCTACACGGACGCCCATAAGTACTGGTTGACCTGGTTGACCTGACCTGGCCTGCCCCGACATGGCATAAAGGCATGAAGACATCATCTATGATCCAAACTAACATGAAATTCGTGATCAGCACAAAAAAATCTATTGCAGCCTTACTTTAGGAGGTTCTGAAAGGCCCTGATTTTCCCGTCTTTTGGGTCTGTGACCTGACCTGGGCGGTGTTTCACGGCACGCTGCCAGCGCTGTTGGCACTTTTGGTTTCCATGGAGACATCAACTAGCCTATACCTACAACACTACCGAAGGTTGACCTTAGCTCGCGGAATGCGCTGGCAGCGGCTGGCAGCGCGACCGTGAAACACCGCCCTGGAAGGTCAACCAATGACCAAGGACCTTAAAATCGGGTATCATCGGCTTCCTCTCGTCACTGACAGGCAACACACTCGTTTTTTCCGCGAGCTCTAGCTTAATCAGGGGCCGAACGGCAGAGAGGTTCAACCGACACCTCCCAGCCCGCGAAGGCTGCGCCAAGCACCGACCCGGAGCGGTGGTCGACAAAAGCAATTTGAAGTGTTTTCAAAGTAATATTAAGGCACGGGTTGAGTGGGCTACCATTTCTCTCTCTATTTTTTTTTAGTTTAAAAAAAATATCGTTTCAGGGCTGTGACGAAAAATAAGTGGCCTAAATCCGATGAGAAAACAGGATTTGGGGGTACCCTAGGTTTGGCTCCTTGCACGAGTTGGCCCCCCCCCCAAAACGCAAGTCTGGATCCGCCAGTGTATGACCGGGTGTATCTGCTGTAACAGGGTGCCGAGCTGCGCCGTGCCGTCGACTACTTCAGCGTCGAGGCCCAGAAGGACAAGGGCAAGATCAACCGTCTGAAGAACGAGGGCGTCGTGCTGGAGAAGAAGCTGAAGGAACTGGAGGCCAGTATCCTGGGCAACTCGCCCAGCGTCCTCATCAGCCTGCTGGACAAGGTCAGAGCGCTGCCCCCCACCGAACCCTGTTGGCCTCGGCGATCCTTGCCTGTCATCAGTGTATTGATTTGTCTATGCGCTGTAAACCATTCAGCTACACGAACCCACGGGACCACTGTATTGCCAATTGCCTATCTGTTTAGCAATGTGTTCACACGAGACCTTAGCATCGCCATACGGATCTGGTCAGTGTGGATAACTCCCACACGCCCCGCCACCGCTACCAATGCCCTGATTCTCACTTAACGTCTGTGGCACGGCGCAGGATAAGCGGAAGGCGCTGACGGCCAGCGACGAGGCCGTCCTCGAGTGTGGCGAGCTGCTCAGCGAGGTCGGCTCCAGCAACTACGCCTTCGTGGTGGGACAGGGCCTGCCGCTGCTCTCCGCCAAGGAGCTCGAGGAAAAGTAAGTGGCGGTGGCGAAAAGAATGGATGCTGACGGTCTTGGGCTTTTTCTGGCTGCGATTTGTGGTGTCGATTTTCAGTTACTGTGATGGTGATAAGAATTAGGTAGCATTTCACAGCAGTCTGCGGTATTCTTTCCTGTCCCTGCTGCTCACCTACCGCCAGTAACCCGTGTCCTCCCTCTGCCCCTGTACAGGACGCGCGGCGCGACGATGGACTGGAGTCTGGACCAGGCGGAGCTGGTGGCCGCCGCGGCGCCCGTCACGCCGGTCGCCGGCCGCGGCCGGGGCAGGAAGAGGAAGCGGGCCGCCGTGGACCCGGGCGCGGCTGTGGACGCCGCCGTGGAGGCAGTGGTGTCGGGTGCTGGAGGCGGCGGCGGCGGCGGCGGCGGCGGTGGCGGTATCGGCGCGGAGCGCAGCACACCACAGGCCACTGTGGGAACGGTGGACGGCTCGGAGCACATCAGCCTGCCGCAGGAGGTGCTGGAGCAGGTGATGAACGGCAAGGGATACCTGGTGGACGAGAACGGCGAGCGGCTCGAGATCAGGGTGCTCGGCGACCAGGTGCAGGCGCAGTAGCGCCGCCGGCGGAGCGGAACAGTACCTAAACAGCGGCGGCTGGACGCGGGGAGCAACGGCGTGCGCGAGAGCGTGGGGATATCGGCGTCAGTCAGTCGATGTGAGTCCGTGCGAGCGCCGCCGTCCGACCGCAGCGCGCCGCCGGACAGTCCCCGTACTCCGCCGGCAGCGGCCCGGGGTACGGAGTGATGGCCATTGCCGGCGCGGTCCCCGGCCCCAGTCAGCCGGCGGGCAGGGACGGCGCGCGCCCCCAGTGCTCCGCGAGGCACACCGCGCACAGACGGAGGGCCGGCGCCGTCCAGTGGCCAACCGAGACGGCGCCGACGTCACCCCTCATACCCACAGTTCATCGGCCATGCAGCATGTCATCACTCATACCGGCGGTGTACATACAAGTATTCATTCGTTATCGGAACCAGCGTGTTTATGGTGGAGAGAAGGACGAGGACAGTTTCAGTCTCAGTGTGACACGTACTTACATACGCAGTCGACAAAACGCCGAAACGGCATAATCAAACGGTTTATAAACAAACGGTGCGACTGGGCCGGCCGCGTTTTTGGCGAGTCAGCGTGGATGAACCAACCACAAGTCTAGTCTGGTTTTCACGCCTTTCACCTTCGTCGGACATGCGTTAGCTGGTGCCGTGTCTTATCACCCTGCATGGTAACAGTAGGGAGGGGCGGCCGGTGTGGCGCGTGCGATAACTGGCGATCCGTGGGGTATATCGGGCGCTACGCAGTACGGTTACCTGAGGTCAGTGCCGGTGGATATTCTATTCATTAGGTGTGGCATTCGGACAAGGTGCTAACTTCCACCGGTCAAGTTCACGGTTCAGGCACATAAATGTTTGCTATGTTTTAGGACTAGGGGAACACATGTCAGGAGTGGGTCACCACTAACTACATAGTGGTCAGACACGACAAATGATAGTTATTCGTATACCCACTATCGCAGTTAATAAGTCTGGTTACATTAAATTGCTCAGTATGAAATACCAGATGCATTATCAACCATCACTTTGTGCTGCATGCTCCATAGCACACCACGACATATTTTACCACACCTTCATGAGGTGAAATCAGCTTCACGACACATGGTAACCGGGGTAGGTTTTTTTAAGCTGCCCAACACCGGACGTGAATAACTATAATTTATAGGCAGGAAAACGACGAGTGAATATTTCACCATTTATTCACTGGAATACAAGCGTAACTGCGCCCCAGAGCCGGCTCTGATTCAAAACCACTCCGCCGTCTATACACTACCGTCCCGACCAGGTATAATGCCAGCCGACTTGCCTGTCGAGTCTGCCGCTCGGTGCCCTTATGTATAATCACAGAATATGGACTGATTAGCGAGGGCCTGTTAACGACACCCTCCCTCACTGACTCAGAAGAGACTGGTCATCGGACAGCAAGCTCTTTTGATCAGACATAATTGTGCTCATATCTGTAGTGAACGTATCGAAGTTGGATTAGATAAGAGGCAGATGATCGGTGGCATAACATTGCGCTACAAGATAGCGGCCTGCGAGATGACGAGAGGATACATCGGCGTGAAAACGCCAAAGTGCAGTGATTGATTGAGCATTGAGCAATATCCCTACAATCCAGTCCAGAGACTGGAACTTAATGTAACCGTGTCAAAGGAAAAAAAAATAAACAATCATACAAATGAGGAACATGAAGTACGTAAACAACCGGATGTTTTTGACATGTTGCTATTCATGTGTGCGTTGCAAAAAAGATTAAAGCATTGAACTCATTGAATATCAATATTTTGAAAAATGTGTACCTTATCATTCAAATAACCACGGGTCTTCAATCTAAGTGAACAACCCGTTGGTCTTGTAATGATATGAACGGAAGTCTGATAAAACAATGTAACAACTATTGGACCGACGCACAATAATAATTGGAGCTCTGTAAAAATGGCACATTTGCCTACCAAGTCCCCTGTCTGTTGCCCTACCGGCGCCGCCCCAGGAGCAGCAGGAACACAAACTGGGCGATCTTCTCGTAGAGGACGAACATGAGGGCCGCGGTCAGCACCGTCTGCAGCATCTTGGCCTCTAGGCCCTTGTACACGCCGCCGGCCAGACCGCCGCGCCTGCCGACAGACAGAGAGGGACGCACACGCAGAGTTATTACGGAGGTGGGCACGGGAGGGTGTGCGCACAGCCGATAACCGTAACTCAGTAAATGATCGAACGATAAGCATGGGTCGAAGAAAAGGCTGTGAACGTTGACGCGGTATCCCAACCAACGCACACGCTACTGCAGTTTTCGCATCAGCTTTGTGCAGGCTTTCAACAAGAGCAGCAGGTGTAGACACTGCGTCCTCAGCTACATTAGCGTTCTCGATATTACAGCACCGTCGCCCCTAAACGGTCGACGGTCCGACGTGTCGGCTCACCTGAAGAGCAGCGCCAGGATGCGGAGGATGCGCAGCTCCCGCCGGCCGTCGCTCCTCACCATCCCTCCCGCCTGGAGAAAACACGAGCACGTGATGATCCCTCAACA
Source organism: Amphibalanus amphitrite (assembly GCF_019059575.1). Taxonomy (NCBI): domain Eukaryota; kingdom Metazoa; phylum Arthropoda; class Thecostraca; order Balanomorpha; family Balanidae; genus Amphibalanus; species Amphibalanus amphitrite. The sequence goes on along the minus strand of NW_024882289.1, from coordinate 241,072 downwards.
AACACACCCACGACAGGTCGACTCACAGCGCATACATACTCGGACCCTGGTCGCGCCCTATAAATCCGATCAGCCACGTAATGTACTTTTGAAACTGGGGTCATTAGATCCCTGCCATCGTCATAAAAATGAGGTAACATTCCTGAATACCCACCGATCGACACTGGAACATGTCGTTTAAATGCGCCATCGAATGCCATGCAAGAATCGTTTATCGCCGTCAATACATGGCCCACATTCCATCTAGAAGGCCACCGCTACCTGGAGAGTGGAGACCGACAGTGCAGCGGTGCGACTGACCTGTCCTCCACGTGCTGGGGACTCGGGCGGACCGGGGACGGGACTAAGGAGCGGCGCCGACCGGCGACCTCTGCGACGGCGCGCCCGGCGGAAGGACAGGCGCAACGGAACGTACTGCCACAGGTGCAGGAAATGGAAACGAAAGTACCCGGCGGTTACTGCAGGAAGGAGTTGGGTCTTCTAGTCTAAGTTGCCAGTCTTTTCGTCCTAGTTAAACAAATAATAATGATAAGGAAGGACTTTGCCAAATTTTAGGGGTTCAAAAAACGGACGACTCTTTGAAGCAATCCGCACTTTTCTTTGGGCTCTGGGCAGCCCAGTTCGTTCTCTGGAAGACGTTAAACTTTCTGGCTTTTTAAAATAAATGTAAATATGGTTACTGATCCGCACTAATGTCTCAATGCGTTCTCACTGAGATTAGTAAGCATAGCACAGATTACGTAAAGCATGGTCCATTAACATTAAACGAGCCAACTGGATTGCAAAAAAAAAAAACGGAAAGACGATAAAGCCAGTACAGGTGGATACTGAATCCACTTAGTTCGCGGTGAGTCTGCTTTGCCGACCCTCTCCGAGTCATACAGTCCACCGATCCGAGTGGCCTTATCTACACGACCGGCCTGCCGCCGCGCCGCCAATCTCTCCAGGCTCCGGAGTGGCCCGCTATCTCAGAGTATCTGGGACAGTCCAGGTACCGACTGCTGTGTATCGCAGCACGGGACTACCAGCGTACGATAACGGCCCGTGAAATCCCGGTCCCTCCTCTGCTTAGTGGACGGTCCCGGCTCACAGAATCGGCTACGACCGATGCCAATGTAGCAGGGCCTCCTCTAACATACCCACTGGGTGGGCAAATGCCCACCCAGTCACCACAATTGCCCACCCAGTGGCGTCGATTTGCCCACCCAGAAGCAAATGCAAAAATTCTGGTCCGGCCGGACGTCCGGTACTACCTTTTTGGTCTTAAGCAAACTGGATGCTGTTTGAAGGTCAAAAAAAAAGTTTTCTGGTTGCCCGAAATTCAGGGGCGTAGTCAGAATTTCCTCAAGGAGCGGGCTAAACGCACAGGGGCCCAAAATAACCCCCTCAAAATCCAAAAAGCCATCTGGTTGGATCCAATATTTTTTGGAGGGGGCCCAAATAAATAGAAAAATATTTATTAACAAAAAATATTAGAACTGAGGGGGTAAGCAGTCCATGGGCCCTGTTAGACAGGCCCACGAATAGCTTCATAGAGTCGCCAGTCGGTTTTGAGGGCGGTCTGAGAGCCCGTAGGTCGGATGAGGGTTCTTCAGACCGTCACAGGCCCCTACAGTGCATGAGAGCCTCGTAAGCCGTCTGAGGGTCATATAAGCCGCCTAAGGGCCACTAAGACCGACAAAGGCCCTCCTTGCACTTGCCAGAGGCCCAGTCATGCCAACGGAGGGCTCTCTCAGACAAACTAAGGACCCGTTCAGGGCATTTGAGGGCTTCCTCAAACCGATAGGGGCCCCTCAGATCGACAGTGGATCCGATCCGAGCTCCCTCAAACCGATATAGGGTCAGACCAACAGTCGGAACCATTGATTCTGTTTACACACCGTTGGACCCAAGTTGGACCCATCCCATCCAACTGGCCCCCTGGTTTCAATAGGGCCCCAAGGGTCTAAAATTGGGGCTCTCTTGGCCAAAGTATAACTACTCAGCTGTGTCAAAGGATCTGCCGCAGGGGCCTTTGCGTCGCCAAGGGCCCACTGTGTCAGCCAGGGGCGCCTATAGAATAAGGACCCCTGGCTTCCGGGGGGCATGGTCCCTTTGGCCCCCTCCTTGGCTATGCCACTGCAGGTGACAAGCGTTCTTCCAGGCGACCAGGGGGCAGGGGCCAGGCGACCAGGCCCCCAGGCGACTAGCCCCCAAGCGACCGGGGCCCTCTAGGCGACCAGGGGCCCCAGGAAACCGGGGGTCATCGGATGAGTGCAGGGGCCCATTGGGTCATCAGAGGGCCACAGAAATGAAACTTCGATATCAATTTTCTTCCGAGTAAAAGACGTTTTATCCAGTGTTTGAAAAAATAAATATCCCGGGGCCTGAGGGGCTCCCCCATGGCGCGTTTTGCGCTCAAGGGAGGGGGCCATTGCCCCCGTGGCCCCTCCCCCTTGGCTACGCCCCTGCCGATATTGTTATTCATGGACAAAGCCAGCTAAATCTCTAAATACGGCTGAGCTAAACAAATAAGCAAGAATCATTACCGGTTCGGGTAGCCTTTACTATAATGCATTATGTTAGTTAGCCCTCGCCCGGTGAGGGGACTTGATGCACCCCCCTAAGGTTTTTCACAAATAACGTAAAAACGGCGGCGCTCAAATTTGGCATACCCTCTGGGGCAACCTTTTGGCACTTGTCCTGAAAATTTCAGATCTCTAGTCTTTTCAGGTCAGGTCACCAGGTCACAAACCCCGTACAAGGTCAGGGAAAAATTGGACTAGTTTAGCGGCAACCGAATGCCAGAGTTTTTCGTTGATAGCGTGAGTTCTATAGCACGTAGCGCTACCAAATTTAAGACACGACTCGGAGCATCTGTTTGTCACTTGGCCTTGGAGTTTTAGGTTCCAGTGATCCGAGGCCAGGTCACAAGGTCACAAAAACTGGTACATTGTCAAAATAGCAAGAATACCGAATAAGAATACCTACCACGCAGTTTGCGGAGGGCTGTAAATGTAACTCTGGAACGAATCGCTCGAGCATCGCTAACCTTAACCCGCGCACCGACGGGGGTCTGCGCCAACTTAGTACCGACGGGGGGGGGCGGATGACCGCCCCCCCCCCTGAGATCTCAAGAACGAAGCAAGATAGCGACAAGCGGTAAACGGCATCGGATACGCACGGTCAAGATCTACAATTTTTACTAAGGTCATTTTCAGGTCAGGTCAAAGATGACGTCACAGGGGTCGAAAAAGTCAAAATGGCGGCGCTAAATATGGAGAGAGTTTTTCTCGAATAACTTTCGAATTAGTCAAGATAGGAACAAACTAAGGGCATCATCGTGATCCTCTCGTCAATCCGCATCGAATGATATATATGTTGACCTCGAAAGGTCAAGGTCAAAGGTTGACCTCAGGTCACGTGACCTCGAGGTCATCATGTATATCATTCGATGCGTCTTGACGAGCTGAACACAATGAGACCATCCACGCGTCTGTATCTTGTTCCTGTACGGAGTTATTGGCCAAAAACCTTTGGTGACCTTTGATGACGTCACATGACCTCACAGCTGCCCAACAGCAAAACAGACCTCAAGGTAGTGAAGGTTGATCGTATATGAAGTCATGTATGGTATATGGGGCCATTCCGACCCGTTTTAGTGGTAAAAACAGGGAGTTGATTTTTCCCCCATTGACTTATAATGGGGAGGTCGCGAAATTGACCTGACCTTAGGTCACCGATATCAAAATTCCGAGATATACAAATTGTAGCTACTAATGACCTAATAACATCCTGCGACTTTCAAAGGCCTCCGACATCTACTGTAGCTCTGGCACGGTGACAAAGTTGCAAAAAAGTGACTTGAGGTTGGGTCATTCAAAGTGACCTGGTGACCTGACCTTGAAAGGTAGGAGGTTCAAACTTGCACACCATGTGTAAAATTGATAAGGGAATAGTCACACTAAATTTCGCGGCGCTACGCGCCGCGGTTTTCCCGCTATTCGCGAAAAACCTCAGGGGGGGCGGATATCCGCCCCCCCCGTCGGTGCGCGGGTTAAAACATACGACAAACGTTAACTTTGCAAACTATCATCTTATTTCCAATAACGGCACTGCTTATTTCGCCTCACCACCGCCCCCCCCCCCCCCGGTAACAGGTTTTGAAATTGGTTGAACCCCAAAACAGTGGCTGGATTCGCCCTTGGGCAGGGGAGTAGCGAAAATTCTGCCCACCCAGTGAAAAATCCTTAGAGGAGGCCCTGCAATGTAGCTGCAAATACGATGTGAACGCGAGCATTAGTTTGAGCGATACGTCCCACGTTGACTGACTATCCTTTCATAAGGCTTGTAGGTATGTTTCGGGGTTATGTGACTAAATAAGTTAGCAATACACTGTATTGAAAGCTAATGTTTGATACGCCACTAAAATGCGGCAGCGTCATTCACTCACCCTGAGCTGAGCCTGGACGGCCTGCAGCGGGTACGTGACCAGAGTGGCCAGCGCCTTGGCCGCTGCACCGCACAGGAATACCTGGGTGACCGACAGCGGCACCCCCGGGTGCAGCCGCTGTGGGTGGGGAGAGGGGGTATAATTATACCCCTCTGGGATAAACCCGATAGACCGACGGCGGCACCCCCGGGTGCAGCCGCTGTGGGTGGGGAGGGAGAGGGGGTACAGTTACACCCCTCTGGGATACACCTGTGACCTGGGTGACTGACAGCGGCACCCCCGGGTGCAGCCGCTGTGGGTGGGGTGGGGGTACAGTTATACCCCTATGGGATACACCTGGGTGACCGACAACGGCACCCCGGGTACAGCCGCTGTGGGTGCCGAGGGGGGGTACAGTTATACCCCTATGGGATACACCTGGGTGACCGACAACGGCACCCCCAGGTGCAGCCGCTGTGGGCGGGGTGGAAGAGGGGGGTACAGTTATACTCCTCTGGGATACACCTGATAGACCGACAGCGGCACCCCCGGGTACATACAGTCGCTGTGGATGAGATGAGGGACATAGTCACACCTCTCTGGCCTCTGGGGTACATGAGAAAATCCGAATAAACAAACGGCTCTGTAAGCCCCGAGAGCCCATATGGGCATGAGTGATGAGGACGTACAAATACTAGAAACTTGAAACGAAAATAACCGTTCAACGTTATAAATTCGACGTAATCGCCTCCCACGGAAGCACTGGCGACCCCAGCCGCTCGCACGGCTCTACACAGCATCCCTCGGCCGTCTGCCGTCAGCGCTCACCTCCAGGTAGCGTTTGGACGCCTCGTAGGCCACGAAGTGGACGGCCGGGTTGGAGGTAAGCAGCAGGGAGGGTACCAGGCCGTTGTAGAGGGCGGCCGTCCCCTCCTCACAGCCGATCCGTCGCACCGCGTCTGGGCGACACATTAGCACATAATTAACGCTGGTATGGTCAAAAAATGGAGCGGAGAAAACAAAGAAAACGATAGATCACAATCATGGAAACAACTCCGATATTGATCACTCTCGCCACTCGGTGCGTGTTTTGAGTCTCACCGAGGAGGCTGGTGTAGCGGCGGGATTGGGGTCGCTCCTCCGACTCCCGTTTGTCGCCGGCGCGGCTCCGTAGTTCGGCCACTCCTTCCATCTTCATCCGCGTGTTGGCCACCCACAGCGGGTTGGTCAGCAGCACGTTGATGCAGCCTGCGGCGCGGCACGGGAGGGAGGGGAGTCAATTTACGGAGAATACCAAACCGTCCGAACAGCAGGAATACAGTAGTCACATACTAATCCGTGGTTGGGACGCCGTATGGCCGATCTCGACAGTTGCGGTACCTACGGTGCGGTAGACAGCGCCGCTGTGGGAACGTTGTGTGTCAGAAAAAGGGAACGTAGGTCCTGCCACAGCGGGAACCCTGCATCAGTGGGGTGAAGTAATGACGAAAGTGTTAAACGACACTGTCCTTAGACACTTTCGTTGGAAGACAGTGGAGGGATGTCTGGATGACGGTGTGTTATGTCGTGGGCGGTTCACTCGCCTCTGAGTCATTATAGCACGACCCCGTCCTATTGGATGTGGGGGAGCCCGAGAACTCCGCCTGTCGACCGCCGCACCACCCACCTGCCGTCATGGCCATCAGCAGATCCTTGGGCGCGCTGTGCTCCCCGACCACCAGCCGCTTCAGGCCGTGGAACGTGTAGAAGTAGACAAAGTTGGAGCAGAAGAGCGACTCGAGCACGGGACCCATGCCGCGGTACAGGGTGGGGACGCCCTCCTGGCTGACCAGCTGGGCCAGCACGGCCAGCGTCGAGTCGGCACGCCGACCCTCCTCCACTGCCCAGAGACCAGACTGGGTGTCAGTCAGAGCTTACAGACGCCAAACCAGGTGTCAGTCAGAGCTTACAGAGACCAGCACCTAGCATGCTATAATAGTGCTCAGTTCACTGATCATGGATGGTACAATAGGCCATAGGGGTGATGGATTATTCACAACATGGATGTGAAAATGATCAATAATATGACGAAAATGCACTTAACTTATTTGACATGCTAAAGAAAAATAAAAGCACCATGATTAAATTCATTTAAGTGCCTGAGGATCCATTGGGCACAGATCCAGATGGATGTATGACACTTACACTGAAGTCTGGTCCTGACAGTGTCCAGAGGATATGTCAGTGACATGGCCACTGAGCTGCCCTGTGAACAAGAAGGACCATTCACAACTGAAGTGCTGCTTGCCAATACACAGCCTGATTCTCCATGATGATATCTACACAACAGAGCAATTAGTATGCCTGCACACCTTGCAGGACCACCCTGCAGTTCCACCTGGTGGTTTACTGACCAGGTGAGTAGTAAACCAGGTGAGCAGACCCACAGGCCACAGACATACCATCAATCTGCCCCACCACTTGGTGCCTGTCAAACATTCCTATCCTCTCATCTCATGCAACAGGAAAGAAAACCTGACTGAGCCATGAAGTAGACTTAATTATACAAACATAGGTTACTACTTACTATAGTTTTCCATCAATGTGGGTACCATTGACAAACTCAAGTTTGGCCACATTTAAGACTTGCTTATAGTCCTGGTGGCTCGTAAAATCTATTGTGAAACTTAATCAGCTTCCACAGAAATATGGGCATATCTTTAATAACAGAATTTAGAAAGGAGCACTCATGATAAAAAGTGCAGTTTAACTAAAACTATTCATTGGCAGCCCTGGCATGTTTCATTTATTTTCACAAGGCTGTACTAGGACAGCAATTAAGCATAATACCATGTAAGACCCCTGGCCCCACCAATCCATTCCAAATACACCCTGCACACCACACCAATGAATTCTCATCTTTTTAGAATTGCAGTGTTTTGCAGTTACAACCCAACTCGCCATTTGAAAACAAGTTGCGGAGACAGAAAAACGGACAGAATAATTATGATGAAATGACAATATCGACCTTAGCTTCTAGGGAACAGGTTGAAATAAACCTCAATTTGACGGAATCCAAATTTTATAAAACTGAATCAAACTCTTCGAATGCAGTTCTTACCGTTGCACCTGCAATTGCATGAACCAACGTGGAATAGGAGAATAAACTGGGCTTTGAATCTGCCATTCTTGAAATAATATTTCACCACAAACTTTCGATTCAAATAAAAATTACTGGAGAGTTACAGCTAAATTCATCCAAAACTCAACTCCTCAATCCTTGCCTCAATCCACCCGAAAGAGACCAAGGCCAAAAGCACAGAGTAGTAATGTTCTACGTAAGGTGTTTACGTCAACTCGAGCAGAATCCAGCGGCACAGGCTAGCCTGTTACATGATTGATGGATTGGTCTGTCGACTGTCACCAAAGAAAATCATGAAACTTTGATCCCCAGCTTTCATTGTGCATTCCTAAATTCATTTAGCGTTACATTGCATTGTTGCTATAAAAAGCATTCACATTTTATTTATAATCAAAATTTCACACAGAAATTTCAAAGATCCTCTTACCTCTGATTTGTCTAATAGTGCTAGCGAAAACGACAAATTAGAAGCTTCGATCATACGACTGAAACAGCTGCGTCATTTATGCCTAAACAAATATATAATACTTTCGTATTCATTCTGAATCCAGACGGTTCATCGACGGCACTTTACCTTGACGTTTTAAAGATGCTACTTCACTACGATAGGCAAAAATCTTTGGTTTTCTTTTATTCCTGACCAAATTTTCCATTGACTTGAAGCTACTAACATTTTTTAGCATCTTTTATTCTTCCATACTTACCATTGTGAAGAATGAAAGGAGGGAAGAATAAAAAATCAAATATACAAATGGAGTAAAACATTTTGAAATTGCATCACTAAAATCATCTGCGATAATAAGCATATGCAGACTTGTGATTTGAACACAAGTGAAAGTTTAGTTTCAGGGCAAGGCGTTGAGGATTGAGATAGATGAAGTGCTTAGGAGGAGGAAGGAAAGAGCAAGGTGAGGTTGAGGCATATTTTGGGCTATATGTCAATTCTAAGTCTCAAAACAGAACATTCATGTCTTCACTGGCTTTCGGTCACGATCTTATGCACCAGTCAGCACCTTGACCTGCAGCAGGGCAAGACTCATTCCCGGGGACTAGAATTTCAGTATCTAAGCTACGAGCGCTTCAAGCTTATGATATAATGAATGCAGGTAGGTACTCAGCACTATTGCCTAGTTCAAAGTGCACTGAATCAACCAAATTATATACCTACCTATTGGCAGCATGTCGGTATACCTACCTAGCATAATTGTAGTCTTTTGAAATGGCCATGCAAGCATTTCTGATTTCAGGTAGCAACACCTCTTCAGGTGGGCCTGGAGCCCTGGAGGGGGACAACTGGCGAGGATGGCCTCTTCAGCGCCGCTGCGGACTCAGGTGCTGAGCATGTACCGCCAGATCCTGCGCGCGGCGCGCACGTGGCAGGCGGCGGACTCGTCCGAGACGGCCGAGCATCGCGCCTACATCCGCGCCGAGGCCGGCCAGCTGTTCCGGCGCCACTCGGGCGAGACGGACCCGGAGCGCGTGCGCCAGTACCTGACCGAGGCCGAGAGCCGGCTGGAGCTGGCGCTGCACTACGGCACGCCGTACCCGCGGCCGGTCAACCTGCCGCCGGGCGCGCTGGCGCCGCGCGACGGCCGGCCGCTGGGGCGTGTTCAGCTGCGGCGGCGCGCTCGCAGCCGGCCCGTCTACACCCGCTCCGAGGACGAGCTGAGCGGGCTGGACCGGTGACCGGCGCGGACCGGTGGTCGGTCGGTCGGCGTCCTCTCCTGACTGGACTGAGATCGAGAGTAACGCCTAACTTTGCTAGATGCCGGTGTCCGCAGTATATGTCTCAGCCCGGCAGAGCTGGGAACTGGGCGGTGCAGCATGTTGTTACCAGTGTGTAATGAAAGCATTTGCCGCCCTGGCTCGTCGTTTATGTTCCCCGCTACGGCTGATGCACGTATAACTGTTAACAAGAGCTGTGGGGTGAACTGAACTCAAGCTGCGGTCGGTTTATGACTCATGTTGTCTGGTCCTCAGTATGGTGTCAGTTTCATCAGTAGGTAATCGAGCCTATTGACTCATGGTGCTACAGCTGTAGCTATCGTGTCTCACCGTTGTTTGAACCGAGCGTTATGAGTGAAATACATTGTTGAATAAATGAAATACAACTTAAATAGCGCCGTTTATCCAACAGATTTTGATCAACCACGTTCTGACATTTCTCTATTCTTGACTTCTGGACTTTCGCAAATAACGGATGGAAAATAGCAGCGTGGAGAACGAATCTTCACTGTCATTGTCAACTGCAGTACACCGTACGTAGAACGACCAATAACCAATAATCATGCCCAAGCGGGCCAAGGCCCTATGGCTATATACCCACCCCGCATTGCTTGTTCACATATCGCCCCTCGCCGGGCACGCGGCGAGTTGGGTCACTGGTCACTGAAGGGAGGCGTCCGGTCGGTGGCGCCCTCTATTCTGGTGACCTTGAGTGGTCCCCGCTGGCGGGCGGACGCGGTGCGTCGGCGAAGCGGGCGGTCAGTCGCGAGGAGTCGTCGGCGAGTGGGGGGTCGTCGCTGAGTTGGCTGAGTTGTGCTGTGACCGCGTGGGGCCGATGCGGTGCTGATCGGCGCGCCAGGCGGTGGCTGCCGACTGTGAGGTCACGCCTGTGGCAGCGATGGATGTGTGGCACGTGTTGGCGGCTTTGGTGGTCGCCGTCGGCGGCTCGGTGTTCGAGCCCCACAGGACCAGCCAGTGCGAGCCTATCACGATAGAAGCGTGCCAGGACATGCCCTACAATGTCACACGGATGCCCAACATTGCCAGGCACGAGACGCAAGCGGAGGCAGCCGAAATGGTAAGGAGTTAATTGACCGTCACTGCCCCCCCCCCCCCCCCCTCCTGCTCCCCCGCCATTGCCAACTCACATAGGCGCGGGAGCCGGGGGGGCAGTGGGGGCAGCTTGCCCCCCCAACTCTGGGGCCGTGGGGGCGGTGCCCCCACAGCTTTGAGACGGAATATCACACTTTTTTTGCAAATGTTTTCTTTTTTTGTTGAAAAAGCCGAGGGGTTAAAAATAAGTGGCCTAAAACCGGTGAGAAAACTAGATTTGGGGGTACCCTAGGTTGATCTCTATTATGGTGTGCCCCCCCAGTCGTAAAGTAGTTCCCGCGCCCCTGCCAACTCACGTTGCCTTCTTTCACTTTCAGCACCGGCCCCGCCAGTGATCCCAGATCCATGACAGTCCGGATCAGAGTCAAGTTTAAAAGGATTGGTAGTTCTTGCTTCTGTAGTTGAGACTGAGTGGACGACATGACTCTGAGTCGCACTGAAATGCACCAAAAGGCGAAGTTTATTCAAAATCGCCCATCGCTCATCGAACTAACGGAAACGCAAGGGGCGCAGAGCGCGAACCACGTGCACTGCCCCCCTATCATTTGCCTTGACCTTTCCCTTGATCTCACCAGACGTGTGCGTAAATTCGAAAGCTCGTTTGAGAAAGACTGGAGAAATGGACTATAACCAGGGGCGATATACATAATTGGTCGTCAGTTGAGGTTCATCAGCTATGTTTACTAATCCCTTGGTTTGTTCGATTTCATCCTGTATTAGCGCCGCGGCATGTAGTGTGATACCATTGCATTTCATTGTGTTGTTTATGTTGGAACTTTGTGAAAAGTGACTACTTTGTGGCTTGCGTGCACATTTGATATCCATATCATGCCAGTTGTCACGCTGTACGAGAAAGCTCACATCTTGATAACTTGAGTTGATTCCTCCTTACGCTTCGATGAATGCGTTCACCGTGAAAGGCGATGCCGATTTTCCGAAATCGTACCCACAGCGCCTTGGTGGCGTGACTGTCAGTTTCTGGTTCCTGAGCAGACGCATCAGCATCAACCTTTGCGTGTGGCTTTGGCTCGGTCCGCCAAAGCCTATTAGCCAAAAGCCAAAAGCCTAAATCCTAAAGCCAAAAGGCGTTCGTACACACTGCACAGCTGTGGGAGCCTTCAGCTCACTTCACCTCAGGGTGTGCTCGCCGGTTTACTGGAGCTCGTGCGGGGAGGGCGGGTCTGATGGTGCGTGCTGGTCGGTCTCGGTCATATTGGTCAGACCTTTTTAACCTCTTGCCTGAATGTACAGATTATACCAAACCATGCCATCATGTGCTATCCAAGATCTGCAACCCTCAGCTCTGTCCTAGAAATCAGTGTGGGCACGTGTGGGATGGAGCCGTCAGAATTTCTGCAGTCATGCATCTAGGTACATACATTCTGCATGTCCGTAGTTGCTGCAGGTTATGGATAACTTGACACTTGTTGAGGTAGATTGATTGTTGTTTACTTTATTATTCCATTTATATGAACTGGGCGATCGTGATTGAGGGATAGATAAAGAATACGTCCTTTCTCCGGGTCATCCAATGCCTTCATCTAGCGAGGATTCAGCCCATCACTTCTCACCTAATACCTATCATAGGCGGGAACGATTAAATATGTTGTTAGACGTGATTCTGAGCATTTTCTAGGATAGGGAGCATGGCACCGGTCGATTATCCGGCATGACCGGGCTTTCCAGAAGTTCGGTTATGTCATCGCGGTATCAAATTGCTACTCAATCAGAGTCTGTTGTCAGTCCACTGCACTGCACGCCATTCGATGCTTTGGAGACTAAGATTGCATGTTGTGGACGCTTTTTGGCCGGAACTGGGCTACTGCAAGTGGCTGCCGCACTCCGCAGCGGTGCCGCGTGCCGCTGTCACTCCCTCAATTCACTGACATTTCGAATGGCGGCCAGTAATGAGCTCCCGCAAAAAGTCGTACTCGACAACAATGCAGCTGTCCAGAGTATATAGAACACCCAGCTGTCCAAGAACAATGCGGCATTTACATGCTGTTTGCAACGGTCCTGAATGAGCTGTCTCCAAACAACCAAACGGCTTGCGAGTTGTGCTCACTGGGAATTTAAATCCGATTGAAACAGCTTGTATTCTGCTGCTAAGTCCTGTTCGATCCTGCCATCTTGATTCGAACAATCTCCTGGCCGGCTACATCGAAAAATGACATGCACTTTATCAACGCTGCATACGATTTAAATAAAAACATCCCACTACCAGACAGCCATTCCCCGGCCGAGATTGCCCACGAGATAGTTAATGACATGTAAAAATCGTCGACGAACTCCTGGATTACGACACATCCTCGGCATTTATGTCAGACATTTTCGGACTCATCACCGTCTCCCTGCACCCCGGTCAGCCCACGCAGGTAGGTATACCCCGACTAGCCAGGTAGCCGCCCCTGTGTGTCAGCGGCAGGGACGGACGGTGGGGGGGAGGGGGTCTGTCGCTCGCCGACTGATTTACTGCCGCGCCGTCGACTGCCGGACCGGGCCGGCCGGTCGCTCGGCGGAGCGGCCGTTTTTACCGTGCGAGCGGCGACATTGACGGATGCCACAGGGCGGCGCTCCGTGAGCCGCAGGGGCGGCGGCGCGCCTACCTGGATGGCCGTCGGCCGACGCACCGAGGTCGGACGGAGGGACGGACGGGCGGATCGCAATACCTGGCTGGCACAGTCATTGTAGTATGTCGTCGCCAGAGGAAGCAGAGTAGCTGGTCAGCTGAAATCTGCACTGGGACGGGTGCCTGTTTCCTGAAGACAGGAGCTACCTGTAGTTGTTGCTGTCTGCTGTGACCAAGTGACCACAGTATATCGCCACTAGTGATGGCATCCACTCATGTTTCATTTCTCGCTCTTATTTGGAAACACTGGATAGGTAGGTATCTAAAAAACTTGATGAAGTTCTTTAACGACACTGGATCGCTCAGGTTGAGGTTGATGCCCAGCTCGAGCTCCCCTCCCCATCCACCTGTGGTCACTGATGTGCTTCTCTCCCCGGCCCTACTCCGCTGCGGTCCGTCGCCGTCCCTCCCGTCGTGTCTGTCGGCGGCGACAGCGCACGGTACCGTGTCCCGGCGGTGTTTTGTCGCCGTCGTCTGTCACCGCCCGCGGAAGACAGACGCCCCGCCGTCTGCCGACGCTGCACCGCCCAGCCGCCCGCTCACTGCACGGCAGTGTGTGTGACGTGTGTACTCGCTGCATATTCGGCGGTACGAGTATACCTGCGGTTAACCCATGTAACCTCAGCGGGAACAGGTGTGCTCGTGATGGCTGACGTACAGCCGTCTACTTTGAGATGCCACCTGAAGTGTGTTTATTTTTCCCTGTCTTGGTCCGATGCCCTGTGTCCGCGTTTGCGTCCTTGCCTTCGTCCCTCTCCGGTGTCCGGTGTCCGCGCTCAGTGTGTCCGTGTCCGGTAGCCAGTGATCCGTGTCGTCCGCCAATTTCTGACGCCTGGCCGCCGGTCGTCCGCGGTCTATCGCCCACCGAATCTGTCATTAGCCTGTATTACAATGTCCCGGCTTTGCTATCGGCGTGTTTGACATACGGGACCGGTTCGCCCCCCCCCCCTCGAGTGCCGCCGCGCCGCACGGGCTGCTGGATATCGGTGTGTGGCGGCGTTTTCCGAGGACGCTTTGGCGCGGTGCTGACTGTCTGGTTGGGGCCGTCGATCGGATCGGTTCATCTCGAGGTGCAGACAGCGGCGGCGACGGCGGCGGCTCTCGTGAAGGCGCTCTCGGCCGCTGGCGGTGCTCTCAGAGCGTGGGTGTCGAGCCGGGCACACGGCGGCTGGACGGCTGCCCGCCGCCGACGCAGCTCGTTGCCGGCTCGCGCCGCCCCGCTGCACGCTGCTGGAACGTCCCGCCCGTTTGGCCAGTTTTCGGAAGCCGGCCGGCTGTGTCGGAGCGCCGTCAGTCGCGGCCTCCGTGGCGGCGTTGCGCACTGCTCTAGCTCATGCCTACTCGTATAAGGTTTTGGTCGCAGCTGGTCGGTACTCGATGATGCTTGCATACAGCGTGGTCTTGAGAAAGCTGCAGTTGGGCTAAAACTGTTGTTTCCAAGTTCACCGACGGAATGACCGGGGCGGGCCGGCAGTGCGCCGATACGTTGCAGTATCGGCGTCAGTATCCTGTCGGTGCGCCTTCGACAGCTCCGGGTCGTGACGCTCGGCCGGCGCCTGACCGGCCGCGCCGTGCCGCTACCAACCACCGCTCGCGGGGCGGGCCGGGGCGGGTCGCCGCTGATGACACGTAATGACAGCGGCGGTCGCGGTGTCGCCCACTGCGGGGAGGGTTCCTGGGACCGGTCACCTCCGGCCCCGCACAGACAGCTGAAGGAGCGGCGCACTGTGGCCCCGCAGCGCTGCGCAGCAGTACCAATCAGCAGCGGAATTTCCGTCCACCCGACCGGCGGCCGACAAACCTGCGGCCACCCGGGCTCACCGGTGGGCGTCCGCTCCTGTGCAGCTCCGCCTTTTTTGCTTGTTGCGAGACTGTTTTTATCATAAAGAAAACGTTGCGGTGTTGCGGTTTTGCAATCGGAGAAAGTCTGCGAAGTTGCAGCGATGGGTAGCGATTTGCAGGATTAAAAAATCCTTGCTAGCCACATTTTCTATTCGACGCACGATACCCTTGTCTTGATAACAAATTAAGATCCATTTTCATGTCAGATTGAAAGGTTGAAGTAACTTGCAGAAAATTAATGTATTTTGCTGATGTATGGCTGTGATAGCCTTATTCAATACCGACCCCAATGAAAAGTAGGCACGGAAATGCGGAGTTCAGCCCGAATGTTTATGTTAATCCCACGGACGATAAATGCCCGATCTCAAGCGGACCTCCGTGATGCCGTGGACAGCGGGCGAACTTGCATTTTGCTTGCCTTCGGACGCTTTTCGATTAAATTAGACAGTTACATTATTTCTCCTCGGGGTCACTTTGATACTGCGGTAGATAGCTTGTTTCTAGACTTCGATGCACATCTATCATTCTTTAAGGCATTCGTTACCTACCTCATGTTATGCAGCAATTATTCACATGTTGAACGATGCCGCTTATTTTATTTTTTAACTTCTGTGCCACTTGCCAGGCTGGGGCCTTAGCGAACGGGCTGACGCGTCGTCTGGTTCAACTGGCTACAAGCCGATAACTGGTCGCTATTGCCATGCAGTCGGCGCCTAATGCCTGCAGTACGTCGTGTTCATGACACTGAGTGAACCTCGGCGGACCTGAGGCCAAGTCTGAGCCGCGGCGGCCATCTCTTGCCGACCGAGTGGGTGTGTTTACGTTCCACTTGGACCAACAGCGGGCCCGTAAATCGGCCATTGTCAGCGGCTGGTCGTGCCGGCGCTAATGGGACGCCCGTTATAAATAGGTGGGCCGGCGCGGCGGCGCTGTTTACGCCGTTTCTCACACTGCCGGCGCCGTGTGGGCCGGCCCCGGCGCGCTCACGATCAACAGCTCTGCGGCCGGCGGCGAGTGCCAGCCGCCGCAGCCGGCCGTTCGACGCCTCGTAACGGCGCCCCAAGCACCGCACGGCGGCCGGCCTCTGCCGACACAGCGAGTCTGCGCGCCCGCGCTGACTCGGCGTGCAGCGCTCGGGACGACCCCGCCCCGGGCCGGTGAGACGGCGGGCCAGCCGGCGGCGCTAACAAGCAGCTCTGTTTTGACACCGGCGGTGGCCCAAACACACGGCGCGCCGTGTATACTAACACCGGGCGCGCCGCGAGGGGCGGCGGCCGCCAACGACCCGGCCCGTCCGTCTGTCTGTCTGTCTGTCTGTCTGTCTGTCTGTCTGTCTGACGTCTGTCTGTGTGTCTGTCTGTCTGTCTGTCTGTTGTCCGTCTGTCTGCGTGCCTGCCTGTCTGTCTGTCAGTCTGGGTATCTGTATATCGATATGTTAGACCTACGTTAGACCTGGTGACAAATTAGAAATCACATTTCGCTCGATTTCATGTTGATACGCTTGCGTGTCATACGGCCGGTGACTGAGGTAGGTAGGCCCAGCGGCCTCCCACGGTCACGGTCCGTCCTATAGCCATACTGGTCTGATCGACTGTCTAACGATCCGTTTCTGTTCTGTCCGCAGCTGCAGCAGTTCAAGACTCTGATCGGCGCCAACTGCAGCCACCAGTTGCGGTTCTTCCTGTGCTCCATGTTCGTGCCGATGTGCTCGGAGAAGGTCAGCGACCCGATCCCCAGCTGCCAGTCGGTGTGTTTCGAGGTGCGCGACAGCTGCCGGCCGGTGCTGCGCACATTCAGTCTCGACTGGCCGGCCGTGCTCAACTGCTCGCGGCTGCCGGTGGCCGGCGGCCTCTGCATGGACCCCAGCGGCGCCGAGCCGGGCTCTGGCGCGCCGCCGCCGCCGGCCGGCCGCCAGCCGGCGCTGCGGCCCGGCCTCGACACGCACCTCTCGATCGCCGCCAAGTACCCGCACCTGCTGCCCGACCTGCTGAAGGGCGCGGGCGTGTCGGCGGCGGCGGCCGGGCCGGCCGCCGTGCCGCCGCCGCCGCCGCTGGTCTGCCCGCCGCGCTACGTGCACCGGCAGGGTCCGCGGCAGGCCGAGTGCGCGCCCGCCTGCGGCGCCGAGGTGCTGTTCACCGCGGCCGACCGGCGGCTGGCGGAGCTCTGGATGACCGTCTGGGCGACGCTGTGCTTCCTCTCCACACTGTTCACGGTGCTGACGTTCTGGATCGACACGGCGCGCTTCCAGTACCCGGAGCGGCCCATCGTGTTCATCAGCATGTGCTACAACATCTACTCGCTGGGCTACCTGCTGCGGATGGCGCTGGGCGCCGACCACGTGGTGTGCGCGCTGACGCCGGCCGGCCAGCGGGCGCTGATCGCCGACGGGCTGGACAGCGCCGGCTGCATCGTCACCTTCCTGCTGCTCTACTACTTCGGGCTGGCGTCCACGCTGTGGTGGGTGGTGCTCACCTTCACCTGGTTCCTCAGCGCCGGCCGCAAGTGGAGCTCGGAGGCCGTGCAGCGGTACGCCACGCACCTGCACGCCGTGGCGTGGGGCGTGCCGGCCGTGCTCACCGTCATCGCCATCACCGTGCAGACCATCTCGGGCGGCGAGCTGACCGGACTGTGCTACGTGTCGCGGCGGCCGCTGCCGCTGGCCGGCCTGGTGATCGCGCCGCTGGCCGCCGCCCTGCTCACCGGCGCCTTCTTCCTGGCGCTCGGACACGCCTCGCTGGTGCGCATCCGCCGGCGCATGCGCAGCGAGGGCACCAACACGCACAAGCTGCACACGCTGATGGTGCGCAACGGCGTGTACGGCCTAGTGTACATGGCGCCGGCCGCCGGCGTGGTCATCTGCTACGTGTGCGAGTACGTGCACTGGGAGCGCTGGGAGGCGGCGGCGCGCGCAGACGCGGCCCGCTGCCCGGCCGGCGCAGCGGCCGCCGACTGTCCGCTGGAGGCCAGCGTGCCGCCCGTCTCCGTGTTCCTGGTGAAGCTCTTCATGTCGCTGATTGCCGGCGTCATGAGCGGCATGTGGGTGTGGACATCCAAGACGGTTACCAGCTGGCAGAGGTTCTTCTCGGGGCTCTGCTGCCGCCGCCGGCACGGCACCAAGAGCCCCAGCTACGCGCCGGCGCCGGCCGCCCAGCCGCTGGTGAGTGCGCGGCCCACCCGGCCCGCCGAGCCGCTGCCCAGCAGGCACGGACGATCCGTCGGACAGATCTCCCGCGTGTGACGCGCCTCCGTGACAGTGGGACGCGCTCCCAGACGGCCCAGAGACTGGCGTGCTCCCCGAGACTGGACTCTGTCAGAGAGCCTACGCTGTTTGGACCGTTTTGTGAAACTGCCACGTTGGACCCTCACTGCGGACGCGTGACGGTTTACGTGACGCGTGACAGACGTAAGTAACAAGTGGCGATACAACGAGAGCCAGTGCAAGGCCCGGCCACACGGAGTCGGCTCCTAAACCCATGTCACCTCGCTTCCGCTCCGCGTCGTTCCTTGTTTGTGGAAGGGTGTGTGTATTGTGCCGTGTATTGCGCCGTGCTGTGTTCGTTTCATCAGAGCTCACCTCTTTCTGTGCATCGCCTTACCTGTTCGTTCCCGTTCGGTGTTCGATGTTCCGTTGCGGCGGGGAGGCCCACCGCCGTCCTTTTATGCATGCTGAGTGAAGCAGCGTGCGCAGTCACCTTACCCAGACGTCCGCGGATACTGTGCCAAGAGTATATGTTTGCAATGTTGTATTTGTACAATGCCGGTGGTCGCCGGAGCGAGACGGCCGGCGTGCCGCTCGGCCGCGGGCTGCCGCGAGCTGTTTGCACTCAGCACGGCTCGGGCCGGCCCGCACAGCGCAGCTGCACGGCTGACTCACAACGTGACGCGGCAGTCCGTGTGGGCCGGCAGATTGCTTTCACGTGCGTGGTGTGTAGGCGGCCCGCACAGAGACACTGCCGGCCACCGCGGCCGGCGCGGCGGCGCCGTGCGTTCTCTGACGTTCGTCCTGCCCGCCCGGGCCCTTTGCGTTTGTGCTGGAAGACGTTTTATTTATTTTGGCCGTGGTCAGCCGCCGCTGACGGCCGACTCGTTGGTGTTGTTGCACTGAGCTGAACATGCTGTATATCATTCGCCTTAAACTGTGAAATACAGACTCACATGACACTCGTGGTTACGAGATGGAAATCAGGGGCGGCGCCGACTGAGCTAAGGTGCGGACTCTCCGGGTGTTGCGGGATGGTTCCCAGCCTCCTGATGCCGAACTGATACGTAGGCACCAAATCGAACTTGCGTCATTAAATTTTAGACAGGATAACAGGCCACGGGCCTTTCTCCCTCCGACCGTTCACCACTGATCTCACCACCATATGGCATATACACACGACCTGAATTTTCGCCCTAGGGCCGACCAGACCAGACGGAAACGTCGTTTGACTGATTCGTACGGCGGCGGGACGAACGGGGTCCAACAAGTACTGCACTCACCTGCCAACGCTGGTCCAGGAGGGAGGCAAGGAAGATGAGAATAGAGAAAGAGAGCAAGAGAGTGAGGGGAGGCGGCGGAGCGTGGTAGAGCCGGCCGGTCCGCTGCAGATTCTCGCCTCCGGCGTCGGTCGGCCGGAGCCAACCCTTTCAGCCGTGCCATATACACTCCGGCAATGTAGCTGGCTCGTTACCATGCACTATGCGGCCCGGGATATTGGCCATAAGTTACAGGCACCGGCCGTTGTTATAGGAGAGTAACGACAACAGGCAGGGCCGGACCCCATCACCGATAAAGTTCCGAGGCACGATACCAACTAGATCATGGGGGTCTATGCACTTTGCATCCGACGGAGATGTTGAAGCACACTTGCATGCGGCGGTATGTTGCAAGCTAATGTCGATATTGGCCCCGCAGGTCAAGGCTGCTGGATGGATGGTGATCGTAACCACACGAAAGACGTGTTCTGATTTCAGCTACGAATAAGTACCGTTTCACAATTCACCTTTCACACTACACGTATGCAGATACACCCACCTAAATACACACACATCATTTGCATAATGTATTATACAACCGATTTCATTCATGTATACGTATGCTTACAGTCATAGATAAGTATGTCGCATTGTCACATGCCCGTCCCAATTTTGTCAGAACCCCACTAGCTAACCCCACCACACCATTCCGTGTCGCGGCCCATTCCTTACACCCGCCGGGGTCGGCCGGGTCAAACGGGCCCGTGTCAGGTCACTGACACCGCTCAGTGACACACAGCCGGGGCGCTGACACCGACGGCGGCCCAGGCCGACGGCGCCGTAAATAATTTACCGGCGGCGACGGCTGAGACCCTCCTGTTTACACGCTGTTAACAAGCCGCGAATATGCAGACGTTTATCAGTCGCTGCATACATTCATGGGAAGACAAGAACGGCCGCTTTGTGTGGGACAGGTGTGGGCAGGAGGGGGCGCGGAGGGGGGGGGCGGTTATCGGGTCCGGATAGTGTCAGGACGGGATGATATGAGCCGTCCGAGGTGACAAAAGAGTAGAGCGGGTCGGCGTCAGAGCGTTACGTTACGTCATCCTGGGTCATCAGGTCACATTACGTCACACACGTGCCACATTGACATCATCAGTCACAGCTAACTCCATCCTCTGACCCAGCTCAGGGTGCCGTTCATCTCAAACATCGGCTTTGTCACACGAACCGCACACACTACCCAAGGCGTCAGTCGACAAACTCGTCACCCAACACTCACGTCATATGGTTACCGCCCCGAGCCCGACGTCACTGATGTAGCTATCGTCACTGACATCAGCGGCTGACGCACCGGCGGGCGAGGTCCGGACGATTGCGATGAGGTCACCCAGAGCTGTCCGAGCAGGTCAAGGTGTTCACGGCTCTCGGCTCCATCCAGAACGGTACTATTTCGTCGTCTTTCCCTGACCTCCGTTGTTATTTATTTCCCACACCTGATCTGTTTTTTATAGTTTGTCACCGATCGTTTCTGGCTCCTTTAGTCGTTTTATTCTAGAGTGAGTCTGGTCTATCACCGATCAATTGAGTTTATCGCTAGTTATTTTTCAGTTTCGTCTGCCACCAGATGTGTGATGATATCACCAAAACACACGTACGGCTAAGGTGCGATCGAGCTCACTCCATTTCCGACCGACTCATCCCACCGCTGACATCGGCATCGCCTCGGGCCTGGACCGCCCCGAACTAGTGGCCACCAGACTCAGAGCAGCGAAACCGACACTTTAGTCGCAATAGTACGATACGCTCAGCCAGTCGACACAAACCAAACTATCTTCCAGTTGCGTCTTCATTTCACCAATGTAACTCAGCAGGCTACCTGAGCATATCCCCCTGTCTCGTCCGTTTCGCCAGTTCCCCGCCGTAGCTTCGCCCGTCGGTGCGTTTCGCTCCCGGCGGCGGCTGTCCCTGCCAAATGGGCGCTCGACTTCAAAGGGCGCGGAGCGGTCGGCGCCGTCAAACAGGGCTGCCGGCGGCGGATCGGTGGTCGGAGCGCGGCGCGCAGCCGGCACCTGTCACTCACACCGGCCGTCCCTCCGCGGGAGGGAGGGGAGCCACAAACAGGGGAGACGAGCCGCGAACCGCCGGGCTCACGGGGGCGGGCGGTGAGCCACAAACAGCCGGCGAGCGGTGTCACAAACACAGCACAGCGAGAGCCGTCACAGACACCGCCGACTAGCGGCTAATCGCAAACACAGCGGCGCGAGCTGCGCCGCGATCAACACACCAAATCAGCAAAGGGCGAATCACAAACACAGTTATGAAAAGAGCATGGCACTGAATGCTGATATAGCCGATTGGCATCTACCGCCACACACCAAAAAAAAAGAGCGATGAAAGCCAGTAATACAGATGCACAGAACTACAGTGCGATATCAGTTCCTTGCTGCTTGCCATCGCTGATCACTCGCCCCCTCCCGGTTGCCCCTGTCGCGGATCTACCTAGTTTTAGCGCGGCGCCGACGCCCCGCCCATTCCGTCCTCCTTCCCAGTACCGCCGACCGTCCCACCAGCGCGCACCACTCCAACACGCGCGCGGCTCCGGTCCGATACCGCGAGCCGTGCTCGGGGCGCCGATAAGCGCAAAGGCGCCGCCGCTGACCGGCAGCCGACGCTGTTGACCGAGCAATAAATTATACGAGCGGCCGGATAAGATGCCCAGTGTAATTGCCGGATAAGCGGCTATCTCTCGCGCGCGCTGAGTGGCGCCGCGTCGGCCGGCGCGCGCGCGCACTGCGCACCCAGCCCAGGGCGCGGAGGGAGGAGGGAGATGGCATATTGGAGGGTGGCGGGTCGGTGTGTCTGATGTAGCGGCTAGGCGGCCCACCGCGCCGTGCTTTATCGCACCTTGGGGCGGCAGCATGGGAGTTGGGGTGGTATAACGCGGGACAGTATTAAAGGTGCAAAGCCGCACGGCCGGTTATAGTGGTGGGTAGCGGCCATCTCGACGTGTGGCTTACTGCGTGTTATGGGCTGTCGCATCGGGCGTAATTAATCTTAAACGGCTTTAAAAATGCTACGCTCAGTCTCGACCTCACACAGGCTGCGTGGTATTATGTTGTACCCCTACTTATTATGTAACACGTTCCAGCGAAATTCACGACTGAAATTGCGCCGTCCCGGGACGGTTTAACAAACCTGTGTGATAAATAGCTTTAGACTAGGGTTACCCGCGTGCTCCGCAACGCGAAGAAGGGTTGTTTTTGACCCGGGGATATTGGGTTGGTCTGTGTCGATTTGGTTGGCATCCATTTCGTTCGATTGCTTTTTGACGGCCAAGCATTTTGTAATAAAACAAAAAAGATACATCGTATCGAGGTGCCCGTGTCGTATTATCATGCGTTCTACTTTAGAATGATTCGAAAACTGGCGTGAAGTCTTTTGAGGGCCATCGATGAATTTCGCTAAAAATGACGATGCAATGGTTTGGAATATTTACATTTTTAAGGATACTGTTGCTCATCATGCAAAAATGAAGACTGAATCTTGGACAGAATTGAATGCTCTTTCCAACGGTGACATTTTTATTTGCCAGCTGTATCAGATCATGGAGCAAAACCATTTTGAGGAACAAAGTGGCACAAAATTGACAAACGCCATTTTCTCCCGTGATTTGTACCACCTTGATTTGGACCAATCAGCTTTTCACAATTTGTATATGAGAGGCGGTACATTTCTCTTGCAAATAGGCGTTGTTTCGACTCGCTCCATTTAACGGTCACCTAAAAATAAAATAAATTCTAAAACCCGTCAAAAACAGCAATTTTTCCAATAAAAGTCTCCTCACGGGTGCACGTGGCGCGTGCCATCCCCTGCACCGCACACCATTCAATAGCCCGTTCGATTCTCTACACGATGCTGTTTTCCCCGTACCGATCGGGCCCACAGTTACCGAGATATTGCACGGGGATCGGACCCGTGTCGGACAAATTTAGCCATTTTCGCCCGATTTTGCAAGCCGATTTATACATGTAAAGTCTATGACGCGAATTTGCACTTTTTGAGCACACGCCACGCGCCCCCTACCAATCTGATCGAGCCCAGACTCCTCAAAGGCACGTCGCGCATCCTTGATCTATAAGTTGTGCAAATTTCAGGGCGCTAGGTGCAACGGTCTGGCCTGTAGTCCACGCAAAGCACCACCAAGTCGGGACCTCGGTAACGGACAGACGCACCCTCCTCAAATAGTAATATAGACTAGGGTTACCCGCGTGCTCCGCAACGCGAAGAAGGGTTATTTTTGACCCGTGGGTATTGGGTTGGTCTGTGTCGGTTTGGTTGGTATCCATTTCGTTCGATTGCTTTTTGACGGCCAAGCATTTTGTAATAAAACAAAAAGATACATCGCATCGAGGTGCCCGTGTCGTATTATCATGCGTTCTACTTAAGCGTGAAGTCTTTTGAGGGCCATCGCTGAATTTCGCTAAAAATGACAATGTAATAGTTTGGAACATTTACATTTTTAAGAATACTGTTGCTCATCATGCAAACATGAAGAGTGAATCTTGGACAGAATTGAATGCTCTTTCCAACGGTGCCATTTTCAATTGCCAACCGTATCAGGTTATGCAGCAAAACCCGTGTAATTAATAAAGTGGCACATCATCGACAAACACCATTTTCTCTAGCGATTTGTACCACCTTGGCGTCGATCAATTAGCTATTCACAATTTTTATATGAGACGCGGTACCTTTCTCTTGCAAATAGGCGTTGATTCAACTCGCTCCATTTAACGGCCACCTAAAAATAAAATTAATTCCAAAATCCCTCAAAAACCGCAATTTTTCAAATAAAAGTGCCCTCTCCGGTGCACGTGGCGCGTGCTATCCTCTGCATTGCACACCATTCAATAGCCCGTTCAATTCTGTACACGATGCTGTTTTCCCCGTGCCGGTCGGACCCCTGGTCACCAAGATATTGCACGGGAACTGGACCCGTGTCGGCCAAAATTAGCCATTTTCGCCCGATTTCGCACGCCGATTTATACATGTAAAGTCTATGACGCGAATTTGCACTTTTTGAGCACGCGCCACGCGCTCCCTATCAATCCGATCGAGCTGAGACCCCTCAAAGGCACGTCGCGCATCCTTGATCTATAAGTTGTGCAAATTTCAGCGGGCTAGGTGCAACGGTCTGGCCTGTAGTCCACGCAAAGCACCACCAAGTCGGGACCTCGGTAACGGACAGACGCACCCTCCTCAAATAGTAATATAGATAAGTGTTGGTCATGCACGTTATACACGCCCCGTGACACAGCTTCTAGAGCTGGCCGCATGTGAATAACAGCCTTCCAAGCTCCAAATGACACTCGCAAACGTGGTATAATCAGGCTTGCATTCAACGCTGAGACGGTTGAGGCATATCAATGTTTCGCTTCGCAATCGTTTCATATCGCAGTGCCGCTAAAACGGTCCCACGAATCACGATGAAGCAGCTGCCGGTCAGTGCTCCATTCATGTCTCCGTCCCGGTACGGTCAATAAAACAGGCGGCAATACACAGCGGTAAAGTGCCTTTTAGACTGTTTGCCGACCTGTTGAGATTATGCGCCTATCTCGGGGCGCTGGGGCGCCGTGTGACGACGCCCCAGCTCCGTACAAGATGTTGACTAACGACCCCGGTAACGAGCTGACCGAACAGAGGGTGCCTTCACGGCCTGCACAGAGGCCCGCTGTCGGTCGCCGGCGCCGTGTCGCCGCCGCCGGAAGCACCGTCGAGCGGCGACAACTGGGTGCCGGCTGCGGCGCCGCTGTGGCTGACACCCCGCGCACACAGCTGCCGTACGCGGGCGGCGCACATGTGTCCTGCGGCTGATCTGAGGTCGCGCCGCGGCTCCCCGGCCGCCCTGTGAAGGCCGCCGCCCTCCCGCGCCGTCCCGTCCCGCGGCGCCGCCGGTCCGAGCGGGTCCATTACGGCTGACGGCCCGGCCGCGGGCGGCGCGGCACCTTTCAGAGCGGCGCGCCGGCCGGGTCGCCGGGTGAAGGGCTCGCCGCCATCAGCCGCTCGGCGGGTGGGCCGCGCCGCGCCGCCCGCCGAAATGCGTCCGCCGCGCGCACAATGGCCCCGGCTCTTAGCCAGGCTTGTAAAGTGGCGGAATCATCGCCCCGAATGGCCGGCCGATTCAGCGCGGCCTTGTCGGCGGCGCGGCGACTGTGGCGCTCCCCCGGACCGAGTGGTGGACGAGTCCGCCTGTTGTCCGCGCTCATGGGGAGCCGAGGGTCGGCGGGGCAGGTCTATGGGTCGATTTCGCTGCCATTGTCCGCGGGACGGCGATAGGCGTCGGCCGGTCGACTCGGACCACTGCCTCGGGATGACGGGCCATTCTCTGATACATGGAGGCGACGCCAGAGGTGTTCCTGTTCAGCCGCCTTACGGACGAATGAAGACGAGTGACACCTTGGAGGATGGAGGACCGGTGTATGTATGGAAGTCAAGCCCGGTTCGTTCGAAATCAAATTCTTATTCAATTCCACCAAACCAGTTACGCATTTCAGCCCGTGAATAAGCCGAAAAACTGGACGTGAGGCCTCGCTGGAAACGTAGGGTAACTGTGGGGAAAACGCACCCCTGGGTTAAACGCCTCCCCTAAAAAAATCGTAGATCTTATCGGCGGATAGGTGTTTTATCCTGTCTTTCAGAACAGTCAGCTGCTTGTTTACGTAGTTCTCTATTTCCGGTTCTGCGTCTTGGGGAGCAGCGTGGGTAGACTGCTGATGTTGGTTTTGGGTGTTGTTTTTGTTGTTTTTACAAAAGATTCCTAAGCTTTTGATGCCCTCTTTATTTCACAAAACTTGCTATTGTGCACATCACTCAAAACTGCGTTTTATTGTCATTCTGTTGAATTTATTATGCTGTGGCGTTAGTGGCGCGTTTTTTGTCAATATTTTGTTGACCGGAAATGGAGTGGATGGGGAAAGACGCCTACTCGATGCATGGGGCAAGACGCCCCCAGTTTTCTGAAAGGGGGGCTTTTTGCACGGTGGTGAGAGTGCAGGGTAGCGCCCTGTAGGTCGGGGCCGAAAAGGCCTCTCCCTGTCCTTTTTTGCTGATACATCCTAAACGACTGCAGATATCGTCACCAAACTTTCAGGACTCCTCCGGGCATCCATTTTACACATTGCAACAACATTTTATTCCAAAGGCTATGATAGGTTGACCACAAATGACGCCAGAATGACGTCAAGTTGTGCCATGTTCATCATTTTCTCTGTTGATGGATGGGGTGGGGGCGCTTTGCACATGGGTGTGGGCGTATTACCCAGGGTGTGGGGCAAAACGCCCTTTTGTAAGGGTATGCGGAAACCTTTTTTGGGGGTTAAATACCACACGCAAGTGTCTTTTCTTGGTCTCAAAGCGTAGTAAAAAGAATGAGCTACATGATGGTGCCCAAAGGTTTGAGTAATCTGGGTTGGGTTGAGTGTCAGAAGATTTCGCGCTTACTGGGGGCGCTTTTGACCTATTCACCCTATGACTAGCAGCTGGGACTCAGCAAACGCGAGCACGACCTCCTCTAACTTTGTACACATAAGCCCATTAGGATATCTCGCTGTCTGCCACTGATTCTCAGTCTGATGCAATGTTCCGGGAGTGCAGCAGCGATAGCCGATCCCCGGGTGGAGGAGCGTTGCACGGACATGCAACTGCAGCCGATAGCCGCAGAAATTTCCGACTGAAATCCAAATACCCGACACGCCCAGCGCCAGACGGCGCGCTGATCCTTGTTGGAGCCGGCGGACGGCGCGGGGCGGACAGCTCCACGTAAACGTCCGGAGCGGGCCGGGGCGGCAGGCGTGGGGAGCAGCCGCTGCATGGCTCTCAGTTTTAGCTGGGTAGCTCAACGGCACTCAATCTCCGACGGGAAGAGCGGCCAGTCCGACCGGGAGAGAGGCCAATCTCACCGGGAGTGAGGTCAATACATCAGGGAACAAGGTCAATCCAACCGGAAGCGAGGTGAATCCGACCGGGAGTGAGGTCAACCTCACCGGGAGCGAAGTCAATCCGACCGGGAGCGAGGTCAATCTCACCGGGAGAGGGGTCAATCCTTCCGGCCTCAGCTCCCTCAAGCCGTCCCGGGGGAGATGACGAAACATCTCTCTGCCCAGTGCACTTGCAGGCACACGAGCTGACATCTCTCGAACCCAACCCGCCCCTGTCGGCGCTCACCAGCGATCGGTACCCCATCCCACCCGGTCCGGTCAGACCCGGCGGTCTGACGGGCTGTCCGAGAGCCGAACAGCCGCCGATTGACGGCTCATTGTTCGTTGTCGGCCCGTCAGCCGTCGGCTCAGTATACCGTCGCGACTCGCTCCATTGTCGGCGAGGGACGTCAGCCGAGCGGACAGCTCGGTATGGCTGCCCAGCCCCCTCCCGTCGGTCATCCTCAGCGCGCGGTCGCGTGCGTCGGACCGGTGAGCGCAGCGGCCGGGGGACGGTCCGGTGATCGCTCAGCTGGTCCGACAGTCACTCAGTCGCCTGTCGGGCGTACCTCAGACCGGCAGCGCCGCTCCGTCATCGGCCGGCGCGCTACCCCCGGCCCCATGAGCTGCTCTCTGTGCGAGTAATGACACCGGGCTGGGGCCATGGAGGCTTGGTTATACGATGGACAGACGGATTGACGGACTGACGCTGTCTATCTTCTGTGATCGGCGGCCCGGCCCCGCTCAGCAGTCGGAGAACGGAGGAGCCGGCGGCCAATCCTATCAGCCAGTCGGCACGCATGCCGCCGTCAAAATTCCACCCGGCTCACCGAGGGCGGCGACCCCGTTTTTCTGAGTGGCCATCATCGGAGCGGCTCGGCCCGTGCGTGGCGTGCGTCCCAGCCATCGGTGCCGTACTGGCGACCCGCCCGCCCGCGTGCACCGGGCCCATCCTCAGCTCGGGATGGCCCGCTCGGCGTCCGGCCGCCCGCGCAGTGCGTGGCGTGCATCGCGCACATCGCCGCCCGCCCACCGGCTCAGCCGCCGCACCCACTCACACGTAACTGCACGGACCGTGCACCGCCGGCCGAGCCCAGATCTCGCCTGAGCTTTTAGACCAGACTGCAGGTCTAACAGCGGCTATCCCGGTAGATCTGAGAGGATTCAGAGAGGGTCGATCTGGGCGGTAAATACAGAGAGGATTTTAAACATGATGGTAGGACTAGTGAGCTAAATAAGCGGCGGCACAGTGAGCTAAGTGCAGGATCTAATCTGGGATAAGACCGGGCCGCTGAGACCCGGGGAGGATCTGATTAGAGTGATAGGCCTCTGGGAGCAGACGGACTGATCTGGGCGTCAGCGCCCCACACCTGGTCTGGAAGTCGAGCAGCGCGTCTGATCCGCACATCAGAAGCGGGTCAGCGGTCGAAGACGTGAAACCGGGCCGGCCGGCGGAATCCCGGCGTGGTTGTGTTGGCGCACCATCAAAGCGGCGTGGGGCCATCGGCGCCGCGGCAGCCGGCCGCGTCTGACAGAGGTGCGCCGGCCCACCGACTGATCCCCCGGCGCCCGAGCAGCCGGCCGCAGCGGCACCTCACAGCACCCGCGCTGATTTTGGCCGCGCCGCCGCGCCGGTCCAGTGGTCAGTTTTCCAATGATCCGCCTCCCTGATGTTCCATATTCATTCAATGAGCGAGATGCATTAGTCATCGCCCGCTTCATGAGGTGCCAATGGCGAGAACTACCCTCGGATGACGCGACACAACTCCCTTGAAGCCAGTCTGACCAGCCGCCGCCGCAGCCCGAACCGGTGTGCGCTGCGGTGAGCAGAGCGGCACAGAGCGGCACGCGGCGGGGCGCCTGGCTCTGCTGTTTGTGGCGCCGCTGCCGGCCAGCGCCCCGGCCGAGCGATGCCAGCTGCTCACGGCGTGGAAACATCTCCGGTAAAGCGGCGGTGACAGCCGCCGCGCCGGCTGCGGCGGGCGGCGCCGCGCTCCTCGCGTGACGGCCGCTGACCGGGCGCGACGGTCCGGCGGCGGCCCTGATCCTATCTGGGGGCGCGCCGTCGGCCGCCGCTATCACCCACCATCGCATTAGTCGCGCTCTGCCGCATCAAAGCGCCAGCGGCAGCGAACGGCCGCGGCACGCCCGAAATAGACCCGTCGAGGGCGACGCAGCCGCCCGCCTGGTTTGAGTGCCTCTCCGTGGTCCCGGGTCCCTCCCTCTCCAACGGGCGGCATGCCGGAGCTGAGCCGCTTCACGCACCGCTGGAGGCAGTCGGCGCTCCGAGGCCGCCGGCCCGGTCCGCCGCGCTCCCTGGGTGACGTCAGCGCCGGGCGACGAGCGGTGACCGCGCCGCCGCCGCGACGGGCCGGCAGACGGACCAAGGCGGGCGACCGCGCTCCGCACAACTATCACTAACGAGCAGCTGAGCGGCGCGGTGGAGCCACGCAGTGATTGATGGACAGCGACAGCGAGACTCCGGGCCATCTCGTGAAAATATTTACATACTTCACGGTCTGATAAACGATAGCGTTCGCTAACGACCTGGATCGCAGTTCTGCAGGACACGAAGGGCAGCGCTTCAGGAAACTCGCCCAAATTAGTCCCACTTAGCGATTGCACGAATTTTGTGCATTTCGTGCCGCAGCATTTCAACAAAGAAGATCACGGCTCAGCCCGTTTGGTGACTCACAAAAGCCGATCGTCTGCCCACCATCCGCACCGCACGCAGCTCAGCCGGCGCGGCAGTCACTCAGAGGTCCAATTGGCCCGGCCAGGGGTCCGGTTACAGGGTGCCGGCCGGCCGCCTCAGATGCAGCTGATAACGAATCGCTAACAAGCAACCGACCGGGCCGACAAGATGGCCGGCCAGATAATTACCGTCGACGCCGCTCCCGCCCAGCGGCCGTCTAAGCGGCTCAGCGGCTCGGCGGCTCGGCGGCTCGGCGGGTCGGCGGGTCGGCGGGCCGCAGACCTTTCGCAAACTGCTGCTGTAGGACCGTCGGGTTTTTAGACCGTCGGGTCCCTCCGGCAGCTTTACAGCCGGAGGGGGGAGGACCTCCAAAGTTCATCGTCGGGTGTTGATGAAGTGAAGCTGAAGTGTCAGCAGGGTCAGGGAAGGGTGACGAATTTGGTGCAGAACTGCAGAGTGGAACACCGCGCCGCGTCCCGGACAGCTGAGAGCCTCACGTGCGGCGGTGACCTCCGTTCTCGGTTATTCCAGCTCCGCTATCCGGCTGAAGCTCGCCTGCCACCGCAGCCGCTTTGATGCCCGGCTTTTCCTGAGCCCCTGTGGCGTAAGCCCCTAGCGGCGCCCTCTCGGACGCTGAGCCGTTTCCGATCCGACCCCCCCCCCTACCCCCGATCCGACCCGGCCTGCACACCGCGGCACTGATCCGCCGCCGTCGGCAGGTCGCCAGCTGACGTCAGAGATGATGTGTGCGTGTGGATGTGCGTGTGACCGGTGTGTTTACAGTGTCACCCTGCGGGGGAGGGGCAGGGTGGGGTGGGTGGTCAGACAGGCGGGACTTGAGGTGTTCTGGTCCCGGTCTGAGGCAGTGACGGGTGTCAGACTGCCCGGAACGAGCGCATCTGTCACGGAGTCGGACACCTCTCAGCTGTGAGTCACCGCTCCGCTCTGCCCTGATGGGCCACTGATATGACGTCAGTTGCATACAAAACACTCAACATGCGGTGACTTTGGGGTGAAATAATGCTGGTACCTAAATCTTCACCATGGGCTTGGCTTGATACACTGTCGCACTTGTCACAGTTTGTTTAGCTCATTTTGCTCAGCCCACGCCGGCCTTAAACATGACCTCTGTCGCCCTAAGGCAACAATTTCAGCCCGCAGTCATGCAAATGCAATACGTAAAGATGAATCACGAAAATAATCACCTACAGGACGCAATGCAGAAGGACGCAATGTAGAAGGACGCAATGTAGAAGGACGCAAAACATGCACAACAGTACAACCTCCCTCAAGTTCACCTATGCCAAACTAATAAAATCGTCAACTTTTACCACTTTCGCCGCACCCATGTGAGTTTCAAACGACTCAATCAACATCAGTGAGTCTCAGTCTCCAGCACATCTCCAGCACATCTCAGCGCGGACCGCGGAACTCCATTGCCGCCACACAGGGGCGCGACGTCGCGTCGGTCGCCGAGGGACACCTCTGAGCGTTCAGCAGGAAATACCCGGTGTGTGCAGTCGCAATGGAGGACCGTCTCGCAGCGGCGTGGTGTTCAACCACGAACGGGAGGCGAGATTCACCAGAGATCGGAGGGCGGGACGGGACGGCGGCGGTGATACTGGAGGTGATGTGTGAGACGCGCTGCGGTCTGCGTGCGGTGGGCGGCCAGGTGCAGCGTTCCAGCTCATCCCGTGTGGTCGCCATTCTGTCGACCAGTTCCACTGAGCACCGCCGACCAGCCCCGCAGGTCGCTCCGCCCCGGCGTCTGTCGGGAGTTAGTTCGGCTCTAGTTGGGAGGGCTGGCACGGCGGGACACCGTTCGCCGAGCCGTCTCTTTCTGGGGATTCTCGGAAGGGCGAGTGACGTCGGTGACGGTTCGAGGCTACAGTCTCGAACCGCAGCCGCATCGTCCACCGTACTGCGGTGTCGAGCCGTAGCACTAGGGCAACCAGTGACGGTCAGCTTCATGTCCCGCGCGTGCGAACTGAGCTTGCCCGGCGCTCATTCATCTGTCGCGCAACTCGTTCATGGAATGAGTTGCCTGCGCCTGTTCGAGGCTGCACCGGTCTGGCGGCGTTCCGTAAAAAGGTTAAGAAACGGCATGTTTAATCCGGCTGCGCTAGGTCAATGTGGTCAGTTAGTTTATCATGTGTGGTGTGTTTTAACCTCTATAGAATCTGTCCTGTATGTACAGGTATGAGTTTTGAACTACTGAATGTATGACGTGGTTTACTGAAAACCCAATTTCTTGGATGTAACCGAAATATATGAGTATGAGTATGAGTATGAGTCTCCAAGGGACAGAGCGGTAGAGATGGTGTTGTAACTTGTAGGTATCAAACACGTTCACGGAGCTGTTGGGGTACCTAAATAGGAACCGGCTTACTACACTCATGGCTCAGGAAAGTTCTTTGGTCTTTGGCAAACCACGAGGAGCGATGTTCACTACACGCAACATCCTGATCCATCCATCCATCCATCCATCGGAATATATTGGTCAAAATCCAGTCTCGAAAGAACTTCCAACTGCATGTCCAGTTCGGTGTCGGTTCTCTAAACTTTAGTAAACTTTGATCTCTAAAGCGGTGCACCAAGAACCGACCTACCCTGTACAATGACAGCCGCTGAGTTCATCATTCCGCGAGCTCGGAGGCCGGCTCGGCGGCGCCGCCCAGCCCGTGCCGGGGAGCGGCGGCGGCGGCCGCTTCCCAGAAGCTGCAGCTATCGGCTCCATCTCGGCCGGTCCTGTGCGGCCGACCGGCTGACGGCGTGTTTTTCTCCGTCCCGTGCGGCCGCGGCCCTTTTTCTGTCCGAACAAGCCCCCGGCATGCGCTTTGCTCGCCTTGTAAAAACGGTAAGCCGGCGGACGTCATCCAAAGAGCCGCCGCTGTCCGTCAGCCGGCCGCGGAGCTCGGCTTCCCCGGCCGAGCCGGGAGCCGGTCTAGCTGCAATGCATCGCGGTGTATCGTGGCGTACCCAGCTACACATATCCGTTTAGAGCCGTATCGAGCTGTTTTGTAGCGCATAGGGCACTGCGGCTTTCCGCGGCAGGCTTGTGCGACGCACACGTCGCACCAAAATCGTTGCGAGCTGTCACCCGGTGTACCAAAGCCGTACCGAGTCATACTGCGCACCACGATGCACCGAACCCTATCGCACTTGCCACGTGTATTACGAGCTATTTATAGTTCCGAAACAGCCTGTATACATATAAAGTGGGCTCATACTCTACACCAGCGCCCACCGAGTGCACATGCATGCTTTGTAGCCACGCTGTAATGATGTCACACCCAGAGCACTTTAAGTCGTCACACCATACCGCTCACTGCAGCGGTATATAGCCGCGTATCACCCACCATACCACACTATGTATATTACTGCCAGGCACCGCATTACACCACCCTGAGCCGAGCCGGACGGGCCGGGCCGCGCACCGGCGCGGCGGCGGGCTTAGGAGGTCCGCCGTAAAAACGTGTGCATGCAATGCCTGAACCGATGCAGCGGATCAAAACGGCGCTCATTATATTCGACGAATACAAATCGTTCCGTGCAGCCAGCGCGGAGCGGGAGCGGCCGTGGGGCGTGGACGGACGGCGGTTGACGGTGGACGGCGGGCGGTGGATTGTGGACGGAGGATTGTGGATGGAGGATAGTGGACGAAGGGCGATAGAGGGAGGGCGGCGAAAGGAGGGCGATGGACAAAGAGTGGTGGATGGCGGTGAACGGTGTAATTTGCAGTGAGGAGGAGATAACCGTGGGCGGTGGATGACAGAAGGTAACAGGCGACATGGACGGTGGTCGGCAGGACGGGGCAGTGTTTCGTGGATTCCCTAGGAAATCCGCGGATCCACAGATTTCGCAAACTCACTCTAACATCGGCAATGCGCTGCGAGCGGCGCAGATGTCTCGAGGTCGGCACACTGCGCGATGCGTCCTGTGGGCGGCCCGACTGTGCACGAGGACACTGCTAAGTGGCGGGGTGGGCGCTGGAGTTTGCAGCGGACAGCGCGGCCGCAGGCTGTACCTGGTCCGTGGGGCGACCTGCAGCTGGTCAGCAGCCGCTCGGCACGCACTGCACAGAAGCCGCCTGCTGTCACTTATCGAGCACACTAACACGACGCAACACCTGCCGTCATGCGCCTTGGGTAACTGCCGGCCAGACAAAACACCGGCATCGCCATGGTTCGATTTCTGCAACAGCAGCTGCTGTTTTCTTAGAAGTCAGGCATGTGGTAATTTCAAGTGCAATCGATGATTCTACGAAGCGCTATGCTAAAGAGATGAATGAATGGTTAAATCATCACCCCAGAGAACATCATCAATAACACAGCGTTGCTGATTTTCGGCACATCCATTCAAACGCCCAAATCAGCATACACCCGCCTAAGAATGCATACGTGCATAAACATAGCGACGTTCCAGGCGCCAGTGATTGACGGAACCTCAGCTGACCATGGAATTCAAAGCAGGCAGCTGGACGCCAAAGAGCTCGCGGGGCTGGCGTAACGTTTAGCTAAACAATCCGAATGCTAAATGAAAGAAATAGTGCGCACGACTGAGAGAAGCCTGCCCGCTTGAGCTTTCAACTTGATTTCATTGTTCGAAACTCAAATCATGAAAGGCAAGCAGAGTAAATACAGACAGAAACTAAAACTTCCTAACCGTTTATCAGCCGACCGCCCGGATCATTAGGGCAAAACCGGAAACCGTGGAGACGCGACCCAATGCCTACTCGTATGCCATCGGTCAGTAGTCAACAATCACCCGTCGGATTTCAGCCATCATACTTCAGCCGTCAGCCATCGTACTTCAGTCGGCATCCTTCAGCTGTCAGTCCCCAGTCATCAGTCGTCAGTCGTCGGCCGCCCGTCCTGCCCTCCAGCCGTCACTGTCCACTGGGGCAGGCAGCTGTCAGGGTCACCGCGTCCGGTCGTCCTTCCCTCCCTGTCCCTCCGTCCGGGTGTATTTCAGGGGCTCCGTGCGGCTCCCGTCGGCCACCCTGTCCTGTCCGCTCCACGGTCCGCGGACGGGGCCCCGCCGGCCGGCGCACGGGGCGGGCCGCTCCAACAAGCCGGCTGATGGATGGCCGGCCGACACGCGGCGGCTTGCCTTTGATCCGCCGCCCGGCCGGTGACCCGAGGACCAATAGGCGGCCTCCGCCGCACTCCGACCGCCCCCGCCCCCGCCCGCCGGCCGACGGCGGGGGACGGCCGCCCCACCACTAACAACAGGTAGGCACTGCTCACCGCGACCGCCCGGATCATTAGGGCGAAACGGGAAACCGGGGAGACACGACCCAAACGGTCCCGGACTCGGCGAGCGCCTACAGAGGTCAGCCGAACCTCCTACAAATCAAACGGAATAGCTGCCTTTGATGCACGCCGACTTCAGTCGATGCTATTACCATTTCAAAGCTGATCCATCATGTAAAAGCCGGGACAAAGCCATAATTCATATCCTGCATAGTGCATGTGTACATCCGTTAATTGAAGGCCCGGTCGTTTGCATTGCACGATCAGCGTCAATGTTTAACGCAGGGCGGGGTGGGTGAATGCACCGCGGTGGTCGCTGCGTAGATCTCCGGTCCCACCGGCCGGCGGCGCTCGCTCTGCCGTAATGGCTCGGCCGGCGGCGCACGCACCGTCCCCGGCCGGCGGCTCCGTGGGCGGCCGGCGCGGCGCGGCCCTCTGCACGGCCCCAGTGGACGCCACCCGTGCATCGGCACCGTGTCATTAGATGAGTCGGCGGTTCAGCTCGCGGCGCTGCGCACCGGCCGGCCGACGGACAGCGGACGAAGGGACGGACGGACCAGCGGCCAACCACCGCCAGCCACCGGCGCAAATTATACCCCCAGCGCCGCCCGAGCGCCGCCAAAAACAAAGAGACCGTCTCCGTGCCGTAAAGTCAACGAGATAATGAGTGCCGGCCGCTAAATCATGAATCAAGGGGCTAACAATGCACCCGAGAAGCGATTATCCGGCGGAGGGTCTGGCGGCGAGGCGGCGCGCAGCGCGAGGGGCCCGCCGCCGCCAGCCGCTCGTTACTCGTTACCGGCCAGAAAGCGGCGGTAAAGCGGGCCTGGCCAGCGATATTAACGATAGGTGAGCCAGACATGCACGGCACATGCCCCGGGCGCCGGCGGCCGGCCGCTTCAGCGGAAATTGCACGACGCTTACATGATGAGCCGCCGAGGGATTTGGATGGGTGCAGCGGAGGTGTCGGCGGAATGGGCGGAATGGTGGAGAGAGCCAGAGTGGGAGAAAGAGGACATGAGGAAAGGAGAATCAAATCAACCCATGAGCCAATGCGTTATGATATAAAGAGTAAAAAGCCTCAGACCGTATAGACGGTGCCAAAGCGCATATCGGTATAGGTAATCCTGGGAAATTCCTGGGAATGGTACAGCTGATCAAAATATGTACACTTACCATGCCGTAACTAACCGGGTTCTCTGACCAAAAAGCGCAAGCGGCAACCTATCCAAGCCATGATATGATCTCGTTTACGCTGGGATCGTCCCGAAGCTGAAAATAAACGCCACATCCCAAATTTTGGTAAAACGCTAAAT
Organism: Amphibalanus amphitrite; assembly: GCF_019059575.1. NCBI lineage: Eukaryota > Metazoa > Arthropoda > Thecostraca > Balanomorpha > Balanidae > Amphibalanus > Amphibalanus amphitrite. Next base: position 204,531 of record NW_024882289.1, on the reverse strand, counting down.
CCCACGGCTCCGGGCTCGGGTTGACGGAACAGGAGACACGGTCAGGTCCAGCGCACGACTCGACTGGCACAAATTGCTCGTGACTTGACTAGATGAACGGAGAGCGGCGACCGAAACTGCTGAGTAGGATGTGGCTGAAACCGTGTTTCAAGTGGTAACTGGATCGTGCTCTAAGCCGCAAATGAAATCGTGACGGCGCAGTGGCCGGGAGGCCATGGAGGGAGGGTGACGCGTCAGCAAATCCGACAGGGACGGAACCATGACGGTCGCTTCATTTAGGTAGCTATACCCAACCGTCCTCGGCTGGTCCCAAAGGGTCAACCGCAATGCTGTTGGAAACATCAGTGAGGAAAGACCCCGGAAAGAACAAGTGTAGCGCCCGGCTAAACTCACTATACCTCAAAGGACCCGCGGGCGCCGTATAGCGGCCCGCCTGCGGGTCGTTACACGGGGGCTCCCGGTGGGTGAGCCATTGTCACGGCCCCGCACGGGTCGTGTTTACAGAGCTGGCCGCCCGGTGTAAGTACACGGTGCGCCATTCACAGGCGTACACACAGACACCGGCTACCGCACACAGCCGTCGCTAGAACAATGCCGTCTGCCGGCACAGGCCGCCGAGCAAATAGACAGAGCCCGCGGCGCGGAACGACGGACGGTGAGGCGGATTGTGAGACTGTCCGCGAGCGTCGAGCGGACAGTGCGAGGCTTCGACTGGACTATACGACTGCCCGAGGGGCGCCACTCACTAGCCAGCAAGTCCATTTATGCTAGTAAAATCGTGCGTCCATAGCACTGAACCAGACTGAGAGACGACAACTTGGAGACATTAGGCGACGATTTTGAATCCAGATTCAATTAAATGCCGGGCGCTTGGCGCTCGACTGCCGGCCAGGAACCTGCTCGAGAGGCTCCCACGCCCGGCCCCAACCACGCTCGACTGACCGCTGGTTAGCCGGCCAAGGCGTAGAATACGGCGCGGGCACTAGCACGACATGCATTAATGTAATGAATGTTTTTACCAGACGGTGTATAATTAATTCCGAGATAATCATTCATACCTCGTTCACAGGCTGACGGCACAGCGACTGAAGCAAACGGTCCTGGAAACGCGACTGACTTGCAAGTTACTAACCAAATTACCATTAATTTCGACAATGCAATTACCAGCTGTTCCTTTTCACCAACAAGGCGTGCATCTGTCATGACTTTAGTGCAGTATTATTGGAGTGGGCATTCTTTGTTTATGACACCATGCCGCCGCCGTATTTCATACCGAACGATGCAAATCGGACATGCAACAGCGGAGCGCGCCCGGAGCTGAGCGCACTGTGTATTAGCCCTCAGCTCATTAACAGTCCGGCGGCATGCATACGTCTCTCGGGTTCATTTTACCCGCCCGTTGCTGAGCTGATGGATCGTCAGCAATAGCCCAGTCACAAACAGGTCCTCAATTCATTACCGGCTGTGGCCTCCGGCAGCAATGGTCAACGAAAGCAAATCGACGAGATGCACACTGCACAGCCCAGGCGTTATCTACTGTCGAGCCACACCACTAAGTGGATTTCATATTGACGATAACATGTGGTGGCGATCAGCCGAGAAGGGCATCAAATTCTTCGGACAATATCTACCGGGAGAATGACGTTTCGGAGAATCGCTGAAATGGGTTATGGGTATCGGGTAACAATGCTAAGAGGCATGGTCACAAGTCCCGGCCATTTAACGCGACCTCGCAAGGTCTCAGCGTGCTGGTGCGAGCAACAATAATGTCAACTTTTGAGTAATGGACATTGGACAGCACAGAGCCTCGGGAGAGATTAGTGCCACCAAGCTGTACTCGTACCTGTATTACAGCCGAGCCCTATCTGGGAAGGGATTTGGAGAGTGCCACAATCGTGATCGCAAACCACCGATTCATGCAGCCTGATGGCGGGGACACCTCGCCCGTCACTCGAGCTGGCTGTATATAGCGGTCGCCGCCCAGCCCCAGCTCGGAGGGAGGCAGACACAGTCCCACTCCCCGGTCACACCTGTGGGGTCATCACTCGAGACGTGCCTTTGATCCCTGCGGCCGGACGCGGCGCCAACAGTCCGCCGCTCCGCGCCTCTCCGATCGCCGCTCTCCAGTACCGGCGCTAACGGCCATCAAGAGGCGCCGGAACGCACCGCGCCGGACCGGGCCGGGCCGAGCGAGCCTCTCCGGTCGGCTATCGCGTGCTGCCATCTAGCGGCGCCCCGGGGCGCTGTACGGACGGCGGAGCTAATTGCCCCTCCGGTCGGTGTTGCAGCGTTCGAGTGCCGCGCCGCGACGGCCCAGAGAGGGCGCATTCTTCTCAGGTGATAACGATCCTAATCGTACGGCCGGCGCCGGCGGCGGAGGCAGAGGCGGTGCAAAAACGCCGCACCTCTCGCCCGGAGAGAGGTGAGGACGGGGAGAGGGCGGAGGCGCGAGAAAAACACGCCAGGGCAGGGCACGACATGGCGCGGGAAGCAGCAGCGGCTCGGCAACCCCAGAAGTTCACTTTCGAAAGCATGGTTAAACGACCCACAGAAAAGTAATCAGCGTACAGGACAGCACGATGTGCTTTACCTAACGTGTCATTCATTCGCGCGTAAACAATAAACTTGGGCGCATATCTATAAGAACCGAAGTTGCACTTTAAAGGCGCACCTACGTTATTGTTTTTTCGACTCACAGTTCTACTGTCAAGTCGCTTAGCGGACAAGCGCCAGTTGGTCATAAGCATTTTTGTGCCTCACACATGGCAGAGCCGCGAGAGATTAGTCGGGAATGCAGAAAGGAATATTTGCTACAGAATAAAGTGAGGTCAACAGCCTATGGTGCTCTTAGTCTTAGGTGTAGCTAACCTGAATCACATTAGATGCCTGACTTTGGGGGCGATAAACGTTTCAAAAGGACGTTTATCACAAAGACTGCCAGCCCCTAGCGTTTCTTGACCTGAACACACCGATGATCGAGACCCTTCTTACCAGAGCTTTCAGCTTCTTACCTCCATGGCACCCATGACTCAGCCGACATCGCGACTCGCGTCAGATCCAGTCTGCTGTTGAATGTCCGATCTTGAGTGTCCAAATCCAAGTCTCCTCATGGCCCATTTAGTTGGATAGCCGTGAAGTCCAGGGTGTTCCCTAGCTACGCCAAACGCGGGTGAGGTACGGTCCGCGATCAGAGAACGTACCTAATTTGGCAGGATGATCCGTTCGGCGATACAATTGTCCATGCAATTTCAATTGCCATTATGAGTTGCATCGGCGCATTCATGATTCACGGCTCTGGCCCCAGCGCAACACCAGCGTGCCAGCTCTGAAATGAGACAGGGCAAGATTGATGATTAGTTAGTAGGTATTTCTTACCTGAGCACTTTCAATTATTCACCTAAAAAAATCCTATTGAGGTTTAATACTCGCGCTGGATTTTGCCCAAAGGTCGCTTTGACTATCGCAAGTTGGCAGTGGCGGCGGATTCGATTTTGGCGTGGGGGGGCAAGATCGAGATCGAGATGATGTCATAGGCGGATCCAGAAAGGCGTTTTTGACGCTGTAGGGGACATACCCCCCAAAAAAGTGTCCAAAGTCCAAAAATTCATCGGATTTTGATTCCTTACGGACCTACTGCTGAACAGTAAAAAGCAAAAAAAAATCCTGATAAAAGTGTTATTATTAGGAAACATGAGGTACCTACGTTTTGCCTATTTCGGGCGATGCAGGGGCCAGGGGGAGGAGGAGTAAATATTTGCTTTAAATGCCCGCTCCCTGGATCTGTCAGTGGACGATGTAACGCTTTTCGTATTGCTGTATTAGAAAAAGCTCCAATGGGAAAAATTGTGCCATAACCCGATCGCATATCAGATGTTGAAGAACGGTGCCAAACCTTTTGAAGTAGGCGAGCGCTATTCTTTGCAATGAGGTAACTGGTTACCATTTCTTCTGTTCATTTTACGTTCGATTTCCGCTTAACCTTCCATTAAAAAGTATTTCTGAGACAGATATCAACTGAAACTAGCTCACAGCGGGAGGAGACCGCTCAAACATTCAGAGACAGTCGGTCGCATCTAAACCTATTGGGACAGCGATCCGCCAGAAACCCACCCCAAGGCAGTAGTTCGCCAACTAAACTCACCGAGACGGGCTGTCTCGATGGGTTTATACAGTAAGCCTACAGCATGGCTTAACTAAGGCCCAAACGCTCGTCAAGCTGGGAACGGAGGGTGAGGGAGCGCGGCGGCGGGCTGAGGTGAAGGAACGTTGGACTGGAACGCGAATCCAGAAGCTCTGGGTGGGGCGTTTCTTTATTAGGGCCTTAGGGTGTGCTGACTGCGGTGAGGTCCAAATTATCACACCAAATTTTGCCACGACATCTACCGGTTCAGGCACTCGAGAATCAGTGGCCAGTGATATCTGCAAAGACGAAGCATTTCCAACCCAGCTTCAGCCTGGTGTCAGGGCGCCTCAGGTGGCTTTAATTACAGTTGCACATACCAAACGACCTCAGTGCAGCCAGTCTGTGGCCGAAACCATTCGGAACAGACTTCAACGAAAAGTGAGACAAGGTTAGTGCTATCGTTAAGTGCCATTATACACTTGGTTTGGCCAAGTGTATACACTTGGCCAAGCCAAGTATATACATACTAAAATAATATTATGAATATATGAATATATAATATTATGAAAATAATATATGAATAAAAAAATATTCATAGTTATACACTTGGTTGGCTTGACCCAATGGAAAGTGGTAGTTATCGGACGCTGCGGGGCATACTCATTTTTCCAAAATGCCTTAGATTTTGCTTTCGTGTTCATAGGCGGCGGAACGGGGAGGGCACCGGGGCACCGTGCCCCCCTTTGATTTTGGCATTTTAACGTTAGCCCTATGGGCGTTGCATGGAAAGAATGGGACCAAAAGTCGGCAGTGCCCCCCCCCCCTCCCTTAATTGAAGATGTTTCGCCGCTACTGTTCGTGGTTGATGCTCTTTATTCTATAGCCAGCCTTTAGACAGAGGGGGGGGGGGCACTAATGATCAGTGCCCTAACCCTCAAAAGTTTCCATCATTAATTTTTGCTTTTTTAATAGTAAAAACTGAAATAAAGCGGATACTGAACTGCGAACATCCAGTTTTAACACTGGCCCCACACAAGCCTCCGAATGCCCAAAGCAGATCTCTGATGACTGGCTTTTGGGTGTCATATCATACCGTCGACCGTGCATTGGTCAATGTGGTCAATGTGTACCTAGGTACGACCTCGGCGTTTACCATTTTATGCGCTGGAAACTGTTGCGCTTGAAAAAAAAATCAGGCGAGTGGCTTATTATGAGCGCATCAGTCCTAACTACCCGCAAACGAATGGCTAGCCCTTCCGTCTCCGATCGCTTGCGATTTGGCATTTATGTAGGTACAAAATAGCGGCAAACGACCACTGAAGGTATGAGTTGCGTCTCTTGCACACTTAAAATATCTCTAAATCGAATCTAAAAAGACAAAAAAAAAATGATATTAAGCGGAAATGGTTGGCATTTACACATATTCAAAAGGCACCGTTGGACAAACTGTAGGAGCGCATAGCTGCAATATCAGGTTATGAAATTTTCTTCATGATTAGGGCACAAATTATGGAGGGGCAAGAATATACGTTGTAACGTTTGCCCCTCCTCCAAAAGTTTCTTAGGGGACGATGCCTCCTCTGCCTGTATCTGTCGCCCCTGTAAGCGGTCACTGAAGGCCAGTGGCGCAGCCAGAACTCTGGCGATGGGGGTGAGAGACGTTCGCGATGGGCCCCCCAGCGAAGTGGGCCCCCCTCAACCAAATGGGGGCCCCTTACCAACAACGAAAGGTCAGATCATTGTCCTCATCATTACCAGCCAAATCGGGGAAAAGGACAAATATCTCTTGATCTGAAGACGCACGTAAAAAACAACAACATATTTACAGAAACACGACCATTCTGTCCATATTTGATGGACAGCGTGCAATTGATTGCCAGCGCCACTCAAATGGTCGGGCTAGGTCAAAAAGCTTAAATAGCTCAACATCAGTTTTTCGACTATTACTTTTGATATAGGAAACGAGGTAGAGTTATGACATTGTCTTGAAGGTGTTAAAGGAAAAGGGCCACCTTTAACATGGGGATTGAAACTGAGATAGCCATCTTGTAGCCCGTGTCCAAAAACCTATCTGTTTACTTCCTTACGGCCGATTTCGGCCTCCATTCGTAGTTATCGGCAATTTTAAAAGAAAATACGCCAGGAAAGCGTCCTTATCCCAGGAATGCGTTCTTATCCGACAATACAGCCACCCGCGGCGAGGCTTTGGTTTTTTACCAATCAGCTCCAACCAGCTCAGCTTTAACCAATCAGCTTATCTGACACAATCCGACGAGTCTGTCTTCTGAACGCTGATTGGCTTGAGTGTGACGTCATCGCTATGCCATCATACAGTAGGTGCCGTAGAGAGTATAAACATAGTACCAATATGTTAAATAGTTTTAAATACTTTTTCGCGAATTGTGCACTTCTGGCACCAGTTTTAAAAAGAAAATGAAAAATAATAATGTCAAAATGAAAAACAACGATATCTTCATATTTCACGAAGGTGGCCCTTTTCCTTTAATCATCCATACGGATCGGTTGATGACCATCATGAACTTCTCAAGGCATGACCTTGATCTGCGGTCACATTTTGAAGTTGAACTTTTTATGTAGGGGAGATCCGTGTAAGACGCCCAGGGTCGGTAAGAGGCCCTATCGCTTTTTTTACCAAACCAATAATGTTATTTATTTTTTAATGTTCTTGTAAAGCAGAAGCCCTCTTGAAACAACTACTCACGAAACCTGAGGTATCAGGTGCGTCGCAGCGACTTTTGGTAAGCCTGTTTCTGTTTTTGCCCCTTTACTTGCTAGATATATGCATCTTTATCACCCTTATATATCTGAAAAAAACAATGGCTATCAAATGCAATCTTTTCTCATCGAAATTGTCACATGTTAGCTTCAGAATAGACCATGTTCTGGTGCGCTGCAAATGTCTCATAAACCATTAATATTGTGGACGTTAAAACACTGTATTTTTTTAAGAGGCCCTCCCTTCGAGGATGATAAAACGCCCCCCGATAAAAAAACGCCCCCGATGCTAAAACGCCTGCACCTGCGGCAGGCGTGGCATTCTTTTTTCAAGGAGTTTGTTTTTGTTTCTTTTTTCTGTTTCTTTTCTTAGAGGTTATAGGTACAATTTTCGTTGGTCATCAGCGTTTGGTTGTGCTAGTTTTCGCATTGTTCGAGCGCTTTGGAAGTGTTATTGGTTTCGATAACACCGTATTTGCTTAGCTTTTCGAAATAAAAGGCCTTGCAGCTGTGTTCGCAAAGCGTCTTTTACAAGTCGACTTGACTTTTAAAACGCCCGAGGGGGGGGGGGGGCGTCTTACCATACCCATAGTGTAAGAGGCCCTTTTGCAACTTTTTCCAAAATGTTAAAGTTTACGGTTTGTGTACCCCCTAGATTCATTTTGAATGCAAATATGTATGGGAAAATGATGCATGCTCACAGCGCATGCACACGTTAGCGCTTAAATATTATCAGTTGTCTAAAAATAGTAACTGAGCTTAAGGGGGGGCCTCCTGCACCACTCTCCCCTAAATTTAATGGTAGCTCATTCGATGCATGTTAACGAGAGAATGATGACAAAGCAAATGTCTAATAGTTTTTCTCACCAAAGTTCTTGCAAACATTCTTAGCAAAACTGTTTTTGGTAAAATGCGACTATTTAGATGGTTTTGCCCTCTGCTCTGTTGGCAAACCATTGACATGTGGCATTGAGGTCAAATCTTAAAAGCGAAAGCGTTTTGAAAGGCCTATCGAATGAGTTGTTCCGCGAAGCTCTAGCTCTTTGGTTCACGAGTTATACGGTTATTTGTGAAATATATAAAAACAAGATTTTTTTTTCGTCGTAATCTTGTCTTTGTGTGTATCATAATTTTATCATAATTTCATCTTCAATGACCTCAGCGATGACCTAATCGAAATATGACCTCTACGATTCAGAAGCATCCTACAACTATCCGTTGCTTTTCTCGTCTTTCTGGCCTTCTTAAATTATGGTCGGGTTTGGCCGATACGCCCCCCCCCCTCCCATGGCTGATTGCGCGCGTTAGAGAGCTATCGAACCCACTTTCAGCGCGCTATATCTTTATATGTCCTCGAGTGTCGAAATAGGCGAAACTTTTCCTTCGATGAACATGATGACGTGGGCTTTGGTCTGAACTGCAACATGACTGAAGTAATTTCTCCATGATTTTCGACGCTCGAAAGACGACGAAAGAAAGCCGACGAGGAAAGCCGCCTACCGCCGCACTTGTCGCTACGTGACCCTGGAGTCAGGTTAGAAGGGAATATTCAAACACCCCTCAGGGGCGTAAAACTGGAAAGCCTGGGGCCCTGCTCTGCGGGGCGCGGTCGAGCTGGGCTAGGGCCAGTTTGGGATATTTACAAGCCCACGTAAAGCCCTCAAGAATCCGCATAGAGCACAGGCCTTCCAAGACTTGGGTGTTTAGATATCGACAATCGACATGGTCTTTTGAGACCTGCGTGGTGGCTATCAGAGGTCGGTGGGCCCCTCATAAGCCGGTGCAGGAGCCTCAGGTGTCAGTTTGGAGCCATCATGGACCGGTGCGGGGTCCTGATGAATACCTAGGCGTCAAACCCCTAGACGTCGGGGTGGGGCCGGGCGGAATTTTCAGATGTCGGCTTGGCATTAAGGGCCCTGCATGGCTTTCTCAGAGGCTGACATATCGTACTGCGGGACCTCCATGAGCCTCAAAAACCTCTATGGGCCCCCTCACGCTTGGGGTAGGCTTACTGAAGCATAAAATCTCTGAGTCTTGAGATGGGCCCATCAGACATGAACTGGGCCATTAGGTACATGTGGTGAGTTGACCTATATCAAACATGATATCGGCTCAATCAGGATTGGGATAGGCCCTCTCAGACCCAGACCAGGCACGGAGTACGGACCCTCCCACACATAGGATGATCCTTTCATTCCTTAGATGAGTCTTCTCAGGCCTGAACTGGGCCCTCTCAGACCTGAAATGGGCCCCTCTCAGGCCTGAAGTGGACCCTCTCAGGCCTCAAATAGGTCCTCTAGGGCCTGAAATGGGCCCTCTCAGGCCTGACATTAGCCCTCTCAGACCTGAAATGGGCCCCTCTCAGGCCTCAAATAGGTTCTCTAGGGCCTGAAATGGACCCTCTCAGGCCTGACATTAGCCCTCTCAGACCTGAAATGGGCCCTTTCAGACCTGAAATGGGCCCCTCAGCCCGGAAATGGTCCCTATCATGTCGAAAAAGGGCCTCCTCATACCGTAACTGGGCCCTCTCAGGTCTGAAATGGTGCCTCTTATGCCTGAAATGGGCCCCTCTCAGCCCTCAAACAGGCCCTCTCTGGCCTCAAACAGGCCCTCTAGGGCATGCAATGGGCCCTCTCAAGCTTGAAATGGGCCCCCTCAGGCCTGAAATGGGCCCCTCTCAGGCCTGAAATGGGCCCTATCAGGTCTCAAGCATGCCCTCTAGGGCCTGAAATGGGCCCTCACAGGCCTGAAATGGGCCCTCACAGGCCTGAAATGGGCCCTCTCAGGCCTGATATGGGCCCCTCTCAGGCCTCAAACAGGTCCTCTAGGGCCTGAAATGGGCCCTCTCAAGCTTCAAATGGGCCCCTTCAGGCCTGAACTGGGCCCTCACAGACCTGAAATGGGCCCTCTCAGGCCTGAAATGGCCCTCTCATACCATGGAACGGCCCTCCTAGGCCTTGAATTAGTTCAATCGGGCCTTGGATGTACCCTTTTAAATCATAAAATGGGACTATAAATCCTAAGGGGGGGGGGGGGCTATCAGGCCTGAAAACTGTTTTTCAGTCCTATGACGGACCTTAACATTATGATAAAAAAAATTGTCAGGCTGCATAACGTTACAGCTCGAATCGACGGTGGGCCCCTAGGATAAGAGAGGGGGGTGAGATCTCACCCCTTTCACCCCCCCTGGCTGCGCCACTGCTGAAGGCCTGGGTTGCCGGTGCGTCATGTTGACGCTTATAATGCCTCCAAAACTAAGTTGAAGAGAGGAAAACTTCAATTGAACGCGAACGCTTGCTAATTAAGAAAGACAACGTTTGAAAGTATATGGGCATCTGGTTACATCTTCAGATGATCGAACAGAATAATCAGGTATATGGTTTCTTGTCTAAGCTTTGTCGCAAATTATGGGGGGGGGGGGCAAAAAGATACTTTTGCCCCCCACGATTTTGCCAGGGGGGGGGGGCAGCTGCCCCCCCCTGCCCCCCCCCCCCGAGTCCGCCGCCCCTGCAAGTTGGCCTGTGAAATGCAATAATGCGAGTGACAACGTGCTGCAGTCTGCAGACAAATCTCGACAGTTTTGACCACAGTTTTGACGGTGTTTTCGAGTCCCGAAAAAAGGTGGATTGGTTTCGAGTTATACCTATCAGTTACCAATGTTATTGCAAGCCTCTTAGTCTTCGCCCAAAGAAGGGTAATAAATCATAAATGTATTTCATCACGGCCGTTTTGCCAAAATTCAAATAAGGTACCTACCAGCATTTAATCGGAAGTACGGCAGTTAACTTTTACTTTTTTCATCTAGTTTTATGAACGCCTAAGAGGCAAATTGAAAAACTAAGCACCGCGTTAGACGGCACGGGCGGACATCGATAGCAGCGCCTCTATCGGTCACTAGGGAAAGCTTGGCTGTAGGCGACGAAATACCGGCTGAGTTGTCACACGTTGAATAGGTTTATAGCCATCCGTCTTGTGAAAAAGTTGAACTTTTGCCTTTAATATTTCTACAGGCAATTTTAGAAGTGTCTTCACATGGATTACAAAACCGTTTAGATTATTGTATTCACTTCAAGCCTTCCCTATTGTTCTTGATGATGCGGGAACTATTTCTAATTAGTGTTTCTAGCTAAGTAAAAGAACATACTGTGCAAACGATGAAAAAAGTATAAATGGAAGATTTTAAATGCAATTTTCTCTAACAATTAATGGTAAATTCTCTACATATCAAGGAAAATGTGCATGCTAACTGATAATTTAAAGTTCTTGGGGCCAGTTGTTTTCTTCTTTTCTTACGTCGCCCCAATGGCCGCGAATACACTTGTGATAACGCCTATCGGAACGAGACGAGTCAAGAAATACCCGACCTTTGATATTGATATTTCGTCCGTTTTATAGCAAGGCAGTAGGTATGTTTTGAAGATCTTCAATGGGCGGATGCTGAGCCTGAGACACTGAACTCAATACCCAGTAAGCATGACGACGTCGGCCCGACGTCGGGCCTAGGCTCGGCCGGACGTCGGCCCAACGTCGGTTCAACCTCGGCCCGACATCGGCTGGACGTCGGATATGCCCGCATGTTCCGACGTCCAGCCGAAGTCCAGCCGACGTCGAGCCGACGTCGGGCCGAGATCGTTTGCCGAGGTTGACGAGATCGTTTGTCGTTGGACCGACGGGGCCGACGTCGGCATGTTTATTGGGACAACGCGCCAAAAATATCAACCGGCGGCGGGATTCGAGCCCCCAGTCGCCGACGTCGGCATGTTTACACGCCAAAAGCATCAGCCGGCGATGCGATTCGAACCCCGTGTCACTCGAACGCAAGGTTAGTGCGCTAACCACTACACCACGCAGCCAACTAACGAATATGGTTTGTTTTGTTGGGTTATGTCCTTTCGGTCCGACAAGACCATTTCAGAGCCGTAAGGATCATAGGATGGAGACATTGGTCTTCTTGGCGAGCACCCTGGGTCCAGTTCATATAGAGTCCCTGGTCCCATTGCTGTTACGGACACTTATTGGAAAGGGCGACCCCACAATGGATTCATATAGCCACTCTTACACACCTGCACCAGCGTTTCCCAAAGTGTCCCTTTGATAAGTGGCACTTTGGCAAAGTTATTTATACTTTCTATATGAACTGGGCCCGGCCCTGGTGAGTTGCCGGGGCTGAGCCTGACCAAAGGATAGGCCGAGCAGCCCCCAAGCACTCACCGCACCCGGCTACGGGCGAGCTCGGCTTACGGGCAATCCCAAATGGGATAAAGTTTCCCGTCCAGTCCGGATCAGGGGGTTGCGGCGTGGAGGAAGATTTGAGTTTCCTGAGGATATTTTGAATACAGAAGCTCTTTATGAAACATGAAACATGTATTTTATATTATTTTAACGGTCAAAACAGCGGCCGATGTCGGTCCGACGTCGCCCCGACGTCGGCCCGACGTCGGCTGGACCTCAGCAATTGATCTCGGTCCGACGTCGGCCCGACGTCGGCTGGACCTCGGCTGGACGTCGGAACATGCGGGCATATCCGACATCCAGCCGACGTCGTGCCGACGTTGGACCGACGTCGGGCCGACGTCGGCATGCCGATGCCGAGTTGCCGACGTCACCCCGACGTCGGCCGACGTCGGGCCGACGTCGGCCGACGTCGGGCCGACGTCGGCATGTTTACTGGGTAATGGTCTGAAATTATGAGATTCGGAGCAAATTCTGAGTCAAACTTGAGTCAAACTGTCCAAACAGACCTTATCGCAATCCATTCACCTCCCAGTTTTACACACGATACTGATACAAATCAAAATATCTTGGCAGCATAAGCAATGGACGCCACTTCCCGTACACCTTTTACACACCCCGGTTGGAAATTTTCACGGTCACCCAAGGGACCCAAGGCCAGAGTATATAGATCACGATCACCCCCAATGCCTTGCCCAAGGCAGGCCCAAGGCGTTCACCATTCACCAATCTTTCACCAATTACCAATCTTTCACCACAGCGCAACAACAGCGCGAAATCGCCGATTCTGATATACAGAGACATCTGGTGAGCTAGTTTGTGAAGCTTTAGTACGATTTGTCGCTAGTGCTCTCTGCGCCAGTTACGTCTATTCGGTTGCGACTGCGTCAGATTCGGTGATAACACCGGCGTCGTGTGTTTGTTTACCAAGTTGAGTTTGTTGTTGTGCCCTCACGGTGAGTTAAAAACGTTCGAAAATGATTGTTTTACTTGCTGGATAAATTGTGAATCGCATTGTATGGTTAGTAACCGAATTACGTTTTAAGATTCGTTGTAGAACGTTTCTTGGTAAACATGTCATTTTTCGGTGTTGCCCGTCGGAACCTATTTGAATAGATAATTAACTGTCATAAATAGTGATAGGCTAGGCAATAGGCATTGATCTGATCATTATTGTATACATTTGGTGACTTAGTCAACTTAAGCCACAGTTGAGGCCGGGACGCCTAACCGTAACAGCCTTTTCCTCGGTCCGCCTGTTATCGTGTTCAAGACTCGGCAGGCAGGTATAATTGTTTTGAAGACATTTAACTTAGTTTTTATTTTCAGCATTTGGTGACCTGCCAAGATGTCAGCAAACCCAGAGAAAGACCAGAGTGATGCTGCAAAGGGCTCAACAGAAACTTCAGAATCTGAGGCCAGCAATGTGATTCAAGCTAAGGATGCTGAAGCTGCACCAGACGCTGTTGCCACCACCACTGCCGAGGAGGCTGCCCTTGCCGCAGATGCCTCTGCTCCTGCTGTAGATGAGCCAGCTACTGAGCCAGCTGCTGAGCCTGTCAGCGAGCCTGCACCTGAGCAGGCTGCTCCTCCACCTGAACCGCCAGCAGAGACTGAGGCGGCCAACAGCAAGAAGGCTCCTGCTGAGGAGGTACCCGAACCTGCCGCAGCAGCTGCTGAACAAGAAGCCACACCTGAGGTGGAAGCAGAGGCAGAGCCGGCCACCGCCACTCTGACCGGGGAAACGACGGCAGAGGACACACCGGCAGAGGCAGCCGCCACGACTGATGCCGCCGCCACGACTGATGCCGCCGCCTCTGGCGCTGGGGGCGAGAAGCCGCGCGCCACCCGCTCCCGGAACCCGGCCTTTGCCGCCAAGCAGAAGAACTTCATCAAGGACTACAAGCGCAGCGTGGGCGGCGCGCCGGCCGCCGGCGAGAAGCGAGGAAGTGGCGGCAGCGGCGACGAAGCCAAGAAAAGACGCAAGTCGGAGGAGGAGGCGTCTGGCCCGCTGGCGGTCAGTGGCTAGTCGGGGGGGGGGGGGGGGGAGAAGGGCTGGAAAAGAGGGCGCTGACTGCTTACACACGGCTGTTAGGGTTGCGGACAAAAGTACGCATGGCAAAAGTACGAATGGAAAATTTACGTCAGCAAAGAGTACGTTGGACAAAAAGTGGGTATTGATCATGTGGGTTAGTTACAAAGACAAAGTATGCTGGAATAAAAGGATGGGTTAAATTAGTGGTAAGGCTGAGCTAGGCTGGGCTGGGTTGGGTTTGGTTATGTTAGCTAGGTTTGGATAGATTGGGTCAGGCCAGGTTAGTTTGTTTTTAGCGATGCATACTTTTGTTTTTGCGAACTTTATCGCCTACGCTTTTAAGCTTACGAATATTTGCGCACGTACTTTTGTCCTACGTGATTTTGCGATGCGTACTTTTGTTCGCGAATGCCATTGGCGGGCGAGGAAGTGCGAATTATTAACGTCACCCTATCATTTTAGGTAAACCAGTCACCTGTTACTTATATACTTGCATTCATTAAAAAGTCGTATTTTCCGTTTATCATTCTTTCTTAGCTGTAGAGAAAGGCAAGATCATTGAACTCTGGTTGGAGGAATATCGTGAGCTTGTCAATCACAGATATTTAAATTGTCTGCAACTAATGCAATGCACGACCTCATACACACTACTCATAGCTGCTCGTATGTGACATTCGCTAACTCCCCGGCTCCTCCGGTTCCGCAGAGCGGCGCATCGCTGAACGACAACTGCTGCTGGGTGTGCCACCGCGAGGGTAAGGTGGTCTGCTGCGAGACGTGTCCGCGCGTGTTCCACCTCAAGTGCGCGCAGCTGTCGGCCGACCCGCCCGGCGACTGGGTGTGCGTCGAGTGCCGGCGCGTGGTGCAGGCAGAGACGGTGGACAACCTCAGTCCGGCCATGAAGATGCTCACCCACGAGCAGTTCACGCTGCTGCTGAAACACGCCATCGGACGGCTGAAGGGACTGCCCGGCGTGAGTTGGTGACTGACGGGGATCGGGGATGTGGCCGGGTCGGGGAGGGAAGGAACTACTGAGCAGGTCGGTGGGAGGTCGGTGGTTGGTGATATGTTCATCACATTATTCCGTGATGCACGTGACATTTCACCTACCTCATGATTTTAGGGTTGACCGGTCGATATTTGATTGACATACATTTTGCAATTATGCGCAATGACACACATCATTCTCAGAGTAACTTATCTGGATGGATGGACAAGTGTTCCATTACGTCTCGATGAGTTCTACGTGGCAGTCGTTAAGATAGCCTCAGCTCATAACCTCCCCTCCCTAACGGGCTGCGTCTCCTCCCGACCACAGGCGGAGCCGTTCATCACTCCGGTGGACGAGGAGAAGTTCCCCAACTACAGCGAGTTCGTGGCCTGTCCGATGGACCTGAACACGATGGAGGAGAACATCCAGCGCGGCCAGTACGGCTCCACCGAGGCATTCATTGCCGACTGCAAGTGGATTTTGCACAACTGCATCCTCTTCAACGGACGTAAGGCACCGCTCGACGGTGGGTTTGAGAGGGGAGGAGGAGAGTGGAGGGTCTGAAGGGGGAGGGGGGAGACGTCTGTGAAAGTATCGTGGGAGGGGCTGTTGTATCTCAAGGGAAATGCTTGAGTGTTGTTGGGTGACTGCCCGTAGTTTTTAGTTTTGAACAGGTAGTCGTATATGTAGTTACTACGAGCATGTCAAACATATATCTGATCGTGAGCTTACGAACTAGTAGACGGTGTAGGTGTGCCTGTCCGTGAGCCTGAATACTTTTTCAATAACGTGGTCCTAAGACTACGTCGAGGTTTACGTTATTAATTCCGTTTTCAGAGACGAGTAAGCTGACGGCGCTGGCCAAGTCGCTGCTGCGCATGTGCAAGTGGGAGATGGAGGAGATCGAGACGTGCCCCGACTGCTACAGCAACGCCTACCTCAGCGAGGACTGGTTCACGCTCGCCTGCGTGAGTTGATCGCCGTTATGACGAGGGCTCGCGCAGTGTCGTGTGGACCATTTAATCTGTATGACCATTAACCATCCGGTGGTCGGATAATGTCATGCTGTGTCCTGCCTTTAACGGGCATTAACGCCTAACGCATCTTAGATGTCAGCTTTCACCAATTTTCACCGGGTTATTTTCGCGGAGTCCTGCCACTGACACGGCTATTTACTACACAAAATGAGAAGCTATGTGTCGGTGGATACAGCAGCTTTATTGTATCCATTGACCATTCAATGTGCACTTTGTGCCTGAGGAATGCTTATCTGAACATTCCTGTCGGAACATTCGTCGACAGAGTCGTTGACATGCTCTCCCATTCGATTTGGCAGCCCCACCCGCACATGCTGATCTGGGCGCGCCTGAAGGGATTCCCTTACTGGCCGGCCAAGGCGGTCAAATCGCGCGACGGGAACGTCGACTGCCGCTTCTTCGGCCGGCACGATAGGTGAGAAGGAGGGATGAACGCCGGCCAGGGAGTCGGCTCCTGTTACCTGCTCTCTGACTACATTGACCCACATAATACATGAGACTCATGAGAAAGAAGCAGCTGGGAAGATTAGTGGGAGGCTCAAATAAATGCGTGAAATGTGTGAGAAGTGTAATTCAGCTGAAAATTGAAATACATAAATGACGTGGTGTTGTGCGATGTTCAGCCTAATTGGTGTGTCCCAAGATGTGACTAAAGCCTGAAACAGACTCTTTCCGCAGTCAGGAAATCGCATGCGAGAGCCTATTCAAATACATGGAAGCACGCTCGCATCAATCGCACGCACCTCCCGCAAGCGATTGATGCGAGAAGAATTACAATGTATTTGAATAGGCTCTCGCATACGATTTCCTGAACGCGGAAAGAGTCTGTTTCAGCCTTTACGGTAGCTGATGGCTCAATTTGACGGCTCAGTATCTTTGTAAACTAGGCCGTGTGGTAGGTATGCCAGCAGTTTCGGTCTGTCGCTGATGCCTGGTGTAGTGACTGACGTCTGTCTGCACACTGCAGGGCCTGGGTTCCCATCAAGGAGTGCTACTTGTTCTCCAAGGACCCTCCGTCGCCGCCCAAGAACCGCAGCAAGAGCCTGGACGCCTGCATCGAGGTCAGTGATTCCTAACAGGGCCGAACTGAGGAGCCACTAGCCAGTCGATTCGTCTCCGTATCGCTATGGTTTGGGCAGAATATATCTTGTGTTTAGGTTTGGTACATCTCTGCATGCGCTGAAAACAATATACGTCACATATGATATAGGTGTCTTAACGTTAGTAGGCAACATTTATACATCGTGTGAACTGCGATTATTTTTGCTTTGATGTGGAAAACGTCCATGGTCAGTGATACGTGGCCGTTTTATCTGTTGTATTCTCCGCTGCCGATCCTCCGACCGCTCCCCTCATACTGCTCAAAATGGAATCCGTCACTAGTCGATCACTGGCCACATATTACTCACTATCCGTCGTACTGTCGGTTATCCATCCGTCCCTACCGTCCATAACGGCGCTCGGTCGGCCCCGCCCGCAGGAGCTGGAGGAGCACATCCACAACCTCGAGGAGAAATTCGGAAAGTTCGTGCACGCCAAGCCGCGCACCGTCTACGACCCGCGCAAAATCACCGAGCACATCAAGCAGATGCTGCCCAACTACGAGTGCAACATCGTGCGGCCCGACCAGGGTGAGGGCGCGCGCTGGGTGGTGCCGGTAACGGCGGGAACGGGCTGGGTACCAGTAGGGCAGGGCTGGGTTGAGATGGTGGAGTCGACTGCCGAGTGCCGGTCATTCACTTTGTCCCTTGATCGCGAGGGTGGGAGTGGCTAAACGGCACTACCTGCCAAACCATTTGGTTTGAGTCCCCTCGGACCGCGATAGTCGTTTGAAGAGTAAGCTTACACATGCTTCCAAATCATAATAGGCAAGAGCTCAACGATCATATGATAAAATTCCAAATACTTAGCTCACGTTACTCTATGTAATATTTTCGTTTTAAACAATGGTCTGAATGCTTGGTCACCAGAAACTGTTTCAGTATCCCGACAGAGTGATCTGACAGACGTTCTATCGGCGTTTCTGGCCTTGGGGCACTGGTCATTACGACTGGTTTCGCTTCCTTTTGCGGCTGTCTGACGAACAAACCACTCCGTCCTCCAGCAGAGGTGGCGAAGCGGAAGCGGGGCGGCAGCGATCTGCAGCTGGACAAGCTGGAGAAGCTGCGCCAGCAGAAGAAGGCCCGCCGCTCGGGGCCGCCGGCGGGCGCCGCCGCGGCGGGGAAGGCCGGCGGGGAGCGGGCCGGGCCGGGCGCGCCCGGCGGGCCGCCCGAGCTGCAGGCCGAGGGCGATGAGGAGATGGAACAGGGGGAGGAGGAGGGGATGGAGGAGAACATGGAGGAGATGATGGAGGAGGTCGAGGAGGACGAGCCCATGGACGAGGCCGCGCCCGCGCCCAAGGCCGCCAAACCGGCCCGCAAGTCGCAGGGCAAGACGCCGGCCGCCGCCCCGGCGGCGGCTGCCTCTCCGGCCGCCAAGCCGGCCGCGGCGACTCCTGCCAAGGCAGCCGCCGGTACCTCTGCTAAGGCGGCTGCTCCTGCCAAGGGCGCCACCCCGGCCACTCCGGCTGCCAAGGCGGCGGCTGCCAGCCCGGCTCCTGCGCCCGCCAAGGCGGCCGCCCAGCCAGCCACGCCAGCCACCCCGGCGGCTGGCTCAAAGCCGGCGGCCAAGGCTGACACCCAGCCATCGGCCGGCGCCAAGGCCGCTCAGAAGGCGGCCCCTGCCGCCGCCGCCGCCACTCCAGTGAAGGCAGTGGCGTCTCCGGCGGTGGGCACCGGCCAGCGATTGGTCAAGGTCAACCCGACCGGCCCCCCGCCCGGCGGCCTGACTCGGCCGGCCATCCTGCGTGCCCCGCAGTCTCGGGCCCGGGCCAGCCCGGTGCCGGTCCGCACCAACGGAGTAGACGTGGTGAGTGGGGCAACACGGATCGGCACCGATGCATAGAATAGGCGGGCTAATATCCAATCATAAAGCCCAATTTTTTAAGCTCTAAAGCGCCATAAAGCTCAGTTTACTCATCACTTGCTGATAAAGAGACGAGGGTGTGGCGGTGGGGGAGGAGGTTCCTGGTAAGCATCCATCTCTATAGAGCGTTGTTTTATATCCAGCTGATTTGATAGCGTTGATAATTGATACATTCAGGGCGTCCTTACAGCCCCAAATATAACCAAAATTACACCTAGCTAGCTTCGGTTAGGCCTTTCCTAGTATCGAGTACGACGTTCAGTTTTGCTTCTGTGTCCTGTGCGTTGCTCCCGGCGCTGTCATGACCGCTTTCTCCGTCCGGCCAGGCCATGTCGCCGGCGGCGGCTGTGCGGCAGCAGCAGCTGGCGCAGCAGTCGCCGCAGCAGCGGCAGCAGCGCGGTAGCCCGGCCACTCCTCAGGGCCGCTCGGCCGTCTCCCAGTCGCAGGGGCGGACCCAGTCGCAGGGACGCTCGGTGACCATCCAGACGCCGGCACGCTCTGTCGCTACCAGCCTGTCGCAGGAGGCCGGATTCATCGTGTACACGCCGTCCCGCATCGGTCCGATGATGATCGTGCCCAACAGCGGCGGCGCCGTGTCGAACGGCCCGTCGGCCGCCGGGCCGGCCGAGGGCGCCACTGCTGCCCAGGCGCCGGCGCCGCCCACCCACACGGGAGCCGTCGGAGAGCAGCTGCGCACTCAGGCTAACGACGTGAGTGGGGCTGGACACGGGGCTGCTGATGGGCGCTGGTGGGATGCGGTCGGCAACGGCAGCATTGGTTATTGATTGGGGGGGGGGGAGTTTATGCATTGTATTGTTAATGATTATTTCAGAAGTATGTTATTTATTTTTCGATAGATGTGAATACTGAATACGCCATTGGGCAAAATATGCTGGGTGAAGGAATATTATATTAGGCAGCCGTTTTTGGACTGTCAGGGGCCAGGGGGTGTGACCACGGGTGTGACCGATGTGTGCCTCTCGTCGTCTGGGTAGCCGTATGGTCTCTGTGCGCCGTGTGACCGCCCTTTACCACTGTCTGAGCCGGGCCAGCTGCTCTCGGAGGTCATCAGCTGTTGGTCTGGTCAGCCGTGTCGTCTATGTGCGCCATATGACCGCCCTTCACCGCTGTCTGCCGTACAGCTCTCGGAGATGATCCGCTCGTGCCTGGACCAGTCTCTGACGGACCTGGCGCAGTCGGGCGCCGCTCCGGCCGCCCTGGCCAGTCTGCGCCTCCAGCTGGAGCGACTCCAGTGGCGGCACCAGATGGAGCTCTCCGAACAGAAAAAGGTCACAGGTCAGTCAGATGGAGCTCTCCGAACAGATAAAGGTCACAGGTCAGTCAGATGGAGCTCTCCGAACAGATAAAGGTCACAGGTCAGTGAGATGGAGCTCTCCGAACAGATAAAGGTCACTGGTCAGTCCACACCAGGTGGAGCTCTCAAGGGTCACTGGTCAATCAGACTGGCGGCAGCCGCTATCAAACATGGAGCTGAATGTTTTGGGACCGCTTCACATGACTCACGGATGCCTATGACATTTGGCCGGTAGTCTGGACGTCCAGATCCTCAACTCTGTCTTGTCCATGATACTCAGTAACTTACCGCTGTACTCGTATGTGGGTTACCGGCACTTACCAGACATAATACTATCTCTGACACGGTCTTTGGGCTGCCTGTGCGAATTTGACAGTGCCTGTGGGACGCTGCTGCCGCTGCTGCTGCAGTTGACAGTTGGCACCTCCCCAGCTCCCCGTGACAGCTGACACCTTGCCTCCTAGTGACAGCTGACACCTTGCCTCTCAGTGACATCCGACACGTCCCAGTGACAGCTGAAACCCCGCCTCTCCTCCCAGTGACAGCTGACACGTCTGACGCGTCCTCCCCTCCCCGTCAGATACGATGCTGGCCGAGCTGCGCAACAGCATGGAGATCGAACAGAAGAAGACGGTCAACAAGCTGACGACGGCGTTCGCCTCGGAGCGCGCAGAGTGGAGCCGCCTCACCGAGCTGAAGGTGGCAGAGACCAAGAAGAAGCAGTGGTGCGCCACGTGCGGCAAGGAGGCCATCTTCTACTGCTGCTGGAACACCTCCTACTGCGACTTCCCCTGTCAGGTACAGTCCGACGGGCAACCATCCTGGTATTTGTGTAGCTTTTTTATCGATTATTAGCTATTCATTATTCAATAAGGTAGATCAGGTAATGGAGTGGCATCAAGTCGAGAGCAACAAAAGCGAATCTGAAGAGGGTTCGTTCGCACATTTGTTTTGTCTAGGGTCCTGCTCCTGGGGAAGAAAAGTGGAGCGCCCCCGGGTGGGCTCGAACCACCAACCTTTCGGTTAACAGCCGAACGCGCTAACCAATTGCGCCACGGAGGCGGGTGTCGGTTAGCAGCCTGAAGGGAGGTTGGTACGAGCGTGCTGAATTCTGTGATATTTTGCACCAATTTGGTCTATAGTGTAGTGACCGGAGTAACGTCCACTCCACACCGACACCATTCCAGATCACTATGTGAATAGATAGTCACCGTGGTGAATAGTGCATCGGTGTATGCTTGTCAAATGGTGTAAACATGGATTGATAGTTTCGGAGAAACCCTTATGAGGGTTATCATCAGTCAGTTTGGACCGAATTCGTCCTTTTAGGGTGGATCGATTTTGTCCTTTGACACAATCAGCCACGTGAACTGATAGACGGTGCCGGAATCGTTGACCCTGGCCCAGTACTGCCCATTGACAATCATGTTGTGATTCATCTGCTTATAACGCCCCTCGGCTCTGGAGTTCCCGTAGGCGACCTCCAGGACATCCGTAATGCTGCCATTCCGCACCTCCTCACTCCAGAATGGGACATGTGATTCGCTGCAGCCAGGGTCGCGTTCCCATCAGGGCCGGGAAGTTCACTGTTCAGTCAAGATATATGTAGGGGCATGTTCGCTTCCTCTCGGCGTGCGGGTCAGAGCGCAGCGATGCAGTACCAGTCGTCATGCTGGTCGCACTCCTTCATTCAGGAGGGCGCCATGACGACCCTTCCAGTCGGGTCGGGCTGACTCTCGGACGGGATATCACGTTTTTTAACTGACCACTGGCGCTGTCTGTGGCCCGCAGGAGGCGCAGTGGCCCAAGCACATGCTGACGTGCGCTAACCAGCAGAGCGGCGGCGGCCAGCCGGTGGCTGTCGAGGAGGAGACGGAACAGAGCACGGAGCCGGTACAGGAGCCACAGCAGGAGCAGCAGCAGGAGCCGCAGCCGCAGCCGGTCTCCTGAGCGCGCTGACTGAGAGCTGTGGGACCTGGTCCCGTCCGCGCCATCCCCGGGAGACGGGAGTTCATACTTCACTGACGGACGCTCTGCTGCCCACTTTCTGTTTATTCGGTGTGTACGTGCGGAAGGTGGTGAGCGCGATCATCTCTACTCGGAACGGCGGGTGGACGTCGTGTTCCAGTTTTATTTCGTTTACCGGTCACCGGTATGTTTGTACTGAGAAAGCGGACTTTTCGAGAGGTTTTGGTTTGGATGGAACTGCTTTGCAAAGTGAGCTGTATGGAAGGTAAACTTTCACCTGCTGACTTGTTCTCGATAGCGGACATACATAACATACGTTTTTGCGTGTGCATCAGCATAACCTGAGACTCGTTTTCATCTCATAGTGCCGACCGCTGCATTCCACGGCTCTCTTTCTGCTAAGCCAGCGCATACAGCCCCCGCTGTTCGCTTGGTAGTCGTGCGCTGCATCGGTCATGTCACATTAAAGCCTCGCCGGCCACCGTGCGCGCGTCCTTTTGGAGTTTTTACACCACCGGTCTCCGCGTCATGTGTATGAAAGGTTCGACAATACCGCTCGCTTCAACCGACCAATCATGATTTAGTTTGATAATAAACGTCGGAGTCGGTCAGAATCTGGTTTTATTAGTCCATGGTATACAGGTTCAGCGAATTGATTAGCAAGAGTTGCGACTAACCCCGTGTTCGATGTCTCTCGGACTACGAAGATACTACGTCGCTACGTCGCCCGGCCAATCCCGTTCAAGATTAGCGGGGGCTCGGCTGCGGTTATGGAACGTGATTGGCCGGACGGCGTAGAATCCTCGTCGTCCGAGAGACATCGAACGCGGGGTAAGATTACTTCATCCCTCGTTCCGGTGGCTGCCGCCTGCCCTCCCTCCATCTGCATCTGTGAGTCAATCGTCAACTGTCTGAAATGGGGATAAAATTTTGAAGCCATCAGTTTTTCGACAGTAACTTTTTGGTAGACGTGCTAGAACAATGAAAACAGCTCGTGTAAACATTATCCCGCGTTCGATGTCTCTCGTACGACAAAGATTCTACGTCGCCAGGCCAATCACGTTTCATAACCGCAGCCGAGCCCCTCCTGGCCTTGAACGGGATTGGCCGGACGTAGAATCTTCGTCGTCCGAGAGACATCGAACGCGGGGTATAACCTTTTTCCTTTAGTTCATGGTCTCAGCTGAGGGTCAGCTAAGAGGCGTGAAGAGAAACCTTCATCTTAAAAAGTTTTCCTTTATGCCTATGTAAAGGAAAACTCTGTGGTGAAACATCACTGAGAGCTGCCAAATTGTTTGGCGAATGTGTGGGATGGTGCGGTTTGGCTTCATTTATCGGTGAAAATCCTGTTTATAGACCTTGGATATATTTTATATGTCGTTCTGCTATTATATTCGAGAATATTGTAGTAGCATGCATGTGATTTATTCCGGTAATACCCTGTAAAGTAATAATTACTATCATACTATGTGGCGCAAATGTCACTACTGCGTCTTGGTTGACAACCCACGCAGTTTTAAATCAGTCGGTGACACACCAGGGAAATAAGCTAAAATTAGAGCACTCTATTTATTGCTCCCGCTACTTCACCGTCTCCCATAGGGTCCTGTCGAGGCTCTAAAAATGACGCCGATTTTTGCACCCTTCTCACGAAAACCGCTCGGACCGCCTGGAAACCAATTGTTCCGCTCTAAAAATTTCATGATCGACGGGAAAATGAATGAGGAAAAGATTGGTCCTGAAATAATTCTGAACTCCCTGTAGAACATATCGAAATATGGCTGCAAACTAGGAGCATGTCAAAATCGACAAAACAATACAAATAAACTTACCGGGATTTTTTTATTTTCTATGCATCTGTGTATGAAATCAGTCGGTTTTTCGGAAAGATCATCTTCTGTTTAATAAATAATTCCACAATTGCAATCGAGAAAAAAAAACATTTCCGCTGTGACAACAGTTTTGGCATTGTGCCAGTAGTGTGGCGTGCGCGGTGCTGCGTGGTCGTCGGGACGGAGTTGTGAGTATTTTCGGTGTTTTAAATGGTTGATGGCCATTTGAACCAGCTTCATATTATTTCCTACAAATTTTTGCATCAAATTATTGCTTTGAAAGACCATTGAAACCCCTTATCTCTTCATGAAACACGATCATATTCATCGTCGACGAAAATGGCGCGGGACTCCATGTGCATTCCGATCGAAATAAATCGTAAATTAAATAATATTCGATGATAAGTATCATATTCTAGTGACACATTTTCATAAAATAAGGCATAAACTTTGCAAGGAAGTCAACATTGGATAATTGGATTCTTATTTTGCTCACATATCCTTGTAGTAGTCAAATGGCTCAATTGTTAGATAGATGTAAGCATATGTTTTGGCTTGATGTTTGCTGTGAAACCACCCAGCCACTTGCTGGTTGAGTGGTTTTCTGATAATTACCTGATAATCATTTCTCCTTTTCCTTAAAAGAAACTAAAATTCCTTTCAAAGTAATCCATTTTAAGGAAAGGCGGCTTGCTCATTGGCATTTCATGTTCTTGTTTTGTTATTGCTGGCAGTATTTTGATACAATAATGCAATATGAATTTTTTTGCAATAATAAAACCTAAGACAAACTTAGTTAATGCGTCAATCAAACACCCAACAGAAAGATTGTGAGTCCTTGTGACGTGAAGTAGAATATTCTATGAATGTGTTATATAGAATATGCCAAATATTAAATTAATTTTTATTTGATACTGATAGCTGAGCAGGTGAATTATGCCACAATATAATTTCATTTTCTGGTTTTGAAATAGCAGGCAGTATTTTACTTCAACAAATGTAATATACATAGAATACATGTTGTTATGTTACCTATGTTAAAAGTTTAATAACAGCCAACAGAAGGAGCTGTTTCAGCAGATAATGTTTGTACCTTATGCATTACCTTTCTTTTCTGCAGGACCATGCTTCCGCTGGGTGGTCGACATTTGCCTCCTGAAGAAGTTGAGCAACATGAAGACCACCAGATGAGGTGTCTGCAGTTCATGTGGAACTCTGCAGACTACAAGTGTTATGTCAACCACAACCAAAGTGCTGTGATCATGGAGGCATGAACCTCATGACAACACTTCAGATTTGCAGTTGAACCAAAGTGTGATTCAAACCACCTGTGGCATCTCACTCAATGTGTGAACAGTGTGATTATTGTGCAGTGTTCGGCTGCAACTAAGACATTTATTAGTGACTTGTTTTGCAATTAGCCACCAAAAGCATTTTTTTGGGCTGGCTGCTGTAATTTGGTTGTGCACTGCGCAATAGTGGTAGTGTTTTGTCACTTGTCAAGTTGTCAGTTGTGCATGTTGCATGTTTCTCTTCCCTCGGCCCTCATTATCAGTTAAGTGGTGAATTGGCATCACTCAGTCTCCCCAGATCTCCATTGACTGTCTGTCAACCACCTAACTTGAGATGGTATTTGCTAATAGTGTCAGAAAAGAAGTGATTGTAGACATTTTTAGGAATATGAGCTCCGTTTCATGCGTGTTCCAGTGGTCATTTTGTCACATGTCCCATAGTGTAATAAATGGAAACTGTGTTTCCCTTTTGAAGGTACTCGCGGATGCAGAAAGCGTTGGGCCTAATTATTAAACGCACCCTCCTATCAGCGACGCACGAAATCGACGAATATCATCCTTTTTAGAACAGGAGGAAACGAAAACTTGTGAACATAGCTGTACCTACAACAGTGCATAAGGAATTGAAATTCTGGGAGTTTTTGAAATTCGGAGAAACTCAAGTTGTCGACAGGTATGCCCCCTTGCACGTCAAAGACCGCCTAAAAAACAAACGTCTACAAGTGAAGGCAGTATTCGTATGTTCGTTGTAATTGCAGCAGCCTAGCAACATGTATTGCGGTCCGATGGCGAATTGCACTCGTGCTCAAAAACTATGCCGGTAACTGCCAATGCACTTAGGTCATAGGTGAGGAGAGGAAGGGTTATGTCATATGTCAACATCATAGAAATGGCTTCATCTGAGCTGTGCCTATTGTACATAATTCAACCAATCTATGCATTTCGTTTCTTGCAATCTACTCATGCTTTCACTCCAGCTTCAGAGTAATCATCCCATATTGTACGTCTTAAGATATTGATTTCTATGGCGGTTTGCAATTACTAGCCACGTCTCACCTCAGTTTGGTGGCCCCGCATCGGCCCACTCAGCCGCTCTAAAATTGACTTACGGAGGAGGATGGTGGCTTTTATTTTAGCTTCTCCGCCGACTGCGGGGAGCGCCGTCGCCGAGGTAGGAGCAATAATTAGCTTATGTTTGGGACTAATTTCCACGCTTAATTAACATTTTAATGTTATTTTAATTAATTCATGTTAATCCTTGACGCATTCTCTTTCTATTGATACCATCCACCGGTCTGAGAATTACTGCCTTGCTGCGTAAGGGCCGATAAAAGATCACGCTTTTAG
This sequence comes from Amphibalanus amphitrite, assembly GCF_019059575.1. Lineage (NCBI taxonomy): Eukaryota > Metazoa > Arthropoda > Thecostraca > Balanomorpha > Balanidae > Amphibalanus > Amphibalanus amphitrite. Next base: position 177,659 of record NW_024882289.1, on the reverse strand, counting down.
GGGTATCTCTTCAACATGGGGCAGGAGCAATAAATAGAGTGCTCTAATTTTAGCTTATTTCCCTGGTATGTCACCAACTGAAATAGCAAAAAGCGCAAATCAAGCACTGTTTTACCAAACCTAGCATCTAAATGGCCCTAATAATGCTCAGGTAATGCTTGCTTCACTTATTACCTAGGTTATATTGATATCCTAGCACCTAGGCCATCCCCCTCGGCCCTCACCGACTTCACCTGGCTACAGCCTGCCACCAACTGCAACCATACTTGTCAGGAGGCCCCTAAATGTCAAGCGCCCATCGCACTTCAAACCCATACTGTTATAACTGGGAACGTTTGCTCTCACCACATGGAGTCCAATGCTCTACCAACTGAGCTTGAGCTATGGGACTGGCAAAAACAGGTTGTTATTTTTGGGGTTTACAGGGAGGTTATTTTTAGTTTTTAGGTTGTAGCATATAGGTTGTAGGTTAGGTTAGGTCAGGCTTGATTAAGCTGGTTTTGTTTGAAAGAAGGATCTCCAGACTCCAGGCATATATAGCATCTCTCCTTGGTCTGAAAACCTTCATGTGACATCTGCTCTACGAATACCGTGGGCTTAATGTGTCATACTCATATACTGTCCATATATGATGCAGTTCTCTCACACTTCTGACTTCACAGTGTCTTTTTTCTAGTCCTGGGTGGATCTACTGAATATTGTCTATTTTTGTACCATGCCATTGTCTGTTGAGTCAGCTTGGTAGACTGCAGATCGTGGTATGGTTAAGAAAGTCAGAGAAAAAATTGTACCTACTTATTTTCTGTTTGAGTCTTAACATTCATGAGTATCCCAATTCCTTTGTGTTTTCAGGAATCATGGCTGTATGAATGAATGATTTATAAAAGAATATTTGCTTCATATTGAAAGATCATCATATATTAATTTGTTGATTCCTTCACTGACTTTCACTGAAGCATGGCAGAGGTAAGCAAACTGTCCTGCTTGTGACCTGACAGGCTTGGTGAGAGGTGTGGATTTTCTGTCAATGTGATGTGATGAGCATTGAGCACGAAAAACTGATTGATTCTACCAATGATACAAAGTGCTTAACATCACAAACTATGTGACATCAGACATGTTGACAAAAATTGTCAGTTGCAGTTGTCAGCTGCTTTTGATAACTAATTGATTAGATGTGCTGAAATGGCTGTCTGTGTGGGTAATCATATATATGATGACTTGCTTGACCAATGGGAGTGAGTGCATAGTGTCAGTATGCTGATGAATCATGACTCATGAGCTGTCTGCCTTCCCAGGCCCTGGAGCTAAAGGAGAGGGGCAATGCATGCCTGAAGGAGGGCAAATTTCATGAGGCATTGCTCCACTACTCTCATGCCATCAAGCGTGAGCCCAGAAACCACCTTTTGTACAGCAACAGGAGTCATGTGCTGTTGAAGCTGGACCAGCACTATCTGGCCCTGGAGGATGCCAGGAGGGCAATCCAGCTGGAGCCAAAGTGGCCAAAGGTAGGTGTCCCTGGCAAACAAAATATCACAGCTCAAGACTGCCTTGCTCTGTAAAAATAGGCTAATAGCTGTGCTGCTTAAATGTTTGGTGTGTGATGGGTGCTTGATAGTTTGAGTGTTACCCATCTACTACCCATTCATATAAGTTTTTTTTTGTCTGAATTGACTGCATGCGCCTGTTTTGTCAGTTTTCTATCAGTGAGACTCCCACCCTCCCAGCCCCTGAGCACGTGCTGCGCTCCGGTTGCAGGGCTACTACCGGCAGGGCCAGGTGGAGATGGCCGCTGGCTTCTTCTCGGACGCGTGCATCTCGTTCACGCAGGCGCTGGCCCTGCAGCCGCACGACCCGGCCCTGCTGACGGCCATACAGACGGCCACCACGTCGGCAAGGGCCCAGCGCGCCGGTATGTACCGCCGCGGCGCGTCCGAAATGTGTCGCTGCTCGGACAGACCTCCATTGGCGACACGTGCGCAATCATGCAATGGAAAACCAACCTTCTCTCAGTTGCTCGGCACTGTTTTCACATCACGCTGATGACTGTACTCATATATTATTCATGTTCTCATCCACATCGCTCGTCACGAATCCCTTCACGCTGTCGTGGCAGCTCGGCTTGTTTTCTGACCAGTGACGGCGGCGGTGTCCTCAGGTGACCGGCAGCTGCCGTACCTGGGCGCCGGCGCCGGTATCGTGCTGGGAGTGCTGCTGGTGCTCGCCGACCTGCTGCTCACTGCCTCACCAACACTCACGGTGAGGTCGCACATACGCTCACGGTGAGATGTCACCCACGTTCACGGTCACGGTGAGATGTCACGCTCACGCCGTGAGGTACCCGCGCTCACGTTGTGAGAATATGTCACCAGCGCTTACCTTGTAAGATGGCACCCACGCGGAAAGACACACAACACACACGTTGTGAGATATCACCCAGGCGTGAGATGTCCACCTTCGGCTCATACTCCGTCAAATTTCTGGCCACGTGGATGTTCGTTACTTGGCGCGAAGTGGTAGACGTTAGCTGTGTGTCGCGTGTGCCAGGTTGTTCTCTGTATTTGTGTGCCCGATATTTATCTGCATGTTCTGTCATGTGTGTGGTGTAACTGGTAGGCTCTGACCCGGTTCTGCCTTTCCGTGCTGCAGCACCCGGTGGCGCAGATAATGCTGGTACTGCTGGTGGCCGGCGCCGGGTACGGTCTCTGCAAGGGGTACCGGCTGTACCTGGCCGGCCAGAGACGCTCGCTGTTGCAGCCGCCGCTGGACCTGCTCGGCGGCGACCCGGCCACCAACGGAGGCGACCCGGCCGCCGCCGGCGCCGACGGGGAGGACGCGGCCGCCGAACAGCCGGCCGCCCGGCACCACAAGTTCACCAAGGCGCAGGCGCGCAAACGCTACCGTAACGGCAAACGGTGATGGGCGCCGCCGCGCGCGGGCGGAGGGCGCCGCCGAGCGCGGGCGGAGGCCGCCGAGAGGCGGACTGCCGGTCCGACCGGAGAGAGCCGCTGTGGCCGCTGGAAGGGCGCTGTGAGCCGAGGGGAACAGGACGGACCAGGGGAGCGGCAGCTGCATCCATGGGAAAGCCGAGCGGCTGGTGGAACAGCTGGGCCCGAGGGAACAGAGCAGCTGCCCAGCTGGCGAGAGCTGCTCGCCCGAAGCTCAGGGCGAGCTCACAAGGCTGTCATTTCAAGAGTTCGTCTCGATCATGCATCATCGTATGTCAATTGTCATGTATAGGTGTTCTTGTTTGTATTTTTTATGCAATAATGACTGAGATTAATTTTGTTACGATTTCGTCAAGACGAGCCATCTGTTTTAGTCTTCAATAATGAGATTTGCCTTTGCAAGCTGATTCATTTGCCGATCGATTATACGGCTTATATGTGTTTGTTACTGCTTCAATATGACTACCTACCTGTGTAGTGTTGTACCGTTATTTTGTGAAAATAGTCTGAATATTTGTTTGTGTTTTTATTAGCTCAGCTGATCACGTCCCATAAAGAAGTGCTTACATGGATGACTCTTATTTTGTTCTGTCATTTGGATCATATATTTGTGTTGGCGGCATTGCCACCTAGTCATGGGCGGAGCCGGGGTACGTTTGGCAGTGTTGCTCGGATATGGGTGGTTTCCTCGTCATATCCCATAGCCGTTGTGTCCGATCGTCGTGTATGTCACCCAATACAGAATATGGACCGAACTCGTATTGCCTGTACATGGCCTGTACATAACTGCCGTCTGCTGGTCACGTAATTACTGTCGAACATCAATAGCCCAAAGTCATGCCGGATAAAATTCGGGTGCCGAGCATCGTCTCAATTCTAAACCACAGGCCCTGTTCAAAAGGTGTTCAGGTGCCACGTAGGATCTGGTTATCGTAGGATACAAAGGCTTACACCGGCGCAAAGTAGGTTGTAAAGGAGACACCTGACTGCGAAAATAAACTTAGTGTCGCATCTTGACCGTCTGGCATAGGTCCGGCGGTTGCTGAGAGCACTGCATGTTGCTTTTAATTAATTGAATATTTAGGCCGTCTCTGAAGAAATCGTTCGTAATGTTACCAAACTACATGCATAACAACTACCCTCATGGCGTCGCTGGGTCAGGGAAAATCATTACAGGGATCCACCAGCCTGCCGCCGCTCGGCTCCCGGCGCGGACCGTCGCAGTCGCCGCCGCTCGTGTCGTGATCACCGAGCCATCACCAAACCCCGGCCGGCCAGAGATCCGTGGCACAGGGCACTGGACATTAGCCCGAGCGGGGCCGGTCAGCCGCCCATCAAACTCGCCCACTCCGTTAGACGGACGAGTGCCGTATATATTTACCCGTTTGCTTACCAAATACAAGTTAAATATGGACTGCGCTCTCGTGTCGTTAGCTGCCGGATGTCGACACAGGATGAGGCAGCCGACCACGGCCACGCACTGGGAACCGTCGCGCCGCCGCGCCGGCCGGCCGCCGGGGCGCGGCGCGCCGGCCGGCCGACCACGCGCGCCCTCACTCGCGAGTTCAGTTTAGCACATCTACTGTGACGGTGACGGTCGGCGGCGGCGGCGGCGGCGGCGCGCGCCATGGATGGACACTACACAGACCCGCGCCGGGCCTCTCCACACTGAACACTGAAGATGAGTACGGAAGGTGGCGCGGCAGCGTTCGGCGACGGCGCGACACTCAGTGGCGCACACAGGCGCGCCGCAAATGACGCCAGCAAATGTACATCACAACGTGGTCTCTATGCCGCGCGGCGCGGCACGGCGCAGCACGGCGACAGACTTCGGCCCGCCTGACTGGCAGCCCACAGCTAAACGAATACAAAAGCACGACACGGGCGGCAACACACGCAACGGAGCAGCGCCGGGACCGAACGGAGAGCAGGCCGATTCACAACCGAGAGAGGGGCCAGAGACGGACAGACAGACGGGCGGAGCGGGGCGGCGGCGGCGCGCGCGGTCGGTCGCCAGGCTCGTTTGGCACAGTCACAGGAACTGAACGGGTCGGTGTGTCTCGTGTGTGGGTGTGTGCCGCGCGCCACACCACGCGGCGCCCGGCCCGACACGCGGCCGCCGTCGTGAGGACTCGGTGACTAGTTCGGCATTCCTATGATGAGCAAATTAGGAGAGCACTGGTCGCAGCGGACTGGGGCGCCGGCGCACCGGACACCGGCTCGGGGCCCGACATGCGCCGCTCCAGTTCAGGATATGTCGAAAACTCAGACAAATTCGGCTACATAGATCTTTTCTTATAGCTCTCACGAATGGTCCCTGGACAAAACGTACGAGGTAGCTGTAAAAAAAAAAACAAGCACTATTCAATAAGCTATTGGAGCTTCAGTGAGGTTTGTACTCAAAACAACGAACTCGTCACACACACGCGCGCGCCGTCCACTAGCACTCGGCAGTCCTCTGCACGTGACTCAGGCCGCCGCCGGCAATGTAACCGTTCCGCGCACTGCCGTTGCTGGCCTTGCTGCCCTTGCTGCCGTCGCTCGAGGAGAACTGCAGGCTGTGCGCCTTGCTGTTCTCGGCCGACGAGAGCGAGCCGTGGCCGCCGTTGCGGCGCATCTCCTCAAACTCGGCGTAGTTGGCCGCCTCGGGGTCGGCCAGCGGGCGCGGCTGGCGCGCCGCCGGCCGCGCGCGCACCTCCATCTCACACTCCTCGTCACTGAGGTCCTCGGCCTCGGCGATGCGCGGCCGGCGGCCCAGGCCGACGGGCGCGTCTGACAGGCCGTGGGTGAGCGGCGTCAGCACCGTGGGCTCGGCCTCCTCGCGCGCCTCCGCCTCGGCCACCATCTGCGGCCACTGCGTGTGGTAGAAGCTGTGCTTGGCGAACTCGTCGCCAATGTCGTAGTTCAGCAGCTCCTGGACCAGCTTGATGAAGGTGGGCCGGTCGTCGGGCCGGTACTCCCAGCACCGGTACATGAGCTCGTAGAGCCGCTCCGGACAGTTGGCCGGCCGCGCCATCCGGTTGCGCGTGAGCACGTGGTGGATGACCTCCTCGTTGGTGAGTCCCTGGTACGGCTGGGCGGCGTACGTGCACATCTCCCAGAGCACCACGCCGAAACTCCAGACGTCGCTCTGCGAGGTGAACCGGCCGTCTCGCAGCGACTCGGGGCCCATCCATCGCACCGGCAGCAGGCCCTTGCCGCCTGGGGACACGGACAGCCACAGTTAGACTCAGATTCATGTACCCGACCGATCGACGACGGTCAGGCAGTTTTACAGCCAAAGGCAGACCAACACCACCCTGGGTGAAGCGAAGCGAGCTGCACAATGCACATGCCGCTACCCGGATGTATTACCATGACAGGTACAAACTACTTTTTGACGTCAAGGCACGAGTCAAAAGGCGATTAACCGAACATGAACCTCGACATTTACCACGAGTGAAGAGACGCCAGCTATACCGAAATTCACCACCGATACTACACAGGTTCACGCTGCACGTACCCTTTTTGTAGTAGTTCTTCTCGTAGAGGTGCCTGGTCATGCCAAAGTCGCCGATTTTGATGGTCATGTCCTCCGTGACCATGCAGTTTCGCGCCGCCAGGTCGCGGTGCACGGAGTTCATCTGGGTCAGGTACGCCATACCATCGGCAATCTGAATCGCCATCTGGTAGATGTGCTGTGGAACACAGGGGAGTGGTCAGGTCACGGCTGGGTCAGGGCAGTTCGGGTCACTTTTGAGTAGGTGGTGTGACTTACAAGAGCGATGAAAACTGAATAGATCCGGGAGTAGCCGAGATGTGAACGGGGGAGATTGGCTGACGTCTGAAGTAGAGGAGTCGTGCCGATTGAAAGATCAGAAAGAATAGTGACGGTCAAACTGCTGGCTGCCAGGTAGAGACGTCGGCAGAGAGTATAATGGTGTCAGGCGACTGGGGTGAAGATCGGTCGGTCATTCAGCGGGACGGGACAGTGGTAAATTCTCACTGGCAGTACGAGGCAATGATATACCCTTACCAGCAGCACGGGACAGTGATGAAGCCTTACCGGCAGCACGGGACAGTGATATACCCTTACCGGCAGCACGGGACAGTGATAAAGCCTTACCGGCAGCACTGGGCAGTGTTCGGGTACGGAGACGCCGTCATCCTCCGGCCGCATGCTGCGCAGGTACGACTTGAGGTCGCCGCGCGACATCAGCTCCATGATGACGAACGGAGGCCGCGGGATGCTGTCCGACGACTTGGTGTTCATGTTGGACACGATGCCCATCAGACGCACCACGTGGTAGCAGTTGAAACCCCTGCGCGGCACGGAGGGGGCGCCGTCAGCGGACGGGTGGGGATGGGCCACTCGCGGCTGGGCTTGGAGACGGAGCGCTCACGTTCTGGACGAGCAGACACCGGCATCTCACATCGCCAACTCAGACCAGTTTATACCATCCGCGGATCCCACACACGATATATTCGGCGAGTAGACACAGTTCAGTGGAAAGTCAAACAACACCACCCAGCTCGGCGAGCAGTCCGGGATCGATCGATTGCCAGGCAGTCCCCGAACACAAACTACAATAAAAACACCGTGAACTACGCAGCTACACACGAGCCGGCGGCGGCGATTAATCGATATTGCGGGCTGCCACAGACGTAGGCCATTACAATGTGGGCAGATTTGTGACACACCAAACAGTCGACTTCAAATTATGCTTCAAAACCATTTAAACCCAGCGCTATCGCCCCATCCCACCCGGTCCAGTTCCTCGGACTCACTTCATAAGGCTGGCCTCCGACAGGAACGCCTGACGGTCGTACATGCTGGCGTCCTCCAGCAGCGTCTTGATGGCGACGCGACACATGTGCTCGGTGTCGTCAGGCCCGTCGCGCGACATCCTCAGCAGCGCCGTGCCCTCGTACACGCTGCCGAACGAGCCCTTGCCGATGACGTGGTCGAAGTGGACCTTCTCGATGTCCACCTCCCAGTCGTCCGGCTGGTACGAGATCTGGCCGCCTGGGGACAGCGGGCGGGGCAGAGGTCAGGTCAGACCGGCAGAGAAGCGTAACGTCTCAGTAGCCACAAGTACCGAATGGAGCTGATGCGGCAGCCTATAACGTTAAGCAGAAAATGTTGCAGAATGACAGGAGAGAGATGGTGGCTACTTAATTTTAAAATGGCCTCGATTTGTTACAAATCTGTGCAGTAACATGAAGGACTGCCAGTGCTACCATTGCATCCCGATGTTGAGCCATCAGTCTTGAGAAAAAATGCGTCTCTGATTTCCGAGCAATGGAAACTAGATCGGCACACCCACCGTAGTAGGGGTTCCACGAGGTGTAGATGTTGTCGATCGACTGCTTGGCGACCCGCTTGTAGACGACTATGACGGCTACCGAGCAGAGGATCAGGACACACAGCAGGCCCAGCACAATGCCGACGATCGTGTTGGCCGAGAGGGCGCCGTGTGGAGCCTGAGGAGGTTGGGTCAGGTCAGGTCAGATTCGACAGGGCACTAGCACGTGCCCGGCAACAGAGCATTGATCACAGAGCTGCAACAGTGTCAGACGCCTTCCCGTCAACAAAAGAGCGATCGGCATTTGTAGCTATGGGTCAGCCGCGGCGTGCCAGGTGCGGCTACCACAAATCGGATCAAATAGTGTACGTCACACAACGTTTTGGGGCGATGTTATTTGAAGCAGCTTATCAGTAAATCACTACCCAGCCCCACAAGTGATAAGAGAGGTCCACGAAAAGATCGCTCACAAGACGTTAGCAAAACGCGAAGCCGGCCCCGAATAAAGAGCACCCCGCGCGGCGGCCGCTCCGGTCCGCTCACCTCCACCACCCAGAAGACGGGCTCGGAGAACGGGCCGTGGCCGGCGGCCGTCACCGCCTGCACGCGCAGACTGTTGTTACCCGGCGACAGCTGCACCTCGTGTTTACGCTCACACGGCGGGCTCTTGCACTTGATCAGGTCACACTTGCGAATCATGGTGGGGTCCTGCGGCACGTGAAAGGGGAAGGGAAGAGTGTCAGTCGAGAGGAGACTGGTAAGCAGCATACATAAAACACTGCCCAGTGGACACTCTCAGATGGGGGTAGTACGACCGACATGCCCATGCCAATTGAGGTGCTGGCCGCGCAAATGATGAACCAACAGCCCGATGCAAAATTGCATAAGCGTGCACAAATTATCTAACAAATTATACAAGCTATAGTTCTATTACAAATTACAAGTTATATTACATAATACATAGTGTACGCCATCAAGAAGAAATGAACGACAAAACAAGGACATCAAATATGTATGTAACAAAGAGGAATTTCCAGACCAAGAAGAGTTAAAACAATGTGGCTACGTCTTTCTAACAACACAGACGTGTCCCACCCACTGTCTCTACCCCTGTCATCCCCACCTTGACGCGCTCGTCGTCCATGCGCTGTGTGTAGATGACGTAGCTGAGCACCGATCCGCCGTTCGGGTCGGGCGGGTCCATCCAGTTGAGGGTCACGTGACCGCCCACAGTGTGGTTAGAGATGGTCGGCGGTCGCTGCAGCGCGTCGGCGGCCGCTGCAGGGGCGACGAGGGGCGTCAGTCGGGTAGGCGGATGGACGGGGGACGGCGGAGAATCAGAAGGCGGAGAGGGAGAGCGTAGGAACGACAGACAGAAAAGACGTGGGACCGACGGAGGGAAGGCGGAAAGAAAGATCAACCGAGCGGGCGGACGGTAGGTAAAAGGTGAGATCATGGGGGAGAATGGCATGAGTGAGCGAAATAAAGAAGCAACGAAATGCACCGACTCAATGAGTAATCACTAAATCAATTACCCAACTGAAGCGTTTAGTGTTTAGCGCATCTACACGTCCTGTCACCCTAGCGCATCGCTCCCCGTTCCCAGCACTCACGATTGCTCCTGGTCTTCTTGCTGGCGATCGTGTAGTGGCTGCAGAGTCGCTCTCCGCTGCTGTTGGGGTTCTGGCACGCGCGCACCTTCACTGTGTACTCGGCAAAGTGGCGCAGCTCGTGCAGAACGGTGCTGTTCTTGGTCTCGTTGGCTGGCAGACGGATCTGGTACTTTTTACACCAGGCTGGCGGCGACACGACACAGTGAGGAGGGGAGGTGAGACCGGGGTGCCGCGGACGGCCGAGAGTCACACACAACACGCCAGACGGAATGCCACAGCCAACAATCGTGCGCTCCGCTCTGTCCTGAGTGCATCCCACCATCAGTGCCCAGCACCCGCTAACCACACCTCGCGCCGTCCGCACGCCCAGTACTCGGTGTGTCAGTACGTCCACCGCCCACCGTCAGTACACCCAACGCCCACTGTCAGTACGCCCACCGGCCACCGCCCACCGTCAGTACACCCAACGCCCACTGTCAGTACGCCCACCGCCCAATGTCGGTATACCCAACGCCCACCGCCCACTGTCAGTACGCCCACCGCCCACTGTCAGCACACCCACCGCCCACTGTCAGTACACCCACCGCCCACCGTCAGTACACCCAACGCCCACCGCCAACTGTCAGTACCCCCAACGCCCACCGCCCACTGTCAGTACGCCCACCGCCCACTGTCAGTACGCCCACCGCCCACTGTCAGTACACCCAACGCCCACTGTCAGTACACCCAACGCCCACCGCCCACTGTCAGTACAACCAACGCCCACTGTCAGTACGCTCACTATCCTGTCAGGTACGCCCACCATCCCTTGTCAGCTACACGCACCTCCCTGTCGGTCGACGCAGGGCCCGGTGACGTTGGTGGCGTTGGTGCGCCCCTCTCCGTCCTGGTGCACGCTGGTGTTGCCGATGGTGATGTTGTTGGCCAGTGGCTCGCCGTCAATGCTCCGCCGGCGGCGACCCGTCGGGCTGAAACGGAACGGGTCGAGGGTACACCCAGTGAAATGACGCCCGGAAAGTCGGCACGAACACCGACTGGCTGCGATGGGAAAAGGTCTAGCTATTATTTTCTTACATGTGTATAGCTTTTGTGAAGTATATGACAAAAACATGAATAAATTATAAGTGAAGCATCTGCTTGTCGTAAGAATGAAGACCAAGTCAGTTTCCAAGAAATCAGCATCAAACGTCTACTCCCATCGCAAAGGATCCGCTCAACCTGGACCAAGTAGAAGACTGTGAGAGCATATTCAAATTCATCAACGGATATTTTTTTTTTTTTTTTTAAGCCGCCGCCCATGAATAGACGACCAGGAGTGTCCACCCACTGACCCGCGCGACACATAGAACCTTACGTTAACACCACCCCGAAACATAATACATCAAGTCGCGACACTCCCTGCTAGGAGAATGAAGAAAACAAAATCAAAGCTGGAATAAGCGCGGTAAGGCCCTTGTTAGTATGGTATATGGCTTAAAAGAGAAGCAAAGAAGTCAAGGCTAAATGTAGCTTGACTGACCACTACACCTTCCCATTTAAGAATAAGCCAAAGGATCAGTCATTCCATCGGTTAGTTAGGTTAATCGTGCAGCGCATTCACACATTTTTGCGGGGGGGGGACAGTATCTGGTCTGGGTTCGGCAGAGTCAAATGCCCACTGAAAAGAGCCGCCGAGCTAAGCAAGCTTGTTGCTCAGCGAACTCAAATCAGCGGGCAAACGTCAGGGCGTTATTTGAAGTGTTACGTATTGTTACGTAGTTTATAAGCGGTCGAAATATATCATGTTGTTACAAACATGAATTCGAGAATGCGAACACAACACATACATGAGTGACTCCACGAAAAAGATATAAGGAAAATACACGGTAGCGTAACTAAAGAAAAAAAAATGGAAAGCACAAATACATTAAAGAGGTCAAAATACAATGATGACATAGTGAGATAACGATTCATCGAAGTAGACCACCTCTCGCTCTGGTTTAGGTATATATGCATAATACCTATGTTATTGTAAACACGCAGTGGCATTATGGGTCTCCTTCATTTTATCACATTGTATACAAATATACAGACAAAAACAGTGCGGGGGTGAACTGTGACAGCATGAAAATGTATAAAGTTATTGTAATATAAAATGCGTGGTCAATTGTGTCAGTTCAGTAAGAATCAAAGAAAAATTGTTTTAAGAGACCTTTGATAAGTCTCTTGGAGGTTGGAACGTCTCGTAGGTTTGGGAACTTTGGCCCCATAACTTGGTTCCAAAGCCTGGGTCCAGCCCAACGTACTGTGTGCGTACAGTATAATTTGTGTGTAAATGTTTCCTGGAAGTGATGAAGTGAACGGGTGGTTCGGAGCGGTTCAAAAACAGTAAAAAGTTCGTCAAGAGGCGTGGGCAAAGTACCATTCAACTTTTTATGCATCAATAGCATCATTTGTAGCTTGCCCATGTCTCTCAGACGAAGGATCTTCAGCTTCTTAAAAATGGGTGCAGTGTGGGCAAATCTGTCTTGTCCATCAATCATTCTTACTACACGCTTTTGTAGTTTTTCAAGCTTCTCAATATAAGTTATATATAATATCATGTCTCGCCTCAAAACGTTCCATTCAGCGATCAGTCGAGGCATCAAGTATCCTGACACTCCAATGCCCCAGCGCTACTCACACAGTGCTGGTGCCCGCCTTGCGTTTGGACGACCTCCGCACGAAGATGGAGTTTTGCAGCAGGTTCTCGAAGTAGATCTGGTCGGTGGTTTTCCGCTGGTCGATGGTCGGCCCGCCTGTCTCCGGAGGGGCGCCCTCGGCCGGGCACGCGCAGCACTGAGGCTTGGGTGTGGTCGTGGTGGTCGGTTTGGGGGTGGTGACCACGGGCCGCGGCTCAGACGACAGACCTGTGACGGCGGCAGAGGGTTACACCGCGGCCACACACGGAGAGGTGATGAGAGAGATACGTCCTATATGGGTCAGAGAATGGGCAGGTATTAGCCGTTTTCACGACGGCCATCTGGTACACATTTGGTGCACATCTGGTGCAGATTAGGTGCAGATTTGGTCAAATCAGGTTCAGTGTGTCTCTTAGCAGCTATCAGCTAGGGTTGCACTAATTGCTTATATGCCTGCTTAGTGCTTTGTCATATTATCAGAGAGCATCATCGATTAAAACACTGAAATAAATCCATAAAATGATGATATTTGCTGTAAAAGAAACTAGGTGCAGATTTGGTCAAATCAGGTCCATTCGCCGGATAGCCCGTCGTGAAAACGGCTATTGTACATTTATTGGGACTACATGGCGACGTTAGAGGCATTGAAGGCGCACCACAGTGCAAAGACCAAATTACCTATCTGAAAAAATCGATACCTTTTCTTGCACTCCCTAACATGAAAAGACGCCCTAGCAATGATGTATTAATAGTCGACTTATGAAAAAGTTCTCAAATATTCAAAGTAACTCCTACTTCCCAGTTTTCACTATGCTATAAAGCTTCCCGTCAGTTTCCTAGCCCTGCGTCTTGAGCTCACCAAGCCGTGTGTGTCGGCTCGGGGACTGACTAAGTCGAGTGGCACTGTGTATCGAGGAGCGCATCAGCTCGGTCCAGCCCTGTCTACCGAGGCTGACAAGTGACATGAGTCGGAAACACCCCTCCCTAGTCCTGTGTGTCAGAGCTGACGTGAGATGAGGAGAGCTCGTCCCTAGCCCTGTCTGCCAGAGCTGACGTGAGTTGAGGAGAGCTCGTCCCTAACCCTGTGTGTCAGAGCTGACGTGAGTTGAGGAGAGTTCGTCCCTAGCCCTGTGTGCCAGAGCTGACGTGAGTCAGGAACACCCCTGTGTGCCAGAGCAGCTGACGTGAGTCAGGCGGCACCCACCCTAGCCATGTGTGCCAGAGCTGACGTGAGTTGAGGAGAGCTCGTCCCTAACCCTGTGTGTCAGAGCTGACGTGAGTTGAGGAGAGCTCGTCCCTAACCCTGTGTGTCAGAGCTGACGTGAGTCGGAAGCACCCCTCCCTAGTCCTGTGTGTCAGAGCTGACGCGCTTCGGGAACAACCCTGCCCTGTGTATCACTGCTGTCCCGTGTCGGTAGGTGCACTCACCGCTGCTGCAGAAGTTGTTGTCGGGCAGCATGGTCTCCTTGGCGTCGTTGTGGCTGGCGACCACCTCGTACTCTGTGATGATACCGTTGGGCAGCTGCGGCGGGTCCCAGCTGACCAGCAGCGACTCGAGCCGCGGCCCGCCGCCGCCGCTACCCAGCGTTACCACCTTCACCTGCTCCAGTACCAGGTTACGCGGCACGCTCGGCCCTGCAGGTCGCCGGAAAAGGCACCAGTTACAGGGAGCTCGGATGGACGGCGCGACAACGTTCAATGACAGGGACGGGTACATAATTATATAGACGTCAGCATGCCATTTGAATCCACGATGCATGCCTCTCCCCTCCAGGCACAAGCCCCCCCCCCCTCCGACACACCCCACCCCTCTCCCCACCCGCCTCCCCCTATGATACGCACTGCTCTCTGTGGTGGTGAAGTAGACGATGTCTGAGCGGCCAGTGGTGGTGTTGGGCGACGTCAGCGCCATCATGGTCTCCACGTAGAAGGCGTACTGCGTGAACGGCAGTAGCTTGGTCAGCATCTCCTGGACGGGGGCGTGCTCGCCCTGCACCAGCGTGCCGTTCTTGTCCTTGGTTGGCGTCGGACCCATCTCCGTGTTCGGAAAGTCGATCACCTTCCAGCTGAGGGAGCGACGAGAGAGAACGCCAGGTCAGAGCCCTGACACACGGACAACGGCGCGACACAAACAGAAGAACACAGACTTACTGGGCGGCCTATAACGTGTTGCATACTCATAGCCTACGAGTTCTCAAAGTAACAAAGGAAAGCACAAATAAAACATTAATGAAACGCGTCAACATCAAAACACAGAGATAAGCAACTGAGCGCAAATGTTTTAGAGTTTTATTCAGTTCCACTGAATGATATAAAGTAGCGGCGAGCCCTGGTTCCTAAACGCATTGCATTGTAAACATATATCACAGTATCACAGCACTGTAACCCTGGGCCCCTTCGCCTCCGATGGGTGTGCGAGCACTCACGGGTCGCTGCCGCACGCGTCTCGGCCGGTGAACATGGACAGGTTGCGGTGCGGCGCCTCGCGGAAGTAGACGTTATAGCCGAGCAGCGAGCGGAAATCGGTCACGTTGCGACGGAAGTTGTCCCACTCCAGCAGAACAGACGTTGAGTAGGTCTTCTTCACAGAGGCGCTGATGTTCAGCCGCTGGCCTGCAATAATACAGCAGAGGTGGTAACCGGTCAGCACAGGAAACAACAAACTCTAAACAGCAAAGACGACACGCACGCACGTCGTATCCAAGCCTATCCGACGAAAATTATTTGTTCACGAACTAATAAAAACAGCTACACCGAAAAACTGTAAAGACACCATGATTTTGACCCAAATAGCGCGCCTCCGTGCTGCGTGCAGGTCGGCAGCACACTCACAGGCGATCTGGTCTCCGTTGGTCATCGGGCCGACATCCACATTGTCCTCGGTGGATATGTTGAGCTGCGCCAGCAGCGAATGGATCTTGTCCAGGCACAGCTGGTGGTTGAAGTGGAAGAACGCCCGGCCGCGCTTCACCGTCAGATTGGTCGTGTTGGGCCACAGCGACTGCAGGTTCACGTTCTGAAGAAAGTACAGCGAGTATTGCCTGCCGACGGAGGAGAAGAGTCAGCTGGTTAAGGTTACGAGAGTCAAAATTACCGGAAGTTGTTTACCGGGATGTGATAAATCTGCAGAGGAAATTATCACATCATCCATGCCTATCCTTCCGAAATAAGGATCCCAGGATGACGCACTTCTCGAACCCAACAAACCAACTGGAATCGAGACTCTACATATGTACAGTTTCTTCCCTTCCCTCCCATTTTCACACACTAGGAGCTGACGGGATCCCCCGGGCGTCAACACTGACCTGGACTCGAGAGTGCGTCCGCCAATGACCTGCAGGTTTCGCAAGAAGTTCATAGAGACGAGCGGCTCCGAATAGCTGACCCTCAGGTAGCCCGAGATGACGGTGATGTCCTTGAGGTTCTCCTCCAGCTCCTTGACGATGTTTTCTGCGGCGCAGGACGCGGGGGTCACAGCGTGCTCGGCGCTCAGAGGGACGCGGCGGGGTGGTCAGCACCGGACACAGAGCGCTGATACGGGGTCCCGGACTCCAAACAGAGGGGAATAAGCGGGTGACGGATGTAGTTCTCTGTTCCCTGACCAGCTGGTTCAGCCAGGTGGAGGCTGATTGGGCGGCGGTCCCAACTCCGTCCCCTACCACTCACCTCCAGACACCTGGATGCGCAGTGAGCCGTTGATGTGCGTACAGCCCTTCATCTGTTCCACATCGCGGATCGAGTTGAGCATCGTGTCACCCTGGCACCACTTCTGACAGAGACCTGAGGAGCGAACACAACGGTCATCAGATGTCAGTCAGTACCACTGGTCATATTAGCACGAAGCAATGCGATAGGATCAACACAGAGCACCAACAAAAACATCCATGAACATAGTCTGAAACAGCAGAGAAGGTGGATGCAAGTAAACCCACCCGCAAAGCTGTAACCTAGCCTTATCACCGGCCGCAGGCCTTAGCCACGACCTTTCGACGGGGACAAGGCAGCCTGGTCGCACTGGGAACACCGCGACCTCTGTGAGCTCGGCGACCCCGGACGCTCACCTTTGCACTGTTCGCAAACGCCCACTTCTCGGTCGTCCTTGTCGAGTTTGGCAGTGAAGCCGGCCGGACAGTCGAGCACACACTGGCCCATGTGCGCTTTGAACCGTTTCGTGCCGTCCGTCATCTTGATGCACTCCTCCATGCTGATGCAGCGCCAGCCCTCATACTGTCGGCAGCGTGGGTATGGTGTCAGACTATGCTCCGTCCAGGCTGATGGGCGCGGCGGCCGCCCGGTGCTGCCGCCTGCCAGGGACACCCCCGTCCCGCCCCGCCCCGCAGTGTTTACATAACACTGCCGGCGGCCGGCGACGACGCACCCTGTTTATACCACGTTCAGCGAAATGTGTCGCACTTAACCCGCTCAGCTGACCCGGTGAACTCGGTGGCCCCGCTCACTAATAGTACACAGTCGCGCGACCTGCGGCAATATCCCCCTCCCCCAGGCTCCCCCGGCCGTCTTGGACCGGCGCGGCGGCGGCCGCGGCTGCGTCACGTACCAGGAATGTGTCCTTGGGGCAGTTCTCCATGCATTCGCCGTTGAGTACGACATCCTTGCAGGTGACACAGTCACGCGGGGAAGGGCGCACGCCAGTGTGGGTGCAGCCGCCCTCGCAGAACGGGTGACAGTCTGAGGGACAGAGAGAGGCACGGGTCAGACAGGGGCACAGCGGGAGAATAGTCAGAAGGGTCAGACAGAACGGAGCGTGGGGCAGACTGAGGACACGGGATTGCCACAGCCAGAACACAGAGACACGGGATTGAGACACCACGCCCCACAGACAGGTCAGCGGGTAACTGCAGAAACTGAAGTATCTCTGGATGATCCTTTGGACTGCTGAAGGAATATAGGGGGCATGTGTAGCTGCTGCCCCAGATGCTACCGACTAACAGTGACACTTAATACGTATAAAACACAACACACATACAATATAAATAGCACACAATTCGTAATAGTTCTGATAATCGTCATCGCCATCAACGCAGTATACCTAACTCCCGAAGCAGGAGTCAACATCTCTGAAGTTCACATGGAGGAAATGTCAAACAAAGCCTGACCAGGGTCTCAAGACCCTGTTCACACGCTGGTCTTGGTGCGTGAAAGGTTCTCATATTTCGACAAAGCCTAGAAAAGCTCAAAGGCCATGCTATCACCACCCATGCATTTTGTATATCGATGAATATCGAATATCGATGCATATCGTATAATTTACACGGTTGCTATGCTATAGAAAGCATCGGTACCCGTAAGCCGTATTCACGCAGTTTTCAACGGCTTTGTCTGAAAAAGTAGCTGCTGCTGGTTTTGGCAGGTTTCTGACCTTAAGAGTAAGACTGTATGCATCATCTCACAGGGCCGCTGGTACGGGCATGTGCTTAACAGTGAACATCTACTCATTTTTAAACTGCAGTGTCTGGCAGGACGTGCTGAACTGCCGTGTCTGGCAGTGCTGTGGTAGGTATTCACTTTTAAACTGCAGTATCAGCTGACAGAGCTGAGCGGGTACTCACTTTTGAACTGCAGCGTCTGGCAGTGCTGAGTGTACTGTGTACTCACTTTTGAACTGCAGCGCCTGGCAGTGCTGAGTGTACTGTGTACTCACTTTTGAACTGCAGCGCCTGGCAGTGCTGAGTGTACTGTGTACTCACTTTTGAACTGCAGCGTCTGGCAGTGCTGCTGGTTCCAGCAGGTCCGCCCCACACCCGTCGAGTTGGCACACGAGTTCATGCACACGCGGCCGAGACTGGTGCACTCCTGAGCGTCGGCGTTATCCTGTCGCGTCACAGAGAGGGAGGGGGCCGTTAGTCGACAGCCCAGCACGGAGCAATGACGGCACCGGCCATAGCTGAGACATCTCACTGAGATGAGAAGAATCCCGCATAGACGGGATAACGCAGCCCCGGCCGGTTCTAACTAGGACTTCAAATACTAGTTAACAAACATGACACAACAAATGAAAAAAGTACAATTTTGCAAGCCCTGTGAGCCTCTTAGCTCTATCATGTGGCCATATTTTGTACTGAACGTATTTCAAAGCACGAAGATCTCAAAGCATACTTCGACATGCTAAAACTAACAGACTTCAATAAATTTTCGGCTCCAAAAACCAACTAAAACTCCATCCCACCATCCTCACCCCGCCCTCATCTTCACCCGTTCCCGTCCCCTCATCCCCTCCCTAGTCCCACACACACTGGCACGATTCACTATTATCATAACTACACGATAGCGGGCGGAAAAACAACCCATCCATCACCCATGTCGGTGTAACGCCGCGCAGGTCGCAGCTTCTCCCGACGGAGACCGCGCACCTTCCGCTGCATAGCAATGCGGCTATCTTTTAGTAAATGGCGATAATTCGAGTTTAGCTTTTCGATGGATGAAATATCTATAGTCCCAATGCGGTATAAACTTGCAGTCTCGTTACATATAAAAACAACATTTTCGTCATTCGTGGTCCAGCTTCTGTAGTCTGCATGGGACAGTCTAGTCGTGGTTGACCTATTGTACGGGATAGTTCTACTCTGTATATGCATGGGAAATTCATTCGGCAGTCGACAGTTTCGCATGGTGGTCCAGTCATCAGTACCTGCCACACGTCCTGCTAGGTAGCCGAGCTGTGGCCCAAAATATACGCCGCGCATTACATGCTACAATTTCACGTCATTAGCAATAACTGCAACTGTTCTGACACTTCTGACCAGTGACCGTGACCGAAAAAATAACTGACATTCAATTTAGGGTCGAAATGCCATCCCAGCTTCAGAGCACCGTTCGCCGGTGGATCGGGCGAGCCCGCAATGTCACGCTGACGAGATGCTCTGGGGAGGTCAGAACGTTTGTCACTGGATCTAAGTGCGAAGGCAGCCTTCGTGCAGCCGGGCAGCCCATCTCCGCAGTTCCGCACCCAGACAGATCGCGCAATTTCCAGACGCCACCCTGCTGTTCACGCTAACGCTCGCCTAACCAAGTGCGAACGAACTGAGAGGTACTGAGGGATAGTGACGTAACATCGGTCACAAGTTCACTAATCACTCCCCAGTATCGGGAGCGAACAACACTACCAGGAATTGTCGAGTGACATTGAACTGTGTGCAGGTCAGGTGTGCCATTCCCGCTCCCCCACCCGGCGCCGTGTGTCGGAATCGGTGACGTCACTCTGTCAGGTGGACGCCACTACGTCGGGATGTGTGACGTCAGATCCGATACCGCCGCTATCGAGAGGAGGCGGGAGGCGCAGAGTCCGCCCCGTCCGGCGGCGGCGCATCCGGCCGCTACTCCTCAGTATCTCGCCGTCGAGTGTTTACCGGGATTCCGTTGAGAATGATTCGTGATAACACTCCAAGCTTGGTAAATATCTTATTATCAGGGCTGCTTGACAAGTGGCTGCGCTCCACGGCGGCAATTACGACCTAGGAAAAATCAATTTCAAATTGCATGGCTAACGTAAACCACCCTTCAACATTCCAGTTCCAAATCAGCGTGATACGACTCCCACGTTTTCTGCCACTCACCTGTATGACCATGCCCTTTCGGCCGGTGAGCCGCTCCCAGTCGATGGTGTCCAGGTAGCAGAGGTAGGGGTTCTTCTCGATGCGCACCGTGCCGCGCATGATGCGCGTCAGGCCGATGAGACCGAGGTCGCGTAGCTGCTGGTTCTCATACACCACTAGGGCGTAGTCGCTGAAGAGCTGGTGGCCGCGGATGACGGCCAGGTTGGGGAACATCTCCGAAAACGACTGCACGCTCTGCACCCTGGTGAGCGGAGATACGGCGCGAGGTCAGAAATGGGGCGGTTAGAGGGGTCAGAGCGGTCACAGGGGCGGTGAGAGAGGGTCAGCGGTTAGATCAGGGGCGGCCATGGTCGGATGGTCAGAGGGGTGGTCAACTCGCGCTAACCGAACTGAGCCAGGGTGTGGAACTGTGCTGTACGATCGGAGAGACTGTCATGGGGATATGGTGGAGCTGGAGTAGTGCATGTATTTACTGCGTTGAACAGACAGAATGGCGGTCATAGACCGAAAGAAACGCCTGAAACTTAATTAGGATGAAGCAGGTTATAACGACGGATAAACTTCACGCAGCTAGCGGCCCTGTAGACATTCTGAAACGTCTGACTCAAGCAAGCATACAAATGAAAAACAAATCAGGTAATGATAAGCCGAGGCGCACCGATAGATGGTCGGATTGGGATAGAACACGATCCCGGTCTGTCCGTCTGTCGGTCGGTAGCGGTGTGTCGGGCTCACGCTGACGTCCAACTGCGGCTGCCCCCCCCCCCCGTCAACGGGTCCGTCGGGGGGGGGGGGTAATGTCGAGGGCAGTGTCGTGTCGCAGACAGGCTCACCGGCGCGGCAGGGGGTTACATAACAGACACCACAGAAAGGCGGTGGTGACGCACAATGACGCGTTCACACGCACATCGGAACACGAGCGGGCGGTAGGTATTGCGCACATGGCAAGCGTGTCTGGTTCACGGGCGAAACAAAGCGGCCCGGCCTGTGAAGGTGTGGTGTGACTGTGGGCACGGACTGCCAGGCGCGGCCGTGACGTGCCCAGCGCTCACGTCGGGCTCCGGTCAGCCGGTGCGCCGCCAGATTAGTCAATAACGAGTCGCCCGCTTAGTCAACATGACTAAGCGGACTGGTGACGTGTCGGAGGCCGCGCACAAATCAGACCCGACCCGATATAGGGGCGACGCACGACAAGCTGCGTCAGCCGCCCTCTCCGTACCGCGTCCCAGTCCCGTCCCCTCCGCTCCCGCACTGGAAATGTGACGTCACTACGCCGCCAGCGGCATCCCTCTGTAAACAACGCCGAGCTGAGCAGGTCGGCGCCGGTGCCGGCCGACACGACCTCCGGGAGCCCCAGAAACCTGGCGGCGGTGTGCAGCCGTCCACCCGGCGGGGCCCCTGATCCGCTCCCGGCCGGCCTTGGCTCCGGACGGAGGGGCCGCCGGGGGCCCGCGGGGGTGGCCAGGTCACCGGTCAGGGGCTGCACTCGGGGGCCGCAGAGCTCGCCCCCGCCGGGAGCCGTAGCCATGGGGACGCTACCGGGCCGTCGGCGCCCCACGCGACCACACGCCGCCATCTTGAGGCGAGCAGCGGCGGCCGGTGGCGCCCCTGGCGGCGACAGGGTGTACTAGTCCGGCCGCGCCGCCAGCGCCGCCTACGTGCGTCACGGGGCGCTTCCGCGTCAGCCGGCCATCCGGCCGGCGAGCGCTGGCGTGGGGCGCCGCGCCCCGCCGCCGCCCCGGGACTATTTTTAACGCATCGCGTCGTGGCCATGCTCGATTGAGGCCTTCGTTCGAGATGGGCCTCGCGATACAATACACATCCATTTGGTGATGCATTCAAACACATTGCGGTGTGCCCTTGTCCTCCAAGCCCCGGAACAAAACAATAACAAAGTACGGCCGGGCCGAGGGCGTGTCGGGGAATCGCCGACACAATGTTTGTGGTAGCAGCTACATCAGCATAAACTTCACCACCATACCAAGTCAACTACGATCATCAGCCCCAAGTTATGGCCAGTCAGCAAGTCATCCCACCCAAAGAAGCCACCCGGTGTAACGCGCAGTATGGTGTTATTTTTATCCAGCCCCTCTATTCGAAGACGGAGCGGCCTGCTCACCAGGGGGCATGTTTCGCCTTGCCCACGCGTCGATCGGCCCCACTGCCGGGAGCGGGCGGGTCCGTTTTGGTCCGGGTACCCAGCGCTCTCAGCCGATCCGCCGGCGGCCGCGGGTGTTCCCGCTGCCAGCTCATGGCTCGCTACTACTGCGTCGTGCCGCCACTCCCCAGCCGGAGCTGGGGAGAGGGAGGGGGGGGGGGGGGCAGATCGACACCGGCCCGGCCGACCTACGCAGCGGCGGCGGCGGTGGCGGCGGCGGCGGCATCCCACGCCGGGCCCCGCGCCGGCGGCGGCCCGCACACCGAGCCGCGGCCGCCGCCGCCGGGCCGGTGTCGGCGCAGCGCACCGTCTGCCAGTACCGGGTGCACATCGCACACCGCGGCGCCGTCCGATACGGCTCCGCTTAGTGGCACGGCGTCACAGTATGACCGGAGCAGTGACTGAGACGACTGCGACTGCCAGAGGCCGTCTGTCTCACAGCCCACACGGCACACGGTTCGAGGTGTGACACGGCGGTGTGGAAGAAATCCTGCCTTTTCTATCACTGCGTCACGGCAGTGATGCTATTCCAGTCACGAAGCAATAGGAAACTCTACCGAGCTAATGGAAATGTGCATTATACAAAATTTTATCCGATCTGCCTGGATCTCACATAGCACTTTTAGGTCACGTCAAATTTATGTTGATTAGAGCATCCTCTACAAATGCCCCGTGTTCCAGAACGGCATCCAACAACCTAAAAGCTAAAAATAACAACCTACCAACTTCATTTCGGTTCTCTTCCGCCGCGTGTCCACACAACTGCCGAACGTGGCACTCGCACAAACATAAACGTTATAGCGATTACATATGGCTCTCCAAAGACGACAAAAATACATGACAGGAAACACGCCCTTCCGGTCGCTGGATAACTGCGCAATAAGAATCTGACAGCGCCGACAACTGGCCGACATCAAAGACGCTAAGCCGTCACCGCGATCAAGACGCTTGGTCGGTTCATTGCTCAATATGCTGCATCTCTGAAGGTTTGTGCGTTTGATGATAATTGCACATTCTCGGATGTTGTTTATTCACCGGCATTGCGATAAGCTGGTAGACTCAGGTTGTCCTCTGTCTCACAGAGCAATCAGAGTCGCCGAGAGGGATGTTTTAGGGCGCTGAGCCGCCGCCAGCGCCAGTGGCGGATCCAGGGGGGGGGGGGGCAAAATGGGCATTTGCCCCCCCCCCCCCCAACGGCATAATTTTAACATTACGCCTATGGACGATGCATGGAAAGAATCGATAAATTGTTATGGTTTGCCCCCCCCCCCCCAAAAAAAAACTCTGAGCTGGATCCGCCTCTGGCCAGCGCCGCTGAAGGACCGGCGCGACGTCCCGAGATGAAGCGCCAACAGTAACACGACCAGTGCCGCGAGCCCTACCGCCGGCCAACCGACCGCAGCTCTGAGTCACCGAGTCAGCCCGCGGAGTCACCGAGTCAGCCCGCGGAGTCACCGAGTCAGCCCGCGGAGTCATCGAGTCGCCCTGCCGAGTCGGCTGACAGCTGACGATAGCCGCGCCGGCGGACGGTAGAGACTGGGGGCTCAGCCGGCAGTCCAGTGAGCAATGTCGTTTGCCGAAAACTACCAGCGGGCGTGTAAGATCGCGAGCCCTCGCATTAGGCGCTGCTACAGCCGCCACCCCATGTAACATGGTGTTACCCTAGGCACGACCTTGACTTCACCCACATACAGCTCCAACACCGGCAGTTGGCACCGTTAGCCCTCACACCTTGCTCGTCAGACAGCGCACCAAACGTCTTCCTTGCACATCAGTTGACGGGCTTTACTCAGCTGACAGACGACACCCTTCACATTACGATGAGTGGGAGCTAATGGGGCGTCGCCCTTCAGCAGCACCGTCTCGTGTACATACAGCTCGCCTCATCCAGCAAACCTCACACGTCAGCGGTCGACATCTCAGTGGCCTCATATGGCCATCACAGCGGGAGCGGCGCCCGGCGCCGCCGCCGCACCACTCGACTCAATCAGACCGGAGCAATGACCTCAGTGACGTCACCGGGAGAAAACAATCGCAGCCGCCGCCGCGCCTCCCTGCACAGGCCACAGCGTACCGTGCAAACTCTGTGACGTCAGCGCCGGGCGGCCCGGCCCGCCCGCATGACTCGCGCCCGCCCGGCGCTGACTCAGCCCGGCCCAGTCGACTCTGACTCTGACTATAGCCTGCACCGTAGTGTGCCCAGACGTATCGGCACGAGACGGCCGCCCGAAATGCTAACAAACGACCCTGACCGTGCCGGGCGGCGGCCGCGGAGCTCTGCGGACCGGTCCGTCCCGGCGCGGCGGGCGAGCCGGAGCGGCCGGCCGCGGCTGGACCTGCACCCCACCCCTCCGCGGCAGCTCCACACCAAAGGCGAGCCTCACCTGTAGAAGATAACGTAGTGAGTGACCTGCTTGAGGCGCGGAAACCGCACCGGCACGGCCGCGTCGCCGATCAGCACCATCTTCAGGTGACCCTCGATGACGTCGCAGTCCTCCAATTCCTCCACGTTGTCGAAGCTCTTGCGAATGTCGATTGACGGACACACTGTGGGCGGAGCGGTGAGAGCGGCGTCAGAGGGCTGACTGACGTTCGATATACACGAGCAGCTGGGTATACAGTTCACATTAGGTAAGCAGTCTGAAAATGGTACACGATAGGCGCATGGGTTGCGGAAGGCACCCGTTACGCACACGGCATGAAGGCTTATAGACATGAAGGTCTATAGATGGCCTTGGAATGAAGTGATGAAAATAAGGACTGGGCGCTGCCTACTACGCAGTGACGGGATCATCAGCCGGCAGTGGGCGGATCACAGAGACCGCCGGAGGTCCGCTGACGGTCCCCGGCCGACCGGACCGACATCACCAGCCGCGGCCACACCTTAGGGCGGCCGTCGTCATTGGGGCCGCGCTCCTGTATAATGCAGACGCGACGCGATCAGCCGCCGGGCGGGCAGGCAGCGGCGGCACCCAGAGCCGACCGACACTCCAGCCTCAGACCACCGGTGCCGCCGTCCCAGCCCCGCCGACTAAAAACATCCTGCTTTTCTCACATCGATTTTCCCCGTCGTTCACACAGACCTTTAAATACACTCATTGTTGCAGGAAAAACGCTAAGTGGGTTTTCCTTAAATGGACACAAACCAAGGCAAACAGTTAGGCCTTGATATACACACAACGTAGCTATACGTAGGTACTGGTAATGTCAACTGCTGTATGTAATGCACACCATCAACGTTTAATGGATGTTTTCCGCTAGCACGGCGGAGATAAATTGCGATCGTTCAGCTGGCATGATCATTTCGATTACAATAGAGGAAAGATGAATATTCATTCTAAACACACCCTCCCTGGGTGTGGTAAGTAGAGGTGCACCTAAGCATATAAATTACACATACATAGGGAGATGTAAGTACTTAGCAGGCTTCGGTAATAAATAGTACGCACATAGCATATAGGTAAATTGTCAGTCAGCAGCCGGTCCGGATTTGGTGTTATCCTGATACTGGCGCGCCATTCAAACGTCAAATGCAGGCTGCGAGAAGCCAAGGTGTTCTCAGCGCCTGCAGCGATCGCCGGCGGACTCCGAGGTGTGCTTTCAGCCATGGTGCCGCGGTCACATGCAGCGAGAACCAGCCGACCATCCTCCGGGGAGGGAGCCAGGGACGCTGCAGAGCTCTTCACCTGACCGGGACTCGGGTGATGACCTCTCACCGGTCACAGACGGTCTCTCCGTGGTCCATACGGTCCACACCTCAGCGACTTCCGGACTGGGTCAGCGCCCCGGCGGACAGACGCCGCCCATCGGCACTCGGCTCTCAATGCACGGCCGGTCTCACTGGCAGTCTATTCTGAGCGGCCACTCCCGGAGGCTATTCTTAGCCACATGAGACGTAAAACGTATACGACACGTGCGGCTCATAGGGGACCCGTCGCGGTCCGCTCCGCTACACATGGTTAAACCGCTGACGGACCTCGGCGTCACACAAACTGACAGCCGGCGCGGAGGACGGCGGAACGGTACAATAATGAGACAACGCCACCGCACAACAAATCATCAATGCAGACGGTGATGACACCAGCGCCCAAGACGTTCTCGGTAAACCTCGGAGATTAAAATGAGCGCCGGCTATATTCGCCACCAAGGCCGTGGCCGGCGTCATTTTTAGGCTGGCGTCTGTTCCCGGCAGGCACAGGCGGCCCCAATGAGGCCGCTGAATACGCGGACGCCGGATCGGGCGCGCTACGGTATGCAAACGGGCGACGGCAGACTCGAAACGGACGCGCCGCAGCACGTGAAACGAGCCTGCCGGCTGCCCAGCGGCGGGCCTCTGCAGAGCGAAACTCGGTGCCTCCGTATACAAGAATAGAACGTCGAGAAGAGCGGGCTAGTCCGCATCTGCGAACTGAGACCACTGGCCACCGCCTGAGAAAGACGTATGAGAACGAAACAATTATGGCATGCAATCGAACGTCATTGACAGCATCTTTATTGACTCAACGTGGATGCAGGAGTGTCACATTCACCGACACCCAGCTGACGTCAGGCGAACCCACCGACAGCGGTGAAGAGGGGACGCAGACGATTCGAAGGCACGTCTGGCCCAAGATAACTTTGTCTGGTCTGCGTCACCGGTACCTACCTACTGCGTCACGTCTGGGGTGGCAGCGGCCGAGACAGTCCTGACGCCCAATCGACCGAGTCCGGCCGGGGTCGTCTTCTGAAACCTGAAGACCCACGGCTCCGACTGTCAGAGGAGACTCCGGATGCCGCGTGCGTCAGCCCACGTGCGGGCGGGTGGTCAACTAGCGGGAAACGAACCGTTTGCACCAGGCCGGCCGAC
Source organism: Amphibalanus amphitrite (assembly GCF_019059575.1). Classification (NCBI taxonomy): domain Eukaryota; kingdom Metazoa; phylum Arthropoda; class Thecostraca; order Balanomorpha; family Balanidae; genus Amphibalanus; species Amphibalanus amphitrite. The sequence continues at coordinate 150,575 of NW_024882289.1, read as the reverse complement.
CGGACGTCAGTGGAACGGAAGAACGAACAGATGGATCTACGGCATTCTACTCTACGCGACATCGGGCTGGGACCGCCTGACGATCAACTGACCAATTTCACATCGGCTGGGCCGACCGAGTCCGAAGTTGCACTCGATGTTTTGGGGCCCCTGTTTGCGATACCAATCAGATCGATTTTTGCACAAAAAACAAGAAGACAATATACACTATACAGGCATGTCAAATGTCACCGAGTCGAGGCCAAATGAAATCATCAAAGGTGCACGTCCTCAATCATTGAAGTTCACGTCCACCATGTGACAAAATTCCACTTAGCTATAAATATAATGTCAAAGAGGCGCATTTTCGTTGCTAAATTTAGCTGACATCAAGTCGACAGGAAGCTGCCTTTTGTACCCTATTTTGAAAGGTCATTTCAAGCCAATACTCGGAAGCAAGCAAAACTCAAATATTAAGTCCGCAGTTCCAGACGTGCGCTGTTCGATCGCACTGCAGTCTAGGCGCGAGGCCGGCATCGTGCTCCCCTCCACGCCATTTGTACGTACATCCCTAGCTGTGTTTGGAAGCATATGCCCGCGCTTGTCGAAACATTTTTTTCATTAGGTATTCACGACGCACATACGAGCATGTACGAAATACTCCTTTGACCAGAGTCGCCTTCAGTATCACCCAAACTGTGGGGTAGTGACGACTGCCGAAAGAATAAACGTGCCCGGGCTGAGACTGTGCCATTCAAAATGGTAAACGGTGGGATCTGTCCAAGAGGCTGAATGGCTGGGTGATACGGCGGTGTATGCCCGGACCGTTGGGGGTTTGAGGACGATGACCCGTCGTTCTCTGAATGCCGGGGCGACGGCATTTGCCCCGTGTGGACGGGTGCACGGGACGCTCGGCCCGCCGCCGCCGACCGGCGCGGCGTGGCGCTCGACCTGCCGGCATTTCCTGAGCCGGTGCAGACGGGCGTCCCACGCGGTCGGCCGCTGCTCGACCTTGGCCGGCCACGCGGTGCGGCCGCTGCCGCTCCCGCTGCCGGCGGCTCGTTACGCCGGCCGCTGCCCGCTGCCGCTCTCAGTTGCATCATGCGGCGGCGGCGATCGATCGGCGCCCGCTGCGTCCGCCGCCGCCGCGTGTCCCATGGAGGGCCGTCCCATGACGGAGGCGGCGGCGGCGGCGGCGGCCACTGCGCAGTAGCGCCGCCAGCACCACCCGCCGGTCATCGACTCGGCGCGCGCTGACGTCACAGCGCCGCCCGCGTGGGCGCCGCCGCCGGCCGGCTGCGTACGCGCGCACGCACGTGTACCACTGCCGGCGGCGGCGGCGGCGGCGGCGCACTTTATCGAGCGTCCGCCGGCGCGGTGTCGGAAATCCATAGGGAGCGGCCGAGTGCGGACTGCGGAGGCCGCCACCGTGATTCGGAGCAGCCGAGTGGGCCGCAGTGACGCTCGCCGGGCGGAAGTGAGCCGGCCGGCAGCCAGTCGGAGCGCCCCGAGTCGGCCCACCTTACAGCCGAGCGCCGCCGACGGCCCGAGCGGCCCCACGCGCAGAGCGGCTCCCACTGCCGGCCCCCGGGGACCCCGTTCGCAGAAGTTCTAGCCAGCAGGGCACGGGCACAGCCGCAGGACGTCCGGGCAGGGCGGGGGCGGGGGCGGCGTCACCGTTAGCCACCGCCGCCCAACATAAACCGGGCCTCCCCGGGCGGTGGCGTGTTTACGCTCACGGCGCTACTTCAATAAACCACCATGTACTACGTCCGGCAAAAAATCGCCGCCCGTGTTTTAGGCGGCGGCCGGGCCGGGTGTGGCATGAGCGCCCCAGACGCGCGACACCACCGCAGACGCCATCACCAGTTCCGCCACCGGGCCGGCCGCCGCGCGCGCCGCCACCGGTCCATTCACCGGCGGATGCTCAACACGCGGCGCGCGGCTCCGGTCATCAACCCCGACCGGCGCGGCGGCGGCGGCATTCCTGCGGCGCGGCCGGCCGAGTGCGTCCCGTCCCGTCCGTCCGTCCCGCCGCCCGCGCCGTGACGGTCCGCCGCGTGGGCGGTGGCCGGCGCCGCGACGGCCGGCCAGCCGCTGCCTCTCCGGACCGGGCGGGGCCAGCACAGGAGGCCGGCTGAGGAAGGATAGTCTCACTGACCAGTGACCGGCCAGCTGGCTTGACCAATACGGACTCCCCGGACGGGACAGCATGACCTCACCAAAGGCCACCCGATGATACGTGGGCCTGACTCTGACTGCGGTCAGAGTCATGCCCACATCAGAGCCATTATTTGAGACATTCCTACCCCAAATTCACAAAGTTTGGCTGTTTTCCTCGCATATAAATTATAGCACAAACGTTTATTTTGAATTGAACAACGTAAAACGATGCAAAATCGACAAGTTTTTGAAAATTGTTTTTTTTTGGGGGGGGAAGTACCTACAGATGGTTTCGTAGCGTTTCCAACAGTTTTTTTTTCTGAATCCGCGTCAATACATACGCCCACATACGGCCCCCCAGGCTCCAGAAACGACCTAATTTATTTCTCCGCAGAAAGATTCCCTTAGTCCGGCGATGTCACGGTCCCTCTGCAGAAGTGGCCGCCATTCCGCTGCAGTATCGCCGGCTACGGACACGGTTTCCCTGCAGCCCGCCGGCGGGTCGGGTATGGTCACACCGACCGGCCGGGGCCGGCGGCCGAGCGCCGCTGACGCTGACGTGTCAGCGAGTCACCAGAAGCACACTTCAGAGAAGACTCCGCCCCGCCGGGCGGACGGTAAATATTTGGTGTAAACCTTATCGGTCGGCCTTCTCAGGCGTGTCGCGTCATTGGGGTCCCGGAGGGGTGAGTGGGAGGGGAGCGGGAGGGGCGTGCGACACGGCTCCTCGACGCGGGGTCACCGGGCACGCCGTGGAGGCGGCGGCGCTCCGTCACCCGGGTCGATCGGACACCGCGAACCCGTGTCGCCAGCGCTGCTGCAGCGCGTGGCGGAGGCCCACCAGCCGGCCGACGGCTGCGTCAGAAACATCGAACCGACCAACGCAGGCCGACTCAGGCCCCGACAGCTCGTCATCGGACAGTCGACTGGGAGTGGCGCGCCCTCAGGGGCGGCCGGCGCCACCGTCCGTCTGCAGGACTGAGAGACGAGTGGCCGCGGTGGCCGCTATCGGCCGCGCCGCGCCTCGATAGGTGCGCGCCCGGGGCACCGGGTACGGCGCCGGCCACGCCCCGGGCACGCCGCTATCGGGCGCACGCCCCGGTCGGCGGAAGCGCCGCTCGTCCGCTCTGGAGTGGCGCGGCGCGGGGCGGCCGCCCGGCACTGCAGCCCGGGTCCGGCGCGGCGCAGCCAACGGTACAGCTGGAGGCCGACCGTGTCGCTGACGGATTAGGTTTCACCGGCCACTACGGAATGCCCCGCCGGTTTGTGCTTCCCAGAAGTGGCAAAATGCAGGCAGCTTAGCCACAAACAACAGGCCGGCCGGCCGGCCGGGCGCTCGCCGAACAAGGCTCCCCACACCGACCCGGAAAAAGCAGTCCACGGGCGCCACAAAGAAGCAGGACGCGGTCGGCAGAGGCCGGCGGCGTCGCGTCGCCTCGTCGGCCGTCGATCCGGCGCGCCGGTGACGACGCAGCCGCTGATCGATCAGTTAAACTGGGACGTCGTATCGCGCCGTACCCGGCCTCACCCACTGACCTATACAACAGGAGCGGCCGTAAGGCCGCAGCGCCCGGCCGGCCGCGGTCACAGGTCACTGCTGCTTCTAGGCTGCGGTTCTAGGCCTACCCTACTCTACTCTACTCTAGGCCTACTCTAGGCCTACCCATGCTTTCGAACAATTTTCGATAATAATGGAAGAGGCACTCAAGGCATCAGGAATACTTATGTCAACAAGGCAAGGCTTGAACATGAACGTTGCCTGAAATGGAGTGTCTCACCGTGCATATAACCTTTAAATCCCGCTCAGCTAATGTTTTCTGAACGAAGTTTGTCGTTCTTCATCAACCTGTTAATACCGACCATGGCGATCGGCCAGAAATGCCCAAGGACAGTCGAAAATTTGGTGAGACGGTTCGACCTAAGGCCCTACAAAATCTTGAAATTGGTACGCAGTAAATAACGGCGAAGCCCTCAGGTTTCCGAGCACTGCAGAGTTCCATATTCCTTGCATCTCCCTTGAGTAGACACGCTTCGATACTATCCGCCATCAGCGAGTTTTCAAGTTTTCCAACTACATATGTAGTGCATTAGCTTTGAGCCTTTGCGTACGCATGCATTCACCATACGATCGGGTAATACATCAAACCTGATGCATCCCAAAGAGTAAAAGTTAAAGAAGCTCATACCGTCACAATGGGTCCCAGTTCCCTCCCTGAGTGTGGGTGCAACAGCAATAGCGGTATAGTGAGGCACGGAGAGCACGCTCACGGCTCAGAGGGTCTGTGACGAACAATATCAACCGTCGCGTCGGGAACGTCCGATTGGAAGGGACAATTGATCTCAAGGCAAGGGCCCGGCTGACCAGTGAATAACCTCACCCATATTCTTAATTCGACCCGGGACCACTAGGGGTGTCATGTGGCAAAGAACGAGGCATTCAATGCATCTTGTACCTATATCATTGGTCAGCTGGCTCCTTATCTTGAGGGCAGCGGTGCCATAATGTAAGTCTTATAAACTGCAAACAGGGACACCACGGCCAGAACAAAACAAACATTGTTATTATACAGACACTGTTCGCCAAGAGATGACTGTTGTCGTCAACGAATGCCCCTATAGACAGACTTTGTTCTTTAAACGCCCAAAGGTGCATTACTAAAAAAGTAACCGTTGATATGAGGAGTCATTCCCTCCCCGTATAAAAGCCGTATAATAAGTATAATAAGCATAATAAGTCGTATAACAAGCCGTATAAACGGCTTATATAGGAAAGCTCGGTATCGAGATCGGGACCTCATCGACTATGCCACTGTTCTTGCCGATCCTGCCGAAAATACGAAGGGGAAAAGATATTGCACCTGAGGTCGAAAGCATCGCGTTCTCAAAACGGTGAACGCCTCGCCCGGTCCACTGTTCACCCAGTACCTCCCCAGTTAGTATGAGCCACATCGGGCATCCCTCAGCGTCTACCCAATCGTCTGTGACGATCTAGGTAGAGTTCGAACTCGTGCCGGTAATGTGGGAGGTTGACCTGTACCCGTCGAAGGTTTCTGGAGGCGGGAGGGGGAGCCAACTTGGTGGCGGCAGGGGACGAGCGGGACCTTCCTAAACAAATACTATATATTAACTCTTGAATATTTTGCTTGCTGCGCCTTGGTGGAGTTACGCCAAGGCTTCTTTCCTCACATGATGATTTGTATTAAGATTCTCCCATCTGGCTAAAAAAAGTGGTGTTTCTCCTTCTCTCACATAACTACGAAAGACAACGGAGGTTCCGCGTGATCATGAATCTCACTACACGACCCAGGCGATATTAGCCGTTTTCACGACGGCCATCTGGTACACATTTGGTGCACATCTGGTGCAGACAGGTGCAGATTTGGTCAAATCAGGTCCAGTGTGTCTCTTAGTAGCTATCAGCTAGGGTTGCACTATTTGCTTATATGCCTGCTTTGTCATATTATCATATTGTTATCGATTAAAACACTGAAATAAATTCATAAAATAAAGATACTTGCTGTAAAAGAAATTAGGTGCAGATTTGGTCAAATCAGGTTCAATCAGGTGCAGTCGCCGGATAGCCCGTCGTGAAAACGGCTATTCCTCCCCCTCTATACCGTGACACGTTCGGGGACTTCCCCGCGCCCGGCGCGGTGCTCCCGACGTCACGTTCAGGGTACAGCAGCGGCTCTCTCCTGCGCACCGCACCTGCCCGTTCCCCAGGCATCTGCTCTGTCGCAATGGCCGCGGTCCAACTACGCAGCTCTCGGCCGTACGGGCCGGCCATGGGCGACGACCGCTCTCTGGCAGAGTATATCGACCGGCACCGGCCGACCCGGCCCGGCTATACGTGCAGAAACTATCTCGGGGTGTTACGGGACGCGGTCTATTCCTGGTCCGGGACTGTGCGCGGCGGTGCAGCGGGTCGGCTGACACCGGGACGGGCGTCCCCCAGGACCCGGCGCGACCAGCTGTCCTGCGTAGTACACGATAATGCCGGCCGGCCGATCGATAGCGACGGCCCGCCCGGCCGCCGTCGCCCTCTCGCCGGCGGCGCCACTACGCAGTTACGGAACGGCCGCCGTCGCCGTCGCGCCCGACGAGGCCGCCAGCCAGCGTGGCGCAGCCGCCCGAGACGCGCGTCTCGGCTGCGAGGGACGCGTCCTGGATCATGTCGGACCAGCCCCTGGCGCACATACATCCGCCGGGGAAATGTCAGTCCGCCGACCCCGGACGCAGTGCCGTGTTCAGGCGGCGCTCCAATACAAAATCGAAACGACCCGCGTGTAATACACTCAGCGGTGCGACCACCTCCGTAAAATTGCAGCGTTGCCGTTTGCCGCAAAGTCAGAACGGGAGCCAAATGAAGGGAAGCGCAGTGCGGCGCCTCTGCAGCGATGGAGCTCCCACGCTGGCGGTGAGACACTCACCCCATAGCCTGGGCGGCCGGTGCGTCGTGGCCTCGGCAGCGCGGCGGGGTCAGCCGAGTGCGCCCACTCGGAGCCGCCCCACGCGGTCCGTGCCAGTCGCGTCCTCGGTCCGGCTCGGCCGCATCTGACCGGCGAACTCGGGATTTCCCAGCGGCACACCGGCTGAGAGCGCCGCACCGGTGCCGCCGCCAGCCGGCCGGGTCGGAGTGGAATCGCCGCGAAATGCCGCGTGGGGCGGCGCGGCGCCGCGGACGGAGCTCGGGCCGGGTGAGAGGGTTCACTGGGAACGCGTCCTGCGGGATCGACCGCCCGTCTGTCATCCGCTCCGTCTCCCGGCATCCCGGCAGCGTCCGGCCTCGTCAGCGGCACGCTGGCATTGTTGGGTGGCGGGGAACCCCTACAGGCATTGATCGACGGCGCCGACGGCGCTGACGAAGGCTCGAGTGGGGCACCCCTGGTCCCGCCCGGCATACTTCCCCGTGTCCGGTACAGACCGGCGCACCGGCCCTCCGAGCTCCAGACATCCGTCCGATGTAAACGAATCACAGAAGACAAGTAAAACAAACCGGCCCCGTCGACAGGAGGCCCCGCGTCTGACCCGTAACAGATGCCGAACGCACATCAAACACAGATACGACTGTTGTGACACAACGCAGGATGCGACCACCAAACATTGCCACACACGGACAAGGGGCGGACATAAACACTTCACCGTCCGTCCGTCTACAATCGACGAGAACCACCGTCGCACCCGGTGGTCCGTTCTTGAAGTCGGAAACGTCAGGTCAGAGAAAACCTGTTTTATACCACCCATGTCCCAGCTCGATTTTCATCGGTTCGGCCTCTGCCTGCCCCTGGCGAAGATCTCGACGACAACTGCCGTACATCTTACACCGGCACTTTGTTTTCGGCCCACCACTGCCAAGTCTCGCCTTCTGCCCGCTACCTCCTTCCTATCCAGTCCACACTTTGGTCTGGCACAGACCGTTCATCGCCCGTATTCGCCGAACGGGTCCGGCCGGCGCGGTGGCCGGCTCATCCATCTGAGGGCCGATCGGCGGCGGGAGGCCGGTCGGCCGGGCCCCGGGCTGCGTCACGCGTCCGCCTCGTGCGCGCCGCCGCCGCCGCCGCCGAGCCATCAGCCCCAGTGAAGCGTGCCGGTCGACGTCCTCGCGCAGAGCACCGCCCTTTTGGAGATACCGGCCGTCAGTCACCGCTAGAGACCATCCCGTCCTTAGGTCAGGATCGCCCCGATGGAGCAGATAGGTCGGCCGGTCAAGGTCAGCTGACTGACGGGCCGACCGCAGTCCAACTGACAATTCATGGAGGTCGGCTGAGGGTGCCGGCAGCCGCGGAACTAACGGGATTGCGGCGGCGAAGGACAATGGTTCCGACAGCTGGATATAAATAGACTGAATAATGATCGACAAGTTGGAAAAAGCCATCCAGCAGAAGTACTTAAGTCCACATACAAGTTGAGTAAATAGGTGCATGTGATCCCTTAGCCACGATCACAACTGAAGGAAGACGCAGCACAAATGTCTCACAACACCAAAATCCATAGGGCTCAAAGTAAGCCGAAGCTTTCAGAGGCCGGGCGGCTCGCTGAACAAACCCGCCGGCTGTCAGCCGTTTAGTTCAGATTCGGCCAGGAGTGCGCTCCGCTCCATGTCGCACATGACTCGATGTTGATGTGTTCCGATCTGCTATAGTGAGTCGCAATCGAACAAACCATGGTGATCCGTCCAAGTGGTGCAACGCTCAGCACTTGTAACAAGTTTATACATTTGCACCCATCGTATACATATGAGCTGCGGTACAAGTAATAGAACACGGGGCCGACTTCATCAGAACCAAACACAACTGATAACATCGACCTTCCAGCCCCGCAGCTCCGAGAAACAGTGAATGTGTATCGTCAGCAGAACTAATTCTGGAGATATCCGGGCCTGGGTCAACTCAAACAAATCTGGTCACCAATCAGCACGTCAATCAAGCATCATTCCTAAGGTCAAATCATATTTAAAAATAACTAAATGCGCCTATAGCTTTACTTAACAACAAAATGTCAAAATGCGCGTAATCATAAGGCGTCAACCTGTGAAATTTCAATGGCATTTGTCACCCCACCCTGCTTTGAGTGTGAGGCCCAGACTATGGCCAATCCTCCAATAAAAACACCTCCAATCCTACCTCCTGCAAGAGTTTGACCAGGCTTTACTCCGAGGTTCGCCGCCGCCGCCCGGGCGCCGCGTCGCAGACGGCGGCGGGTCTCGTGCGTCGCGTCGCAGACGACGCTGGCCCCCTCTGACCGCGTCGCAGGCGTCACCCGCCCAGACGGCGGCACGAAGTCCCATCGGCGGCCGGCGCCGGCAGAAGCCACTGAGCCGGGTCGTGATCGACGTGAGACGACACCCCGAGAAGCCGTACCGCGCGGGGAGTGGCCGACGCGCGACCGGCGCTCGGGTAGGAGCGCGCCAGCTGCCCAGGTCTACGCAGAGCTATGAACGACAATTCCCTGCGCAATGTGTGGTGCAAGGAGGCTAGTTTGAGTTTTACCGATGACTGACATCGTCCCATCGCGTTCGGCTCGGAGGCCGACCGAGGCGTGGACAGTCGACAGACGGAGGGAGGGAGGGGGAGGGCCTCCTCTGCGCCCCACGTCCGCCGTCCTTGGGCCGGACCAGCTGCGTCGCGGCGCCGTCCGACCCGGCAGCTGGGGGCAGACAGACCAACACCTGCCGTCTGCGGCCCGCGGACAACGGACACACGGACACGCCGCGGACACCCGCGGACACGCCGGGGACACCCGCGGACACCGGACGCGCCCGAGTATGACCTGCGAGCATGGATAGTGCAGACCGGGGTACGGCACCCAAACGCATAGGACCTACGAAACACATACCTACGAAGGGGTTCTACAACCGACAACAGACCCACGGACAGTGGCCATTCTTATAAAGAAAAGAACGGAGGGACGCTCCGTCATTTCTGAGATTAGACGGAATTTGGTTATCATAAAAGGACGAAGACGAAAGACGGAACCCGTTAAAAGAACGAAGCCAGATTGACGCTACCCCCACCCAAAAGGACGCGTTTCCGTATCATAAAGAGACAAAGACGCCTCTGGTGACGTAAGACTTTGCGTTGTTCGTGAAAAATAACGCATCAGAAATAGCGCTGCTCTTCAGCAGCGCTTTTTTACAGCATTGATACGATATTTAGCTGGTTGCGAGAGCAACTTGTGCGAAATGTGTTTCAGGCTGCATGCTAATCGATATGTGAACTGTATGATATTGGTCGGGAGCTATTTCACACGAAAATTAGTCAATTTGACATGCAGACCAAGTACCTATACAGGGTGGAAAGTAATTACGCGAACATACTTTTTCGTCTTATAGCAATGGAAAAAGCGGCGGGTGACATGAAAATTTCATCATTTCATATATTCCTATTTATGTGCGATACACTGACAAAGGCGTTCAGGCATAATTGACATGAGCATGTCAAGCACTGTTGGCCAAAGCTTAGTCCACGCCTCCTGGAGCTGTCTGGTGAGGCAATCGATGTTGGTGGCTACTAGCAGCTCTTAGACGCTCTCCTGAAGAGTCGCCTGGATATATTTGATCAAATTGAGGTCTGGGCTATTCCCAGATTGACCATTATATGCCCAGAAGAAGAACAGGTTCTCAAAGCACCAGTCTTGCGTCTTTTTGGCCGTGAGAGGAAGGACTTTATCAATCATGAAGAAGAGTTTCTTTGCGTCGGGCACAAAAGTGCGCTCAATCATTTTGCCCCTTTTGGTGCATTGGTGGATTAGATAAAGAGACTCGTCTGGAAGGATGTTCCACTAGTTGTATACTTTATTTTTTGTTGCCTTTTTGGTCACTACATGCAATTCTGACACCATCCGGGCGCTCATAACACGCTGATGTGTGTTCCTTTGCCGGATGTTTGAAGGTTGGGACGGGCGGGACGTCGGACGCATCAGCAGCCCCCAACGCGTTGTTCTGCAGGTTTGACGGATGAAATAGCTTCGAAGATGTCTCACCCAACCACAAAGCCAGCTGCCTGTCCTCCTCTGTTCAGGTTTGTCGGTCTTTAGAAAACTTAAATGGAAAATCCTGCTGTTAATTCATGAATTTTGGCCATCTCGATTGTTTGTACGGCTTGATTTTCGAATTTTCACGGATTTAATCATTTATGTATGAATCGTGATATCTTAGATCGGGTACCCGGCCATAGTAAACCATTTCGCCTGTTTTCGGATCGACTGTTGTCGTTTGCTCGCGGAAATGGTGACCACCCATTCGGCGCCTGAATTCGCCGAGGTTTTACTGCCGCCAACGGCTTTGCTTTTTAAGTCCTCTTAAGTTTTATTATGCTTCAACCAAGCGTGTAATTGAGTAATGCTGGTGCCGAGACCGTTCCGAGTCCCTTCCGCACCAATCCAGCCAAAATAATCACAAACGCTTTCCCTGGCAACACCAAATTGCGATCTTTGCACATTGTGGTCTTGTGCAGCGTATGGCGTCTGCACCATTCGAAGTCGAGACGTGTTGTAGACCTTCCAAGTCATTTTTCAAAGTAAGGTCACTTTTGGTAGATGAGGCGACAACAAACACGACCAATCATGTTCCATGACAGCCCGCGCTCATACAAAATCTCCACTGACGGGCGAAATTGTAAGAAAATACATGTTCGCGTAATTACTTTCCACCCTGTAGACCGCCACCACCTTCAGGCCGCGGAGATCTGACACGCGGAGCCCGGACGCACGGCCCGACCCGCGGCGGTCGCGGCCCGGGTACGGCGGACCAGCGCGTGTCCGGGTCGGTCGACGCTGTCCGGAGAGAGTACCAGGGACGCCGTGCCGCCGTCGGCTGGCCTCCTCTTACACCGAGAGCCGCGGCGGACATCCGGGAGGGGAGGAGGTGCTCCGGCCCCGCCCCGTCGGCAGGACGGCCGGCCGGCCGCGCTCGCTCGCCCGTAGGTCGATTACATTCTCACAAGGTCGCCCAGGCGCTGCAGCTATACGACGTTCCACACCTCGTGCGCCGCTGGAGCCCGACCTTCCGTGTCCCGCAAACGACGGCCTCGGAGGGCTAACGGAACGGTACCCCAGCGGACATACTTGGCGTACCTATTAGCAGTTTTATGTAAAGTAGTCAAAATACATGAGCAAGCTGGTGCATCGAGTGGACGCTTGGATCACTTTGGAAAGGTGGAGAAAAGGTTGGGAAAGGGCTTCTCATGAGGCCGTTGGATCTTTGTTTTATTGATTTACAGCTGGCGTTAGCCCAGGCGGTACACAAAAATGCCACTGACTCCGTCGTCTTCTGACAGACATTCAACTTTCCCTCGGCGTTGGTAGCGCCGACCGGCCTGGCTAAACCGGTGACTGCCGAGTGCCGGGCCGCGCTCGGCTCGCTCGGTTCCGACTGTGCCGTCCACTCATGACTGGCTGGCTGCGGGGATCTGCGCTGCGGCGGCAGTGCGGGCGGTCAGCCGGCCACACCGGCGCCACCCGCTGGTATTGACCCCGGCCGGCAGCCGGAGGCACTCGGTCCGCCACCGCCGCGTGAGCCGCCGCGCCTGAGTCACCGGCGGCCGCGGCCACCCGGAGGGGCCCCAGCGCGCCGGCCACGCCGCCCGGCGAGGCCGCGCCGCACCGGTCCGACGCCGCGGCGCGTCCGGACCGCCGCCTCATGACGCCCGGCCGCCGCGTACGCGCGACGCGGCGAGTCACGCCGCTAGCGGCGGCGCCCCGGTTCGTCGGTGGGCCGGGCGGCGGCGCCCGCCCAAGTCGCCGCCTGGGCGCGCCCGTGCGCCGGTTCAGCGGCCGGCCGCCCCTGACGGGCCCCTCATGGCCGGCCGGCGGCGCACGCGGCCTGCGCCGGATGGCGGCCCGGCCGGCCGGCCGGCGCGGCGCGGCCCTTCTCAGGCGGCGCGGCGCGGCGGGCCTTGAGAGCGGACCGCAACTGCGCAGCAGGTGATGCAGCGGCGCGCTGCGTGGTCGGCCGGCCAGGAGGGCCGCCGCGCTGCTGTCAGACCGGTCCGGAGCGGCCCATGTAAGGCGCTCGCCGCCCGGCCGCCCGAATCAATGGCCGGGCCCGCATTGCAAACTGGAGTCGCTGAGGGCACCGGGCGAGCGGGACGGACGGGAACTGCTCCAGACGGAAAGCCACAGGAAAAGGCAAATGCCGCGGGTAAACGACGCCTCTGTATGAGGTGTGAGTTACAGTCACTGGAGGTGGCCAAAACAGTTGGGCCCGAGCGCGGAGGCGGCCCGTGACGAGAATAGTTTGGGGTCACGTGAGGTGGTGAGCCATCAGGGAAGTCGGCCAGGTGCGGCGACTGGCAGCAGCCGCCGGGGTGGGGTGGTGCGCACCCCATGCCACCCCCGTCGGGCCCCTCCCTGTGACAGCCGCCGCCGCCGGCCGGTTCAGGCGCGAGCTCCATCCGTCTGCAGGCAGCCACCGCACCGCTCCGCCCGCAGTGGCGGCCCGACTAATGCCCCGACAGTTAGCCACGCCACCTCGCCCTGCCGCAATAAACGAACAAATGCATAATGGATGAGGCATTTGTAACGATCAATGATCTAGCTGCAGCGCAAAACGGACCGTCTAACTGCTACGACAATTGGGTGATTAGTAACTATGTTTGCGCCCACGCGCGAACGATGCTTCACCGAACAGAGCCATTAGGGCGGACAAGTTTGCGCTGAGCTCGGCGCCCATGGTCAGTGGAGCTGCCGAGTGCCGACTCTCGGCGAACCGGCGGCCTTCTCCCAGGAACACGGTGCCGCTGGGGACTGAACCAGCTGCCCTGCGTGCCGCACCACTCCCGCTGGCTGACGGACAGATTGAAGGCTGGACTTGGAGAGTGAACAGCAGACACGCCGAACACCAGGGCAGCGGCTGACAGACCCGCCGCCCCTGCAGCAGCGCTGTGCGGCCTCAGAGGCGCGGCGAGCGGACGGCAGCGGCGGCGACACTTCCCAGAACCTCGGCGGTCGGGACGGACACGGCCGGCGCAGCTGCCAGTGCAGCGGTCACCGCCGCGCCGCGCGAGAGCCGACCGCAGCGCAGCGCGACACGGTGTTTGACGTGAAGCTCACCCCTCCCCTCAATGTGGGCGATGAAGTCGGCCGGCCAGCGGCTCGCACGACCCAGTATAGGTCGAGCACTGGCAGGCTGGGACGGGGCCGAGCCAAGTGTCACTCTCCGCGCGGCCTGCTGCATAATTTATGCAATATGCATCATCCTAATGGAATGATCAGCACGCGTCGGAGGCTGCGTCGTGTGACCGGCGGTGCATTCAAAGCAGACATCCGCCGGCAGCGTGACTGCTGACGGACGGCCATACATATGACCAAGGCGGCTCGGCGCGGCCGGCGCACCAGTGCGCTCAGTGGCCATACGGGTACGACAGCGGTAAGGCTCGGATACGTCAGTCTCGTGGAAGAGTTGTCTCCCAGAGAGGTGACAATTGTCGATCAACATCACCCGTTCAGGCATAGCGCCGTCCACCGACCAGGGGTCTGTTCTGCCGCGCCGACCGCGTCGAGGTCCGGTCGGTGTGCCAGCGAGGAGGCGGCCAGACCTCACACCTGACCGCTGGCCGCACCCAACACGAGCGGCCCTGTCCGAGCCGCGAGACGCCGGCGACGCCACTTGTGAAAACAAACAGGGCTCGTTGGCACGGTGGCCCCACGGAGGGCCCGATGCGCGGCGGCGGGGCCGACGATAGCCCGATACCCACCGGCGAGAGGCGCCTCACGTCACGCAGTACCGCGACACGTGTTCGGCGCCCACCTCCCGCTGAGAACGGCTCATTTGGCTCGTACTTAGCCAGAACTAACGTATTCCGAAGCTAATCAGCAGGCTTCGCGAAACATCACAGCTGAGCGCTGTCGACATTTCCGCCTACCGTCACCTCCTAGCCAGAAGACGAATAGCTCGTCCTCGGCACTGCGGTTGGTTCGTCAGAAGCCGTGCATGGCGCAGCGGCCGGCGCGTTTGACACGAGCTCTCCGGCGCAGCGGCGCGCGTCTGCTCACCATAAATACGGAGGGTCGGCTGCGGCAGCGGCAGCGGCAGCTGGCACCGGGCCCGCCTGCACGCCGGCCCGCCCTCTCCGACACGCCGGTCGGCACGGGCACGGCCACTCTCAGCCGATTGAAGCGGAACAGAGCGCCGACGGCGACGAAAGGTCGGGGGTCAGCCGACACGACCGTCGCGCCGCCACCCCGAGTACGAGTGCAAATAACGATAAAGACGAATCACCACCGGACGGAACAGCGATAAATGGGGATCGGGAATGAAATAATCAATGATACTCGGAGCACGGTTAGTTTATTTTGTGCCAAGTTTTGGCTACCTGACGTCAGCCCACGTCAAACGGAAGGGCTCGCCTTCCATACTGGACGACCCATGTATGGTCACAGACGCACGCGGTAACCCTGCGAGGCGGTGGGGTCACACGTGACATGTCACACACGGGGTATCGCCGCTGTCGGAAGCCGTCCGGCAGTTCGCCCGCCGCGCCGGTGGGACAGCCGATATACCCTGGGGCGGCAGTTTGTCCGCCGGTGGGACAGCCGATATACCCTGGGGCAGTGCGCGGCGTTACGTGGACCAGCCGCCCCGACCGGCCTCCGCTGCAGACAGACGACACGTCATCGGGTGTGAGGTGAGGCAGGCGGCGGCGGCCCGTTCCCACAGCCGCACTATGGTTGGAAACGGCCTCACGGATGGCCGTGGGCAATTTCGGAATATATGTATATTTGGGGTGTCATTCTGTTGGAAATTGATGAAATGTTTTGAATTGGGCAGAAAAAATTATTTAGTTGCGCATTTAGTCTCCATTATCGTACGTGGAATCGGGAGTTTCTGATAGTGGCTTTTTTGGTGCGCCGTCAAAGGTTTAAACAACCGCGCTGGTGATAGCATGTTGAGTACCTCCATGACGTTGTAAAACTGGATTATTATATATCAAAATAATCCTTGTTATGTTTGCTATCGAGTGGAGTGACTCTTTTTCCCATGCGTGTTCAAAATCAGGAACGGCATTGCATTCTGTTTGCAGTGTCACCACAGCAATATTTGCAAAATTACGTTTATGTTTCATTGGACATACAAAAAGTTCTCCATCGACCTCCATTGAGCTTTTTGGCAGAATAAATCTCTGTTCAATTCTGCGTAAGGGGAACGTAAAAGCAGACTGCGCACTTGTGCGCAAAATCGTCGGTGAAGCTTCATCTCCCGAGGCGTACCTACCCGTCGCTTCGTTAGCACCAGGTCGGCTCGTCAGTCTTGCAATCGCTTATCCTAATAAATGATGGTAAGAAGCAGGGTTGCGGAGTCGTGGTGGCGCCAAATCCGACTCCGACTACGACTCCGACTCCTGACTCGTTGCCATGACTCCGGCCGACTCTGTCTCCGACTCCGGACCCCTGCCAGTGTTTCGGAGTCGTGATGGAGCTGTTCCGATTCGGACCGACTCCGACTTCCACTGCGGGCTCCTGACCGACCCCGACTCCGACTCCGACTCCTGGCTCGTTGCCACGACTCTGGGCGACTCTGACTCCGACTCCGACTCTGACTCCGACTCTGACTTCGACTCCGCTCCCCTCGTAAGAAGTAACTGCTCGCCCCTGCACCTGGAGTATGGATATCGTGCAAACGTGTATGGATATCCTGGAGTATGGATATGGATATCCACCGACAGAGCAGACATACAGACATGCTGTAAACGCCATTACACTGCCAATACCATGGCAAATCAAATGGCTATCTATGGCTTTTGATCATCGTTCTACATTTTCCAAAATCTTGAACTGAATGTTGGCAATTTCTCGTGACTACTTCACGACCATGATGCATGCATTTCTGAAATTGATCTTTTTTCAACCAGCCACGTACTCGTATGATAAAATGAATGTCACCATCGTGTTCTACGCCCAAAAGTACCCATAAAACATGTGTCATGCATGGGCTGCGAATAGGTACCAGTTTTAATTTTCGGGGTTATGTGCTTACCTGATTGACCTGACTTTGACCCTGGCCAGTGGCCTATGTTTGACTGACCCCTACATTGATCTGACACTCTTTTAGCACTTATATGAAGGGTTTTGACAGTTGTGACAGTTGTGACAGATTGTTTAGGACCAACTGTTGACTGAATTTATTTAGGACCAACTGATGACGATATAATCGAAACGCGAAACGCGAGGCACCGATTGCGAGGTTCTAAAGTCCATGCTACTGAAAGCCCGATTTCAAGTATTTGACCTGATCTTGACCCGACCTGTGACCTCGAAATTCAACTTTAAAGTATTCATGTGAATCGTCTCGTCGTGTTCTTCTTTCGTTTGCCGCGCCTCGTGCGTTTCGCTGCGCCTATTTGTTCGCGAGTTATCGGCTGGGGGCGTTGAACGCCCCCCCCCCCCCCGGCAAACGGCGGATGGGGAAATACCCCAGCAACTGCCGGGTTAATCTGACGCATGTTTTGTCATTTGATCGTCATTTTATTTCTTACTTTTTTGCCCAATCTAAAAAAAAAAATCATGAATACTCTTTCTCCAAATTTTTGACCCTTTATGACCAATAGTAAGACACTGTGCGTCACTACGTTGATATTTCTCGCCAGAAAGCATAACAACAATATCCATTCAGTAAAAGCAGTATTCAAAACATGTTCAAAATGCCTCGCGATATCGATAACATAAGGAAAGACATAGGCGACTTATAACATGCTTGCAATGATGACGTCACACATGCGTGACGTGACGTGACCTCGTCATTTCTGAGTTACTGTATGATGCACGAAGGACACTGGTATACCTATGCAAAGTTTCATCGCAGTCGGTCTACGCATTAACAAGTTATGGGCAAAACATTTTTTCGCGTTGACCCCCGGCCATCCGTGAGGCCGTTTCCAACCATAGTGAGCCGGCGCGCTCATGTTACCGTTTGCACCCTGCGGAGCCCCGCGGCTGCCGCCCCTCCAGGCCGGCTGATGAAACACCGCCCGGCCCGCCGGCGGGCCGCGATCGCCGCCGATCTGTGGTGACGGCAGCGTGTCACCGAACCCGGCGGACGGGCGCCGTCACAGAGGGTCCAGCGGTGCCTCCAGAAACATCCCCGGGGCAGCGGATCGGGTCAGCGCCACAGCCGGAGTGCTGACGGGGCAGCCCGGGTCGGCGGCGGTCGGCCGCCGGGCGTGGCTCGCTGCGGACGATAGCTGCCGGCCGCCGCGGCTCGGCCCGATGACGGCAGAGCGGCGTCAGCGGCCCAGACGGCGCGCGTCACCGGCCCAGACGGCGCGCGTCACCGGCTGAGATCAGCGTCTGGCCGGCGCACGGCAGGACGGCCGTGTACAGAACGCGACCCGGCGCGGCACCGTCACTGCACGCCACCTCTCCATCCACCGGACCAGCCCAGGTGGCCAAAGGTTGGCGGCTCGCTAACTTGGTATCACCCCAGGGACTGCCGATTTCCGGTGGCATCAACTCGGCTGAACCATTCAGCAGAATTGTGATCTGGACTATCATGCTGATTATCGTGGTGAGCTTCCTGGTTCAATGAGTAAACATTTTCAAACTCGGTAGGAGAAACACGGCAACGTTCAAGTTGCTCCAAGCAAATATATTTACACTTGGTGAGCAGAGCTAAGCTTACCTTAGTGCAAATCATCTAAACTAAAATCGAGCATTCTGTCTCCGATCATTATCAGAATTCCGGCATAGGCCGCACCGTATACTATACCAATACTCAATAACAAAAAAAATAATAAAACAATCATCAACTTTAGCCACCAGAACCGGCTGGTGGACAGACATTTGAGCGATGTGACCCGTGCCCGACGCTGACACTGGGATCACACCACCTGTGGTGACCTTGACTCTAACGTTTCTCTTCCAAGAGACGGCCATCACCACTGACAGCCTGATAACTGTCCACGGTCAGCGTCGAGTGAACCCAGCCTGCCGAGAACCGCCAGCACTGCAGCTGCCGGGGAGCGGCACCACCGGGGGCAGCTGAGCCGATCGCAGCCGATCGCGTCACCTCAGCACACCCCGGGCCGTACCACGGCCGAGCGGCGAGGAGCGGCACCGCTTCCTGCCAGCGGCACGTGACGCCCTTCCACGAACAACGCTCAGGCTCAGCGCCTCGGCGCCGCGCGCCACGGGCCGCCGACCATTCCCGGAATCAGCCCGCCCTCCTTTCAGAGTGCGAACGCAGCCAGAAGGTCGCACCGCCGGCGCATGCATAACGGAGTCGAGGAATGTCAGTTGGCCGAGTCGGTCGAGAGGCCGCCGCGCTGGTCGGAGAGGAAGGCGCCGCTCCGGCCGCCCCTGCCGACGCCGGCCCACGTGGGGACGCCGGCGGCGGCGCGGTGCCCGGCCTGCAGTGCCGCGCCCCGGTCAGAACCGGTATACCGGCAGGCCGGTGGGTGTGTCCCCGCCGCTGGACTTCCAGTGCCGTTACGGTGGACCGCAGAACGCCATGCCGGAGCGGCCGACCCGCCCCGCCGGACAGGGAGCGAGCAGCGCCGCGGGACGGGCGACGTGCAGTGGAGAGTCGCCACAGTTCTTGGAGAGGCTGCGGAGGCAAATTACAGTTTGCCCAATTATGTTTTATTGAGTTTGTGGTCTCAACAAAAGTAAATTGGTCAAGGTTGGCTACCTGGATCGCCAGCTTCATTCTTAGCTGGACTGCGCAGATTTTGTTCGGGACTCTGGAGGACACAACAGTTCACCTTGCGTCCAAGTCAGGACGCTGGATGTGCGTGTGAGGTATGGTAGGATGTTGTCACAGGCTGTAGTTAAATGTGGATGGGAAGCTGCCGTCTGTGAATTAGTGAATAAGACACGATGCTTCATACCACTGAGGTATGAAGGACAACTGAGGACAGAATATTTTTTTTAGACTGCGGCGCGTGACGGTTAGTTAAAGCGACAAAAGCGCAGCGCACAGCCGGCCAATCCGCGGCGCACTATGACGTCAATTGGGCGCCGCGCCGGCCTCGGCCGCCGCCCAAAGGTCAGCCGCGCGCCGCGCGCCGCGCGCCGGGCGGGCCCCACCTGGCCGCGCGTCATCTCCGGAGAATTCCAGTGGCGCGCCGCCGCTGGCACCCGACCCGGCCCGCTCCTGTGGACCCGACTGACGCACCGCACCGCGCCCGGTGCAGGCGGCACCGACCGAACACGGCCCGGCGCGCAGCGGGGGCCGGCGCCGACCCGTTCGCCCAACTGTTGTGTCTGTCCGCTGCAAAACAATGGTGCCGCACCGGGCCGACAAAAACACTCACCGCCGCCCCGGGAGCTATCGCCAGCAGGCGGCCTGACCCCGAGCGCCATTCACAGCGCGGCAATACCCGGCCGTACAACACTACCTGGGGAGGACTCCCTGAGGTAGCCGTGCAGTCCCTCGCCCCCTGACCAGGCCCCCGGGACTGATGTGTGCTGTGACGCTAGTTCCAGCCTCCGTGAGAGGCCAATGTGAGCCGTACCACAGACGGCGCCTGGACAGGAGCGATCTGCACTGGCGCCGGTGGCGGGATTTCAATGTTGATCGCCAACCACCAATGGGCGTCGGGTGCAGGGCGCCGAGGGAGGGGCCGGACGGTGACTCAGCCGACACCTTCAGCTGGCCGGCCGCTCCAGAACACGACTGAGGCCACGCGGCGGCGGCGGGAGGGAAGGGGAGGATGGCAAACGAACGCTTGACACGGAAAAAGTAATGGGGTAGACGGGGTGGAAGTTAAACCATAAGGCGGGATAAGGGACAAATAGACGGAAGGGAGACGGACCAGAATGGAGACGGTGGGACGGACGTTGAAAATGGGCGTGGAGATCACTACACAGACAATGAACCCAACTAAAGCTAGAAAACGGGAAGGACCATCGCCAGACCATGTGGATCCGTCAAACTATACACATGAACTTGAACAAGTGTATACGACAGAGGCTGGGTCTAGTGACCAGTCGGTCTCTGTGAGGTCCATGTTGAGGTGCACAGACCATGACTGGATCGGGCATACAACTATACACATACGGTTGAGTCGGAGCAGAGCCGACCCGACTTATCATCAACCAAAGATGGGCATATCCAATAGTCCCGTTCACACCAGGGATGATATCGGTAACAGGCACCACCTCGAGTGATACCATCGGACTACATACAGAACTATCGGTCCACAGGCTTCCCTCTCAAGCCGTGCAGAACGAGGGGAAGCACCGTAGAGAGAAATCGATTCATTCTCAGTAGAGAGCTGACGGCGCCTCTCCGACCGGGTTCCACGACGGGCCGAGCGCCGACTCGTGTCGCCGCTGGGGCCGAGCCGAGTGATTTGGCCCGGGTCCGGAGTGACAGGGCGGACGGGCCGCCGGCCAGCCGAGTCGAGCGCTCGCTGCAGGCTGCACTGCGGGGCCGTGCGGGCCGCCCCGGCGCCAGGAGGGAGCCGGGGCGCCGGCAGGGCCGCCAGACCGCATCGGACCGGCGCGCGGCGGGTAGTGGGCCGCCGTGACACACGGCGGAGCGTGCCGGCGCCGAGCAGAGCGGCGGCCACACGGGCCGTGACGTCAGCGCGCCGGCAGCTGTCGGGGCGGCGGCGGTGACGTGCCGCCGGCCGCCCACGCCGCCGCCGGGGCACGTCAGCGAGCCGCAGGATAGAGCCGTGCACCGGAAACGGCCAATAGCGGCGCCGAGCACCGCGCCATCAGCGCTGCCAACTGGATGACAAACGACACTTCTGCCTGACTAGTCAACAGCTCATTTGTGGTGAGCTCAGCGGATATGCACAATCTGTGTGAAACAGACATGCATCAACACTTCATTGCATATAACTTCACGGCTTCATAAAGCAAACTGTCGACAGCAGGCCTGACTCGTTTCCACGGCCGGTGGCGGTCCTGTCTGTATGTCTGTCTGCCAGTGCCTGGACCGCAGCTGTCACCTCTGGCTCTACAATCGGCTGATCCGCCACCGCGTGCCTTTTGGCCGTCCCGGCCGACGAGTGACACGTTACAAATGATGGCCGCCACCCCCGCGATCAGCAGCAGCGCCGGCCGACCGCCCACCACATTCAGAACGGAGCGACGCGACGGTGGGGACGTCACGACACTCCGCTGACCGCGCCGCGCCACGGGAGGTCTCGGGTCTCTCCTGGCGGACCTGGCGGTCAGTCTGCCCTCATATATCGTACATTGGTAAGACTTCTCCCGTGGATCAGGCTCCCTTCTCACAGTATTTTAGGTCTTACTACCGGTCATGCAGCCTGCCCTGTCATGACCGCTATAGCGCGCACCGCGTGGTCGGTCGGTCGGTCAGTATGCCGGCTGGGTTTGACCGCCGCCGGCCGGCGGGCCGGGCCGGACGGGACGGACGGGCCGGACCGCTTTCCTCCGCGGCGGCGGCGACTGGCGCCGGAATGCGGCGTGGCCGGCCGGCGCGCCGGAATGGGAACGCCGCAACAGGATGTCGGAGGAGCGGCGCCCGATCGGTCCGCGCCGCCACCGGCAGACGGCGCGCCGGGACGCAGTGCGGAGCGGCGGACGGAGCTCACCCGAGGTCAGCCGCGGCCTTGACTCTCCCGACTCCGTCGTCCAGTGGTGTCCCGTCGGAGGCGCGCGCGGTCCGAACTGGCTCGGACCGGCCGCGCCGGGGATTACTGGCGGCGTCGGCCGTCCGTCGACCCCTGCGGCGTCACTCCTCACACGTCCGGACAACACAACACGCACCGCGCCCGGGCTGACGCAACGCGGCCGCGCGCGCCCCGCCCCCGCGCCCGCGCCCGCCACGCACGCGGCACGCACGCCGCGGACGAGACGCACAGCTGGCGCTCGGCCCGACTCCGCCGCCCCTTCGGCCGAGGGAGCCGCGCCGCCGGCTGTCCGGCAGCTCCTGAATGCGCCGCGGCAGCTGCAGCGTGCCGTACGGTCGTGCCGCTATCGAGACGGGCCGGGCTGGAAGGCCGGGACCACGCCGCCGTCCGCGGCGCGCGCGCGGCGCCGGGAACTGGGCCAGCCGGGCCGGGCCGGACCGTTTGGGAGCACGTGGTCACCGCTGACTCCATGAACCCGGCGCGCCGAACGCTGCTGACGTCACCGGAGATGCATCACACAACAGGGCGTACCGACACACTGCTTAGCATAGCGTACCCGAATTCCCAGAGGTGGCCGGCGCCGGCGCAGCGTATTACCCCAAAGATGCGGCGCTGGCGGTGGACAAACGCCACCACAACTAGACGGGGTGGGTCCAGAGTCACATCGGTCCTTGGAGGGCCCTGCTTCCTACATCAGAGCACCTCCGCACCGTCTCAGCGAAGTTCGACAAGCGCGCCGCGCGGTAGCCAACCATGGCATGAGACCGCTGGGCCTCTCTGCACAGGCCGCTCGCTAGGTCGGTGGTGACGTCAGAGTGGCCCCCATGGAACTGATGACGTCAGCAGGAATGCCAGGGGTCTTTCCCGGAGGGCAGCGTAACCTGTTTGGAGAGGATCTGTCCGTCCCTCACCTCAGCAAGTGCGCAGCGGTGAAAGGAAATAGTGCGCATCGGACGAGAGAGGGAGAGAGAGAGAGAGAGAGAGAGAGAGAGAGAGAGAGAGAGAGAGAGAGAGGGAGAGAGAGAGAGGGGGGAGAGAGAGAGAGAGCGAGAGAGAGAGAGAGAGAGAGCGAGAGAGAGAGAGAGAGAGAGAGAGAGAGAGAGAGAGAGAGAGAGAGAGAGAGAGAGAGAGAGAGAGAGAGAGAGAGGAGACGCAGTACATTGGTGTGAAGGCCGGTCCTATAACCGGCTGTGGAGGATAAACAATCCAAGGGGAGCATGAAACCCCCGTTTCCCTCGCACACTTTTGTAACATTAATTATTTCAAATGTTACAAATCAATAGCAGTACACACTGCCGTGTTCTTTCATCACAGAAATAACCAACAAAACTTACTGTTGCTGCGATAGTGCGGTACATATTTTCACTAGCAACATGCAATTTCCACAAAAATGATAAACGTGCACGAACCGATTCCAGAAAATGGCACGATACTGGTAACAAAACAAGTGCCGGAATATGTGTGGGAATCATTTTTGCCTTTGGCGAATGAGTCAGCGTTACTCGAATAAAGCGCAACGGTAAATAAGGGGAAGAATAGATACCGAAGAAGCAGCCATACAAACCCGTGTTTGGTGAACGCACAGCGCGGAAGCCTCAGCTTCTAACATTGTTATACACGCTGTAGGTATTCAAACTCAGGTCAGCTTCCATGGCAGAGTGCCACAGATCCAGCAGGCTCACAGCATGATACCATGCCTGAAGCCGGTAAGCATGTAGGCTAATCTCATATCCTGGCAGCCTTATAAAATTCCCACTCAAAAAGCTAACGAGAATGGACACTAGCGCTGCCGCTTGCTAGCCATTCAAAATCATAACGGACTTTTGTCCACTGCCACCAGCCTAAAGATAACCTTATGTAGCCTTATCTTATTGGTGCAGTCGTTTGCCTGTCGACTGACTCGTGCACGGCCAGATAGCTTATCCGAGGCCTCCTTCAGCGGAGGAACTACCCGTGAGCTGGCGAGGCGGTGGGGCAGCTGACCCATTCACCTCGCTCACTCCTGGGACGGTATCAGCGGCGACCTACTGCAGGCGGGCCCGGCGTGCCCCAGTCCGGCCGGCGCGGCGGCCACCCCGGGAAGGGCCGGGACGCCCAGCCCGGTGGGGAGGGGAGGGTAGCGACCTCCAACTCTCCTCCAGACGGGGAGCTGTGCCGGCCGCGCCGCCGCCCGTGCGTCCCGCCGGCCGGCTCCAGGGTCGGTCGGCCCACCCGCGTCACTCGGGTCCAGACTGGACCCCATACACAGAGGAGCGACCCCGAGTCATCGGCACACGGCGCACATCAATGGTGAGCGCACGCATGGTGAGCGCTCACGGCGCTCATCGTATGTCAACGGTGAGTGGAGAGTCACTGACAGACCGTGGAGATGTCGCGTTCGGCTCTGATCAGAGCGCCAGGAATGCACAAACATCAGGGTCCGCAAGCGACATCCATAGCTGAGCCAATAGAAAATAATCACCCCAAATTCGCCCAAATTTACAGAAAAAAGGGATCAAACTCTACGAAAAACTAAGGCTGCATGCGGCCCACTCAATAACCCTTTACGTCACTTTTTGTGCAGCGTCTGCAGACTACGCTGAGCGCGGACTAAATTCGTTTCCGCTTCAATGCCCCATCGACAAGCCGTCGCTGACTGAAATAAAGTTGAGCGACGACACAAGAAGCTTCAGCGAGTATCAGTGAAGCTCAAAGCCCAGCCGAAGTCAACCGAGCTCAGGGACAAGGAGAGGGCGGAGCCGACGCCACTTCTCTCCCCAATCGGACAGCGATTCCAGCCTGCACCGGTCTACCGTGACGACCGACCTGGGTCATATTCCTCGGCTGATCCGAGAGCTGCCTCGCCGCCTCGGCAGCCTGTGAGCTGTCTGTCGCTCTCCGCTGGCCCAAGGGCGGCAGCAACAGGGGAGCGACTGCAAAGACGTCGGCCCCGGTCTCGGTCCCGCGGTCGGAAGTGGCTGGCTGCCTGCGGCCCTGCCCACAGTCCAGGAATCGGCCCGCACAACCACTACTCAGCAGGTCCCGAACTTGACACGCTTGGTGACCGCCTAGTCTCCTGAGCTCTATTTACGAGGCTGAGAGATGAACCGAGCGCATCTTTGGATGCTAAGAGACATGGCAAGCTATCCTACCAAGCTCGTTGGTCGTCAAGGCAGCCTCCTGAGCTCTCCTTAGGAGACTGAGAGGCAGGACCAACCCTCCTTTCACGCTTAGTAATCAGGACAGTCTCCTGAGCTCTCCTTTTAGGAGACCGAAAGAGACTTGGCTGTCGGTCTCCACACTCGGTGGTCATGAAGAGTTTTCCGAGCTCTCCTTTTAGCAGACTGAGAGAGCATGGGAAGCCGAGACGCTGACAGTGCACTGAGCCAGGCAGGGACGCTTTGTCGAGCCATCCAGCGCGTATCGGCTAAAATGCACAGCGTCATGGTATGTTGCGTAAGCAGAGCGTTTCACTGAAAGCACTCGGGTTCGTTTACGATCAATAAGCTGATGTGCAGTGAGCACTATGCAGAGGACATCAGTTCGACTGCAGCTGACAAAATATCTGATCACAGCTCACAGGATTCGGGAACATGGTTAGTAACATAAGCTGTCTGATCCTACATTAACTGAAACGATTTAAATGATTTCAAGGCTGGAAATAGGGCAAATGACATGATACCATAAGGATGTAGCTAGAAGGGTTGGTTCATCTTCGAGCCATCAGCTACCACAGCATGTGACATGCTCAGTTGCGAAAGCCACTGACATGGACTGATGCCGGTGCTTAGGGCCTAATGTACTGATGTCCACGCGTTGATAGACAGTGACATAGCTGCCCCTCGGGTAATATTTACTACAGGGTGTTTCACTAAAAGTGTCAAAAAGTAAAAGGCCCTAATGCCCATAATAACTATGTTTTCTATGGACATTTGCACATCATTCCATCCGCGATTGTTGGACATTTGAATATATAAAAATGATATCACCGTCATTCAAACCTATTCCACATATCCACCGCTTCTTTTGATGCACCGTTTCGGCACTTGTCCGGAGGTGCCTCACAGCCCGTTTTCATCTTCAGCGTCCAGACTGTCGGCAAAGCCTTGCATTGTGCTCTTCAGCTCCAAAAGTGATGCGACTTAAGTCTTCCTCAGCTCTGCGAGAGCTACTGACCAAAACCAGAAGGCTAGCGGTGACAGATCGGGGCCTTGCGCTGGCAAGGGGCGGGCGGTGAGGCAGCTGATTATTCGGCCCGGGAACGGAACTTCTGGTCCAGCCAGTTCTTGGTGGCTACAGCCGTTACAGTGGTTGTTTCTGATAAATTGGGGTCTTGGCTATTTCTGATGTTGAAATAAGCTTCTTGTTATCTTAAAAGGCCCTAAAAAAGACCCTGACCTTTTCAACGATTTCCGCCGATAGGTGGGGCGACCCGCCTTTTTTGGACTGGAACCGGCATCAAAGGAACCCTTTTAAACCTCTCAAGAAGCCCTTTGAAACTTTTATAATCTGGGTCGTAGCGAGGTGAGAGAGTGAAACGTTTCCTGAAAAGTCGGCGTACGGTTTCAATGTTTCTGATAGCACCAAATGTAAGTGTAATCCACCGCTCCTGTTGCGGTGTAAATAACCTGTTCTTGTTCTGTATAAGGAAAAAAACGACTAGTAACTTTGGCCTCCTGCCCTCGCTCCGTATGAGTGTAAAATATATCTTAAGTGGCCAAAGCATAAATGTCCAAAAATTTGCAACAAAGCCACGTGCGCAACCACGTGCTTTGCGTATTTTATATATCTTTAATAAGCATTTACTTTTTGACATTTTTAGTGAAACACCCTGTACATATACATTTATGTCAGAATGGTAATGCTGGCAGACAGAAAGACATAGGTTACAGAGTCACAGACAGTAAGACAGACAGGCGGTCAAAGAAAAACGTCTCCAAAAACGTCTAGAAAAAACCTGCATCAAGTCACCCATATATGGTTATAGATTCCAGCTGAAAGGGACTAAAAATGGTCGAGGAAGATGGGTACAGCCCTCGTCTCACTGCGTGGTAGGCACACGAATCAAACCAGTAGCATTGCACCTATGTCGGCACTCGGCGCTGATTCGACCTAACATGGCGGACAAGGTCTTTATATTTAGGAAAGTGGAGCCGGGATGAAATATCTTAGCTATTCAGCCCGCCAGAACGAAAGCCGACAGCAGGGCTGATTTTGCGCCTGGTTGTGATCGTCGATCGGGCTGACAGCAACAAGGATGCCAGTAAAGACGACCATTGGTCATTCATGTGGACTGTATCGAAAAGATCTGAGCCTCAAACCCTAGTCATCTTCGTCACATTCTCTGTGAAGAGGCGGCTCAATCAAATATCACAGGAAGGTTATTTCCCTGTCATGTCAAAGCGCACAAATGGAAGGGGCTACTTCAACTGATCCAAAGTATGATCGTCTTCGATGGAGGCCAGCATTTGAGAAAATATTGAGGTAGAACTTCAAATAAACAAGATGAACGAAAAAGGCACATATGTAAACACAGACCCTGCCAAAACAGCAATCACTGTCGCGTCCCTTGCAGCCGAAAAGGAATAACAATTAAGAACCTACGCCTTAGGTACTTGAGCAGGAAGTCCGCCACATAATGTCGAAAAACACAAAGCGTCCCACAACATGAAACGGTGGTCTCACGGCCGCACAGGTCCGGCCGCCTTCCGTGCCGACGCACACCACAACACGGCCGACCTTGAGAACAGGCCTACGCAGGAGCCGGTATCGACCCCCGGCCGCCGGCCTCCGCCGCCGCCACAGGCTGAGGCTCGCCGCGAGCACTGGCGGCGGCGTCAGCGCACTGGCAGTGGTGTCAGCCCCATGACAGCGGTGTCACCCCAGGCGGACTCACCTGTCATGTTGTTCACGCTGCGTCGGTGTCGAATTCCCACGTGTGGATGCCGCTCGAGCTCCATTTGGCCAGAGTCAAAGAGGTCCCCGCCCGCCGCGGCACCACACACACCTACGCACATCAACACCAGGAGGCCCCAGAGCGGCAGCCGGAGGGCGCGCGGCGCCCGTCCGAGCGTCACGGAGGAGGTCGGCCGGCCATCGCCGGGCACCTGGGCGGCTCTGGCTCCGCGGCCGACCGCGGTCGCCGCCTCCGACACCGTGTGACTGCAGCTGGGCGACGCCTGGCCCAGTCGACACCAGCCGCCGCAGCGGCCCTCCCCGCCGGGGCTGGGCGGCGCGCACGGCGCCAGCCGCGCCCCGGCCGCCGCCTCTAGCACGTCATCGCCCATCTCAGGGCGTCATCGCCCACACCGGGCGGCACTGCACACACACACACACTCGGGACGCTCTCGGCGCCGGACGACGCGGCTCCTCCGGTGCGGGTCTCCGCGGTGTAGTCGGTCCGGTTCTGTCACTGGACGCCGTCTCACAGGAACTATCCACTTCAGTCACTGCTCCGAGCGGCGGCCGCACACACCGCAGCGCGTCTGGCCGGTCGGCGGCGGCGCGGCGCTCCACACTGGACGTCGGCCGGCGGCGGCCCTCACCCGTCGGCAGCTCTCGCTAGACTGGCGCCGGCGCCGAGCGGCGCGGCGCGCACGACATTCCGCCGGCCGGGGACGCGGCTGACGCGGCCTATGACGCCACAGCCGGCCGGCCGCCACCACGTGTCTCAGCCGACGGACAGGGGCCTCGCCGGCACACATTTTCCGGCCGGTCGGCCGCCGGCCGGCCCCGTGTGTGTGTGTTTTGGTACGCACGTGAATGGGGGGGATGACGTCAGCCTCATGGAGGCCGGCCGGAAGGGGATGAGGGGCCGGCGCGGGGCGGTCGGGAGGGGATGAAAGGACCGCTGTCAAAGGGCGCTGTCCGTTGGGGGATTGAGGACGATGGAGAGACCCGAGGGAACCGGTCGGAGGGGCCGATAGCAAGGGTTTCAGTGGGTCGTGGAATTTTCGACGAGAAATTGTAAATACGAGGGACTGACTAGACGGTTAGTGAAACGGTCATTGGAGGGTGTTCGAATCTCGGCCGGAGGGCATGAGAGAGCAGTAGGGTTAGAGAGCAAATAGTCTAAGAAACAGTCGGACAGATCGGCACCGAAAGGAAGGAATGTATCAAATCGATGTCAGTGACGACCGAGACTCATGGGAGTGCATCTGAGCGGATCACACAATAAGGTCTGTGAGGTCGGCAAAGATGACATGAAGGACTGAGAAGAAAGTCAGAAATGGCGCTGTAAAAAGAGACGATCGGGACGAAATTTTACAGGGTGACTGCCGACTGGTGAGTGTAACGAATCACGGCTAGAAGCTTCATTGTCCGAAGCAGATGCGCCAGTCCCGCACTAGTGCAAAGTGAATTAACACTTGCCGAAAGCTACCACTGCCATGCTTTACTTTGTAACAGATGTCTATTCTGACCAATCCGATACATCACCCGGCTTCGGGCTACTGTGGACCTCACGGGGGGGGGGGGGGTATACATCATCCGGCTAGTTCTGACTGCTGTGGACCTCACGGGGGGGGGGGGGACCGAAGTACGCTAAACCCGAGAATGGTAGCTCTGGTTGATAGTTGGTGGCTTTCCTCTTGGCTCACATACCGTCGGAAAGCTGGTACCACGGGTCCAAATCCTCCAAGCGCCAAGCAGCGCGGAGCAGTCCACGTATCCGCTGGACGATGGTCCTTTTCGTTGTTTGCTAAACGCAAAACGTGCCTGTGCATTGTGCAAGCCCTGTAAAGTGTAAAGTGTAAAAAATGTCAGGGATGCGCTAACGATTGATTGATTGATTGATTGATTATTTGACCTCCGTACCACCTGGCGCAAACGCACATTCACACCAAATTCACACCGCTTATCGCATCAATATGCGACTTTATAGTTTCAGTTTGGCTGCTTCTTGATTGGTTCCAGTTCGCACAAAAATATTGTTTACATCCTTCATCATGATTGACACACCTACTGTATGCAATGCACGGCATATAAACAACTTGTGTACCTTGGCATCTGGCTCACCTTCCTGAAGCGTCTATGCGTCTAAGCGTCTATTGATATACACTGTGCGTCTATGCTTAGCACGAAAAGCCGTAGCGTAGCATCACTCTGCAATACGCCATGACGACGAAACTGCGTACCTACTTACCGAAAATGGTACAAATTCTTGCAGATTCTGATCATATGCGTTGCAGATCCCATTGCATAACTATTCTTATTTGTATCTACAGTTCGAAAACAATTCGTATCTATGACCGTTAACAATTTTATAGGCAAGCCACTACAAATGCCGTTGTTTCAAACACGTGGGAATTTGGCAGCTCAAATTGGTTTTATTTTGATTTTGAAGTTTTTATTTGCTTGTGTGAAAAAGGGGAAAAAGGTACCAAGATTGGTAGATAGAAATAAAGGTTTGGTACCTTCTACGCTCGTTGCAGCACTTAAGCATTTTGATTGCGCCTATTTAATTTATGTTGCATTGAGTTCATTTGCATTGCTTTACTCCCAAGGCCAAATTCGAGTGTGAACTGATATCACTTGTGTGCTTAGATCAGACGCCGGCGGGGGCGGCGGCAGCAGTGGCAGACTTTTCATTTTTTTAAATGAACCTAAGGAAATGACAGAACCATCGCAAACGGTAAAGCATAGCTTTGGCTAATTCCATGGATTGATGCAATGCAAGATGGGAGTTTAGCGTAGTGAGGAAAATCATATTGATGATTATGAGCATATTTTTAATTGACCGAATCCTCAATGTAATCTGAATAAAATGACAAATAGCAAAAATTCGGGTATATTCGATCACAGATCTTTGTCAACCATTGACAAAGGTTGACAAAGATCTGTGATCGAATATACCCGAATTTTTGCTATTTGTCATTTTATTCAGATTACATTGAGGATTCGGTCAATTAAAAATATGCTCATAATCATCAATGCAAGATGGCTTGACATTCAATCATAGAATCCAACACATGTATTGCTTATATCGCAGAGGGATCCCCTATTTTGTCAAGTAAAAACTTTACTATGATAAAATATGGAAGACATATGGAGCTATTATAGGTTGCATAAACTGCGCAGATGATTCGAAATGAAAAACTTTCCTATGTGTTCATTTTTCGAATGTGTGTGCAGACACAAATAAATTGACTTACGTCATTCCTTTGTCTTTTTGTACCATTTTGTCGGTTATGTATTGAGGTAGTAACAGGAAAAACATTAATCTTTATTAAAATAAAAGGGTAACTGCAGTCGGATCTAGCTCTAATGCCTTTTATCTAGTTGTGCTAAAAGTACTCTCGGCGCTAATTGGTCAGTGCTCTCATGCCAGCTTGCCTAATAAACGTAAATAAAACACGAAACACTCATTCGTTATTTTTGGGCTGTTGTGGTTACGGTGGGTGACATTCATAAGTACCAGAGTACAATTGTACCCAGGTTACACCGGGACCAAGGTTACACAAGGGCCCAGGTTACGTTCGGCCCCAGGATTTGAAGGGACCATGAAGACGCAAGTACCATACTGTGATTGGTCGTTGGCAGATGGGAATGACGTAATGCATCCCTGTGGCGGCCGTGACGTTGACCAATAGGAGGGGCGGATACAAATTTGGACCACCTTGGTACACTACTTGGCAGTGTGCTCGTGATTGATTTTCTCGAGATCGAATTGAGGTAGCGCCGTCCATCGCCCGCCGCGGCGGCGCCCAGGCCCGATGGTCATCCGGTGTGGCGGGAGGTAGCGTCCCTCGGCCCCCCGCGCGGCGGGAAGTAGCGTGCTGCGGCGTCCGAAGAAGTGAAAATGCCCCCTTGCACGAATTAGTGTTCGCAGCGGCTACGGGGCAGGAGGGGGAGGAGGCAGGGGCGTCGCCACAGATTTTTGAGTGGGGTGGGGTCGGGTTTCCGGTCTTCGTCTTGATGGGTAGAGGTGTTATTAGCCACACTCCCGGTTTTTTCATGTGTTGAGAAAAATCTCGGCGCGCAGCGCCACGAAAGCAGCGGTGTATCTTATTGTACATACTACATAACATACATCACTTTTGCATCGTGCATAAAAATCAAGCACAGGCCACCTGAGGTCAGGTCACAATGTCATGTTCAGTTCAGTTTTAATGCCTCTAAAAGCTGCAATCTTGTCATTCCTATAGATTTGCCTGTCCCGTAGCTCAGTTGGTAGAGCATTGGACTCCCGGTAGTGAGAGCGCGGGTTCGAGACGCCCCGGCGCTCGATATTTGAGACTCCTGACGGGGATGGTCTGCGGTTGGTGGGAGCAGCCGCAGCCAGTTGAAGTCAGTTGAGTGGGGCAGGCCGTGTCCCGCTTTGAAGGGCACGTTAAACTTTGGCATCTAAATTCTCCCGATGTGACCCGGAATTGCGCGATCGGACGGTAGGGATCGGGGTCTACGCAACAAGCTCTGCTTAGCGTGGGCTCCGGCTCTGTCAATCCGTCCATTCAAACATTCGAGCTAAATTTATAAAAAAAGATTATCTCCTATAAGTCTGAAATTTGTTGTAATGAATGGGATTATAAGTGCCAACAGTTAATGAATCTGGGATTTTACATCTGAAAAGTGAAGTCAGGTCAAATATGTGACCTCACCAATCAATCATGATAAGATATGGGAAAATGCACGAGATGCCCTCTGCTTTGAACGAATATGCTAAAAACGCTATAAGATACTTTTGTAGCCATGGCACCTCTGCTCATTTTAGAGACAAGGTGCAGTTAATGACCAGTGGTGACTCGAATGGTCATTCATTACTATTAGTTAGGTCATCAAAGGTCTCTAACACATTTTCGACAACAACTTTTGATGGAGACGCTGTAGAGCAATGACAGCACCTGGAGTGTGTTCAGTGTGTGTTCAGTGTTCAGTGCTGGAGTGTCAAGTGTGTTCAGCTCAGCAACACAGATCGATCGCACATTTTTGCAGCGGGTTCTTTTCCGGTCAGGACATGACCATTGATTAACCTTTACCTGATGTCAAGTTTTCTAGTTAAGTTCTTAAGTTCAAATTGTAAGCCATGCGACGTGCTTCGACGAAACAAACACAATGGTGATAGCATGAATATCATACACATTCACTGAATCATATAGGTTGTTACAGAACCAATGTTTCGGCAAAATCCGTCCGTTTAAAGGAAATAGTTCACTTTCACGAAATTATTTTTTTGCAACGGATTTATGATTTTTTATGTTCAAAATAATCAGCAAAGAAAATAAAACCTTTTTATAACAAAAGATTATTTTCTATATTTTGATATAGGAAGAACTTTTCAGTTTCTGTAAGGCACACGCGATCCAGTATGAAAAGAGCATGGGTCCCGAAAATTATTCAGAAACAGAGAAATTATCGCAGCCACCGGCATTTGGGCGATCTGCTCGATCTGATAATGTTCCCCTGAATGTCCTAATTGATCAGTACGAGAATTTCTCTAGAGTTCTCGTAGATAATTTCTCTAGTTTCTGAATAATTTTCGGGACCCATGCTCTTTTCATACTGGATGGAAATATATGCAAGGCACACATCCTCAACGCAAGACACCTTTTTCGGGACGAGAAATAGAATATCTTTGCCTAGGGTGATCGTTGGGCTGTAAAAGCTCCTGATTTATGCTCGTCTCAGCCCAAGCTACGGAACTGCTATTCCAGTTCAAAACCCATGTTAAAAAGTGAACTATTTCCTTTAACTGTTTGGCCTATGTGGTACACAAGCCATAGACCCGAAGTCATACCTATCTGAGGCGAAGTTGGCGAAAGAGCTTTAAAAAAGCTATCGAGTACGCTTTCTGTGTCACTATAGCTCTTATTCGTGTTTTACGGGTCGCTAAGGTAAAATGTTTACCAACGCAACGCTGAAGGTATACTTTCGGCCCCTGATCGAGGTAGAGCTTCGCGGAAAAGCGAGGTTGCTGCCCGTGATGAGAGAAAGCCGATGATGCCCAATTTCAAGGTCTTGGCCGGGTCATCTTAGGTCAACTCCCAAAAGTAGAAAAAAGCTGGCCTGCTAGAACTTTGTGAGCCGTAGCTGTTATCGGGGTTCCGGGTACGAGTTCGATGTTAGTTTTGGACAAAGATGATGACTCCATGCATTTGGGGTAGATCGGGTCGGGTCAGGTCAGGTCGACCAGCAGGCTTCCTGCCGGCCATCTACATAGAGTGGGTGACAACCACCAACGATAGCTTCGTAACATGTTACTACATAACCAGTAACCACCATTTATCAAAACTACTTCTAAGGAAATAGTTCACTTTCACGAAATTATTTTTTTTTGCAACGGATTTATGATTTTTTATGTTCAAAATAATCAGCAAAGAAAATAAAACCTTTTTATAACAAAATATTATTTTCTATATTTTGATATAGGAAGAACTTTTCAGTTTCTGTAAGGCACACGCGATCCAGTAGGTATGAAAAGAGCATGGGTCCCGAAAATTCTTCAGAAACAGAGAAATTATCGCAGCCACCGGCATTTGGGCGATCTGCTCGATCTGATAATGTTCCCCTGAATGTCCTAATTGATCAGTACGAGAATTTCTCTAGAGTTCTCGTAGATAATTTCTCTAGTTTCTGAAGAATTTTCGGGACCCATGCTCTTTTCATACTGGATGGAAATATATGCAAGGCACACATCCTCAACGCAAGACACCTTTTTCGGGACGAGAAATAGAATATCTTTGCCTAGGGTGATCGTTGGGCTGTAAAAGCTCCTGATTTATGCTCGTCTCAGCCCAAGCTACGGAACTGCTATTCCAGTTCAAAACCCATGTTAAAAAGTGAACTATTTCCTTTAAGTTCAAACGGGCGCTAAACTCGAAATCAGTTCCAAAAACTTCACTTGTAAGTGGAAGCAAATAAAACTCAAAAAAGTGAACCAAGGTATCATCTATATTCGAATCATGGCCAATAAATTTTTAGAGTAGGTGTAAAATTGATTAACTCGAGGTCACAGGAAGTTTCGTTGCAATAGGCTCCTTTTTGCGCGTCTTATTGCGAAAGCCCGAGAGGGGTCCACAATCTGACCCCATTTCCCGGCTACCTCAGGCAGGTCCGAGGGTTAGTCAGGGCTGCTGAGGCTAGTTAGGTACCTCGTAGTTACTGATATGTCATCCGACAAATCGACTGCAACCATTATTTTGACAATCAGACGAACGCTTGGGTCAGTTTTGGCGCGCTCATTCGTTTGAGGGATAAAAAGGGACTAGAATAGTGGCTATAGTGGCATCAACCCCCCTCGCCCGGCGAGGGGGGTTGATGCACCCCCCTAAGGTTTTTCGCAAATAACGTAAAAACGGCGGCGGGTAGCGCCGCCAAATTTGGCATACCTTCTGGGGCAACCTTTTCGCACCTATCCTGAAAATTTGAAGTCCCAGTCTTTTCAGGTCAGGTCACCAGGTCACAAAAGCCGGTACAAGGTCAGGGAAAAATTGGACTAGCTTAGCGGCAACTGAATTCCAGAGTTCACTTAACCCTCGCCCGCACATGGGGGGGTGGTTGCCACCCCCCCCCCCCAGGTAGTCTTTCTGCTCTGCACTCAACATTTTTAGAGCTAGAAGGCTGATTTTTCGTATAGCTGCTTCTCTATCCTTTCTTGATGTCCACT
Source organism: Amphibalanus amphitrite (assembly GCF_019059575.1). NCBI lineage: Eukaryota > Metazoa > Arthropoda > Thecostraca > Balanomorpha > Balanidae > Amphibalanus > Amphibalanus amphitrite. The sequence continues at coordinate 114,809 of NW_024882289.1, read as the reverse complement.
GAAAATTTCAAGTTTCTGTGGTTTTTGGTTTCGGAGATATGACCTTGTTTTTCAGGTCATGTCATGACCCAAATGGCCAATTCTCAACATCTTGCGTTTGCCATGGGCCTTATGAGCTTTTGACACCCTGATTTCGGCCTTTTTTGCCAGTCTTACCTCCCACCTATCATTGAACATGTTGTTCGACGATGTACAGGGTTCAAGGTCAGGGTCAAGGTCAACCTAGGTCATCTAAGATAATTGCGTTTTAGGCAAGCTGAATTTACTTTTTTTGAAGTTTTTTGACTGCTTTTTTGGTAAAAGCTTCTCAGATCATGATTTCATGCAATATGGACCCAAAAACAAGCGGTGCACACATCAGTATACACACCGACACACACAGACATACAAACACATATAATTGACCTTGACCTAACTTGACCTGAAATGACCTCAGCAGCAAAATTCTGGTCGGGTAGTGTGACAAAGAGGTTCTAGCTGGCTTGGCACCAGAAAACAGCATCGTCATCGGTATTTGATACGCAGCACGCTTGATATCCAACGGTGACCCAAAACAGCAACATTTTTTAGTTTGACCTGACCTGGAAGGTCAATGACTGACCTGAGAAGGTAAAACTGGGTATCATTGGATTCGTCTCTCCCCAAAGAATCTTTTTGGCCTTTACTGCTAAGCTCTATCTCCAACAGGAACGAAATGGCGCGGGGGGGTGGCAACCACCCCCCCCCCCCCATGTGCGTTCTAGGATGGGAAAATGGCATGTGCGGGCGAGGGTTAAATGGGTAACAAAGTATATCATTCGATGCCCACGGACGTCCTGAGTTCACTGGTGCTTTTATTTTTGCACTATCTTTGCTAGGTAAAAAGTTATAACCGAAAAACTTTTGACATGTTTAAGCAAAATTTTTGCACTCATACCCCCCAAAACCCCCCTAAATATTGACCTAGAGTCACCAAACTTTTACAGGGGCGAGATCTCCTATGGACCCACCTACCCTGTACATTTAGTGTGCCGTCCGTGTTATGGAAAAGGCCCTCGCCTGGCGAGGGTGAAAATATTGTTATGCTGATGTTCCACGCCCACCGCTTATTGACCTATAAGCAATAGGGCTACGGAGCTGTTGAAGCGATTCTGAATCTGACGTTGTATTTATTGAGGTTGCTTACGCCAACTTCACTGACATGATAGCTTAAAAAAGAACACTCAGCATCGCCAAAAGTGGGGGGTCGACACCCCGGTTCTCGCGAGTGGGGGGGGGGGGGGTCACGACCCCCGCGACCCCCCCCCCCGTCGGCGACGCCCCTGGAAGAGGAGGGGTCAAAAGAACCAACCAGCGATTCGTCCCCTGATTGAGCTACAGGGAAAGCGGGCGTGGCGTGTGGAAGCCGATGGTATCCATTTTCATTGTCCTTGGAAGGACTTAAACAGACTTGACTTTTCACTGGCACGCATCACGACGGTCATTTTAGATGCATCAAGAGAAGTGTAAGGTGTGGTACTTGTAACATATTTTTACGCTTACTCTGTCACACAAAATTCCAGTTCAACCATGGAGAAAGAAAAACTGTTTCAGTAGCGCAAATATTACTTCCTTTCACCATGCAAGCCTTATTTTTGGACAAGCTTTGTTTTATATTATGACTTCATCCATCATTGGGTGTGTGCCTATGGATGATTGATTGAATGAACTAAACTAAACTGAGCTGAGCATACCTGGAAAAGTATAACCTCAATTCTCCACCAAGTCACGGTGTGTTACCCCCGACCGTGCGGTAATTAGAACAGTCTACAATCTACATATCTTTGCACGCAATAAAACGATAACCTCGCTATCACTGATGTTGTTTGGTGCCTAAACAAATAGCCACAACAGCTCTAAACATACCTATATTAAAAAATCAAAACAACAAAAATAACCATTGCCGAGTATCAATACATATCTGCTCGTTGCACACCGGTCAGTTGATAGCCAAATTCTAGCATAAATTACACGGGATAGTTTCGTTCTTGTCGATGAGACCAAGCCCAGTTACGGCATGTGCGATTTTGTCAAAAACGGTCGGAGGTTGTAACTATTATGACGTCGCAGCTCGGTGGCCTGATATGACCCGATTCTTTTTTTTACCAAAAGTTGCGCGAAGAATGCCCCAGAGGCCATTTAAAATTTAAGCACGATCCGACTAATAGTTCGGTTTGCATCGCAAAAAAAGCTCGGGCGCCCTGCCAGGGCGAGGGTTAATTATATTCTTCGCCATAGCTCATCAAAAATTATGACAAAATGCAAAAACGATATCAATGTTAATGCACAAGTCAGTTTGGAGGCCGCATGCAAAATTTTAATAAAATCCGTTCATACATTTTCCAGTCATGGACTGAAAACAAACAGGTAAATCTTTCTGCCTCACCCTGTACATAGGTCATTAGTGTGACCTGGAAGCCGAAGGTCAGGTCAATGACCAAATATCGGGAAAATCGAGATCTTGTAGAACTTCTAAAAGTGATGCTTTATGTTTCTGGAGTCCTGATTTCGAACTTAAGAATTATTACGATCAAAGATGATGTGTTCATCCATTTGAGTAGATCAAACGAGGTCAGGTCAGGTCAACCGGCGTCCCGACGGCTATCCATTAGGTATAAACTATAAACCATCGCTGTCAGTTTTGTAACATAACTGACAGCGATGTTCCGGAATGTTTATGCACTTATAGTTCCGGAATGTTTATATCTGTGCTTAATTTGTAATCAGCTCATAAAAACTACACTGAGACGTTTTGAAACGCCAAACGAGGTCATCTAAGGAAAATAACTTTGACCTGAGTCCCAGGGCTGCGGAGTCGGAGTCGGAGTCGGAGTCGGTCGGAGTCGGAAGTTTTGCCCTGAGTCGGAGTTGGAGTCGCTAAAATCTTACCGACTCCGAAGTTAACACTGCATTGCTCAAAGTCATGCCCGACACCTAATTGCTTCATGATATTTTGCTTGTTGACCTTTCAAAATCTGATATTGTTGAAGCTAAGGACATACCCCCGTTTTGGACCAGCGTTTTCATTGAAAAAAAAAACTGAAGAAGGCTGCTGCGTCAAAACCTGTTTTTATTTATGCATGCTATTTAAAAAGTAGACACTTATTTGCAACATTGGCCTTGGAACGCGCAAAAGTTCACTTCAGGCAAGATAAAAAGATATCCGACAATAAATTTTATTTCATTATATGGACTTGCTGGGCAATGTCCGGAGTCGGAGTTGGAGGCGATTTTTGAAGCCGGATAATTTTTGCCGTAGTCGGAGTCTGAGCCTGAGTCGGAGTCACCTTAAAATCCATCGTCTCTGCAGCTTCATGTGACCTTGACACCCACCCTATCAACAAGTAAACACAGGTAGTTAGTTTATCCCAAAGAAGTGTGTAGATGACAAGATAATACCCATATTTAGAACGGTTATCTGGAACACATTTTGTGACATTCGGTGCGATGTGGTTAAAATAGGTTTATAGCTGATTTTTAGTAGCTTTCATCTTGGGCTGCACCAGTTGCTCAATTCATGGATGACTGAGTGTCGCCACAGGAGGTCCCCCGGTGGGCCGGGGCAGCGCAAGGGACGGGCCCCGCCACTGAGCCGACCATCGGATGTGCCCATTGTAAGAGCGTACCGGGCAGCGGAGCAAATCTCGGACCCACCTCAAGGGTATCCTCATCAATCAGCTTCCCATCCCTGCTGTCTCATGACAGGGGGAGTATGTGAACGGTATAGTGGCAGCGGTGACCGTTAGGCGAGCCGGGCCTGCGCTGTGAATAGGAGGGGTGCGCGCCACCTCCCAGACGGTCTGGCGCTCCTGCACCCCGCCCTCCCGGCTGCGGCCGGGATCCCGGTGCTGGACCGCAAAGTGCTGGCCGTACCTACATGTGTCACTGTTGACATACTCAAGTCGCTTTACATGACCTTGTTTATAGCGTGTACCTATAGTTTGTGCCCACAAATCCTGAAACCTGATGAACTTTTTAACACTAAATAAGTAAAAAATAGACCATCCAACCCATGCATTTGCATTAGTTTACAACCCCCTCACATTGCCCCACCAGACAGTAATAAGCATGTAAAGAATGAAACCGTAGTTTTGGACCCGCTACACCTTTTTTTAGGCAGTCATTCGTAAACGATTCCAGCCTCTCATGGATGCTTTACTGTTCGTCGGAGTTCAAATTTAACGACTTATTTCCGTTTATCTAAGAATCGTACTCCCGTTATGGCTATAAGGGAGCCATCACTTATTTGTATGCGCTTCTGCTCCTCTGTTCGTGCAAGGTAAAGTTAAAACGTTGAAATCAAATATTTTTTTAGAATAATCGAGCCAAATGGACAATGGATGCCCTCGAATGACCTGAACATTGACCTTATCTTAGCAATTTATTACGAACGCATATATTTTATTGCGAACCACATCGGTTCCTACAGGGTGTCCCAGAATTACCCGAACATTTATTTTCTGGCTAAAAGTACGACTGCGCTCGCTTCTAATGATATACAAGCATCATACTTTTATAAGATATCCCTTAGCTATCGAGCTTGGGGACTGTGTGCTTTTGGTGGCCGGTAACGACTCGAATCAATTAGGGGAAGCCGGGGGAAGCCCGGCATAGTAAGCTCTTTTTCATTTTTATTACATACCATACGTGCTGTATAAAATGTTGATATCCTATTAGCTAGCTAAGTTCATTGGCCGTGTTTTCCCAAAAATTCGGTTTCGTGGAATAAGTATAAGGTTTTCTTTGGAGCGCTCTTGCGAGGAACATTATGAATATTAGAGAGAGAAAATATATGAAAAATTGACCTCTCCTCGACATTTGAAATTATTTGAATAGCCAAATATTACTGTACCTATTGATATTTCGACCAACAGGTCTTCTTCAGAATAAGACAGTGTACACAAGTGTACGAGAATACAATAATTGATGCAGCAGACTTATTCCCGCGGTTTTCAAATTCAAAAATTAGCGCGGTTTATCTCGCGCTCATAAAACAGTGGTACAGCCTTGTTAACAACTTCTTGTACCACTGGTTGTACCACTGTTTTATGAGCGCGAGATAAACCGCGCTAATTTTTGAATTTGAAAACCGCGGGAATAAGTCTGCTGCATCAATTATTGTATTCTCGTACACTTGTGTATCACTGTCTTATTCTGAAGAAGACCTGTTGGTCGAAATATCAATACAGCAATATTTGGCAGATTTGGCTATTCAAATAATTTTAAATGTCGAGGAGAGGTCAATTTTTCATATATTTTATCTCTCTAATAAGTATAAGGTTGAGAAAATCGAGTTTTAAAAAAGTGTTGATTTTTCTGGGGTAAGCCCGGCATAGGGGTAACGCCGGCCACCTACCCAGCGCTTTACAACGAGTTGATGAAACCATTATGTGTCTTCAAAATATTAACGGAAAGTGAAATACTAAGGTACTGATTAGCTCTGGACATCTTAGAGTTTATGTCACTACTGGTATTTTAGCTAGCGTCTACCACATATACAGTACAGGTCGATGAAAATCGTGATGCAAAATTGACAAAAAATGTGTATTTCAAAATTCCTTAAAATTTATTTTTCTTTTTGCCTTTATGCATCATATTGCATATCATTCGACTCGGCTGATGAAGAAGAACACAACGACACCATTTTTGAAGCTCTAACTTCATTGTCTGTCGCGTTATCTGCAAAAACGTAGTTTGACCCTAGTTGACCTTAAGTGACATGACTGGCTTTGTCTATGATAACATGTTTATTTTCGAAATTTATCTTTGATCTAGGTGTAAACCAAACCTGCTCAGTACCTATTATCTCATGGAAAACAGTGGTTTAGTGGCATTGCTCTCGGTTGGGGGTAAGCTTGGCCACTCGCCCGGGGTTACCCCAATGTGCTAATTTTTATTTTAGAACTGCGATGTTCGAAAAAAATGTCATACTTAACCCTCGCACGACCAGGCCATTTCTCATAACACGAACGACCAGGGGGGGGGGGGGGTTGTTACGACCCCCCCCTGGCGTTTCGAAACGAAAGGTCGTAGAGCTTAGCGGAAAATACCAACGGATTGCTCTCAACGAGATCTCGCGATTGGTGGTATGTTTTTTGGTCCTAGGTCAACATTTGACCTACTTTTGACCGGTCAAAGGTCAAATTTTCGGAAAAATAGACTTTTTTCAACTTTCAACGGCGATTGCGGCAAAACGGTGGGAGATATCGACTTGAAACCTTCACTATCGTGTTCCTTAATCAATTCTCTATCGTTTGGTATGTATTTCGTTTCCCTAGCTCTAAAAATGGCGCGTTGGGAGCGCCGGAAGTCGGCAAGGTCACAGTCGGCGGCAGAAATTCCAAAAATCAAAATTTAAATTTTTGAAATCTGATTGTATTTTTGGATTTGGGAGGTCCATTTGCTCCCTATAGAAGCTAATATTGCTGCATATTCCCATTGAGGTGACAAGAATTAGCAAAATAGTGGTTCGGGCGCTTTTCAAAAATAGTACCGGACGCTGTTCCTCTTGTGACGTCATAGCTCCGTGACCTGACCTGACCCGGTCAAATTTCTTATACCATATGATAGCCAATACTTGCCCCAACATGCATGGGAAGTTTCATCACGATCCATCAACCGATGTCCGTACCACCGGCAGGAAACCTCGGGCGTTGGCACTCAGTTTGTGAAAATCCGGCCGGAGGCTGTACCTCTTATGACGTCATAACTCCGTGACCTGACATGACCCGATCAATTTTTTTCGGCAAAAGATGCGCAAAGGTTGCCCCAGAGGGTATTGAAAATTTCAGCCCGCTACGACAAGCCGTTTAGCGTGCACTTCGAAAAAACCTCAGGGGGGGGGGGTTGATACAACCCCCCCCTAGGCGTTCTAGGGTTAAGCCAGCCTGCCTCGTCACCCCTCACTACAAACACTTAAACGGTCCTTACATAACATTCGTATAAATATTAGTACTGTATGGTATAACATTAACAGTGCAACATATCTCACTTTTTAGCTAAAAACCCTTGAAATATCATTTCTGCTCTATAACTTTAACAATATGCAATTTTTGTTAGCCTTAACTTTTTTACTGGCGTTACCTTAGCTGCCACGCTGAAAGGACAAACAGTTGAGCATTTTATTGTGAATAATTTAGCCAGAAACGGGGTGGCCGGGCTGCTACACGGGGTGGCGTGTAGCACTATTCCCAATAGTGCTACACGCTACGCACAGCCCGGGCGGGTGACGTCACGGTGTCGTCACTCGCGTCCGGGGCATGCGCATGGGGGCCCGCTCGGCTCTGGAGGCGCCGGCGGCAGGCGGCTCAGATCTGCACGACCGATGGGAGGGGTTCCGAGATGTGCACGGCCGATGGGAGGGCTCGAAGACCACTGCTCTGATGCTTTAGTCATTAGTCAACTACACTGCGAACGATTTATCGGGTTTATCCGACGCAAGGGAAGTTGCGGCGAAAGAACCTGAGGTTGTTGCGTCATGCAGCATTATGGTAATCGAAATGTACTCTGCTCGTGCGGTGCGAGTTGGAGTGTTGGCTCGGTGGTAGTAGGGCGAGCTGTGCACGGCTGGTGGCAGGTTTGAGGACCAACATTCCACCACGGCTCAAGTAAGCGTATCCGTCGTGAATGATTTACGCACCAGATGTTTGACAAAGCAAATGACCTCAAACAAGTGACACCGAATAGCGAGATGCTACGTTATTGCAACGTAGGTGAACGAGATGCACTCGCATCAATTACGAGTTTGACGGCAGCTGTAGCTGATCCGTTTATACAAAAGGCTATAGAACGTTTATACATAGTGTTCGGCGGTGTCCCTGGGTTTAGGTAAGTTGAGGTAGAAGAACAGCAAATTTCCAGCCAGTTTCTGAACTCTTCTAGGGTTTTGACGTTACATCTCAAAGCCAAATCTTTGCAGTTCACGTGGATGTTCAAAATGCCTGAAGATCATTTTTTCCGAAAAAAAACATTCTTTTCCATCGAACACCAGAGGTGCAGAAACAACACTACCCACAAATCCAACACGAATTACAGTCTAACAGGTCTAACACCATCACGGTCAAATTCAACACCCAGCGCACCGACTCGCTCTATCGTCTGGAGGAAGATAGGCCCCTCTTGCACGGAGACACAAGTCAAAATCGTTTTCAAGTGATTCTAAATGGTCCGCACTCCGCACTCCGCAGACCATCAATATCGAATATGAATCTCAATCTAAATACGTTACCAAGATTATAGACATATTCGTCCAAGAAGACTGCGAATTTGGGATGAGTCTCCGTGCAAGAGGGGCCTATCTTCATACAGACGATGGATTGAGTCAGCGCATCCAACAAACGCCAACAATAGCCCCCTTGAATTCGCGCCTTAGGTCCGCGCTTGGATAACTAACAAGGTAATTATCTTGGTAATTATCCATGGTCCGCGTGTGGTTCGTGCATAGACTCGTATATTGTCCTCGTAAGTTTCCTTAACCTGTATCTGGACTAGCGAATAGACCCCACCTCGTCTAACTATTGCTTGGCTGATAGATGTGACGTCACATAACCCGCACGCCAATGAGCGTGGCGTCAGGCTATGACGTCATCTCCCGCGGCAACCAGCCACTCAGCGCTGGAGGTGCGTAGCGTGTACGTGTAGCATTATTGGGAATTTGCCGGGCTTCCCCCGCGCCCGGGCTTCCCCCGGCTTCCCCTATTATCCAGAGTCAAGTAAGAGTATTCCTTTTCCGTTTTCAGCTTAAGCCACTAACAGGTAACCATGGTGAATCAACTCCCGTTCTCAACTTTGTAAACGGACTTTCGGCATGGTTTTTGCTGGAGAGCTTCAGCAGCTCATCTGCAAGCAGTTGGGATTGAGCAAAGCGCAATTATATCAGCTAACGAAGCGAGAGAGAGCAAGAGATACCTAAACCTGATTGACAAGCTTGGGCTCGGCCAAAAAGGGCCATGCACCAGTTGTCAAACAGGTGGTTGCTTGTCATAGACAACAAACGTCACCGATCTAGCTAAAAACTAGTTAACCCGCGCACCGACGGGGGGGGGGGGGCGGATATCCGCCCCCCCTGAGGTTTTTCGCGAATAGCGGGAAAACCGCGGCGCGTAGCGCCGCGAAATTTGGTATGACTATTCCCTCATCAATTTTACACATGGTGTGCAAGTTTGAACCTCCTACCTTTCAAGGTCAGGTCACCAGGTCACTTTGAATGACCCAACCTCAAGTCACTTTTTTGCAACTTTGTCACCGTGCCAGAGCTACAGTAGATGTCGGAGGCCTTTGAAAGTCGCAGGATGTTATTAGGTCATTAGTAGCTACAATTTGTATATCTCGGAATTTTGATATCGGTGACCTAAGGTCAGGTCAATTTCGCGACCTCCCCATTATAAGTCAATGGGGGAAAAATCAACTCCCTGTTTTTACCACTAAAACGGGTCGGAATGGCCCCATATACCATACATGACTTCATATACGATCAACCTTCACTACCTTGAGGTCTGTTTTGCTGTTGGGCAGCTGTGACTCAGGTCAATTTCGCGACCTCCCCATTATAAGTCAATGGGGGAAAAATCAACTCCCTGTTTTTACCACTAAAACGGGTCGGAATGGCCCCATATACCATACATGACTTCATATACGATCAACCTTCACTACCTTGAGGTCTGTTTTGCTGTTGGGCAGCTGTGAGGTCATGTGACGTCATCAAAGGTCACCAAAGGTTTTTGGCCAATAACTCCGTACAGGAACAAGATACAGACGCGTGGATGGTCTCATTGTGTTCAGCTCGTCAAGACGCATCGAACGATATATATGATGACCTCGAGGTCACGTGACCTGAGGTCAACCTTTGACCTTGGCCTTTCGAGGTCAACATATATATCATTCGATGCGGATTGACGAGAGGATCACGATGCTGCCCTTAGTTTGTTCCTATCTTGACTAATTCGAAAGTTATTCGAGAAAAACTCTCTCCATATCCAGCGCCGCCATTTTGACTTTTTCGACCCCTGTGACGTCATCTTTGACCTGACCTGAAAATGACCTTAGTAAAAATTGTAGATCTTGACCGTGCGTATCCGATGCCGTTTACCGCTTGTCGCTATCTTGCTTCGTTCTCGAGATCTCAGGGGGGGGCGGTCATCCGCCCCCCCCCCGTCGGTACGAAGTTGGCGCAGACCCCCGACGGTGCGCGGGTTAAGCAATAGATCAGGATTATCTACAAAACATCAGCCTACCTTGCACCACTATCTTCGACAAAATTTTGGAAGTTGGGGTCCTTCGCCAGAAAAATATGCGAAAACTACGGGAAAAGCAGCGCAAATCACTACAATTCATCCCAAAAACATATCATATACAACAAAACAGTATATTGAAGCACACTTTGTGGCCTAAGGAAGGTATTATGTCATTCGAACCGCCCGAAAAAGGCGTGTGTGAACGTCAGATGACTACAACGCCCCAACAGCAGAGACGGCCAGGCACCCGTCGAAAATCATATTGTGAGACATTTTGAGCCACCGTGCACTCATTGGGCTTGATATGATGGCCCAAAGACAACCGTTAGCACAGAGTACTACTGCGGTAATACTCTACCAGTACAAAAACTGGATGCCGTGAACCAAGTGGCCATGAACGGGTTTGTTTTGGAAACCAAATCTGTTGGAAGCCAAAGGTCGCGCCATGTTCAGACATGGAGCTTCTCCACTCCAGATGTAAAAAACGCAGCAAAAGTGGTGTAGGCAGAAATTTTTGTTTTGGGAGATAATACCTTATGGCCTGGGAACACTTTGATGTCAAGTTTATCTTTATATGATCGTAATATCCTCCGGCAAGAGGTCAAAGAAAACAGGCCTACACCCAGTTCCGGGAGACCCGTAAAACAACTGAGACCAGCAATGGCTGGCATTTTCCATCATTGTCGGCTGATCTTGTAACAAGCGTATCTATTGCATGTGCTATTTGACAGCCACCCTAGTTGACTATATAGGACGGTAAAAAGAAAAAAGCGCAATCATATTTGCCTTATTTTATACGATTTTATACGCTAATTAACAATGTTCGGGTAATTCTGGGACAACCTGTATATATGGCCTTGATCGGTTCTAATGGGCCCCGCTGGCTTATGAGCGTCAGGTGCCGAGCTCTGATGGCCAATGCCAGCTTCTGGACCCACGTTGACCTCTGGTAGCCCACACTAGTCTTTCCTGTCCCCAGAGACAGACCACCAAGCTGAACTTACGATCACCCAGAATGGGAGCCTGCTTCATTACGATTAGGAGCTACTCTTGCCGCACACCGGTGACCGTTCAGCTAGAAGTTCGACGTCGCGTAGTGAGGCCGACGATGGGTAGAAGCAATAGATTGACGCCCCGAGGACAGAAACAACAGGAGAATACGTGAAAGATAATATGCGGGACACAGAGTTAGGTCGCCTGAAAACCCGAAATGTAACGTTAAAGGGACCCTCCCACCTTCAAAAAAGTTTATGAATTGGCATGAAAGTGATGTCGCTCGGTTCAGAAAGAGCACAAACGAATATCTACCAAATTTCACCGAAAAATATTCACCGGTTTTCAAGATATTAGACTTTTACTTTTGTTTACTTTTTTGGGATCTCCGCTGTTTCTAGCGACTTTATTTTAGAAGTGCGGCGTTTGCGGCAGATGTTGCGCGCAAATAGCATATACCAACCGCGTGCTACAAAACGTTTTAGTCAAACATTTAAAAATCGTTAGATATCTGCGCTGACGTCACACATTCAGAGGGGTATTCCTAAGCATTAGCCCCTCTGAATCAAAATGCTGCAATTTTGAAATTCAATATTTCCGATTTAAGGCATTTCTCGATGTTGTGAGTGCCGAAACGGGTAATTGTGAGCCAGGGACCCCATTTTGGCTATCTCAACTCAAATCTAATGTTAAGGTGGGAGGGTCCCTTTAAACGTATTGCTGAGCAGTGAGCCAAGAAAAAAAAACAATGCTATCAGGTAAACAAGATACCTAAACACGTGAAAACAGTGAGAGGTACTAATCGGGTATATCAATATGCTCACATTGCATCCATGTTTCGTTTACGCGTTTGTTTTTATGCGCATCGACGCCTTGGAGTAAAAATTCGTTTGCCTTTTCGCTTTTGCCGCCCCCCCCCAGTAGTGACATTTTTACCCTGACTGGGGGGGGGGGGGCAGGCCGGTGACTGCGGGGGTTTGCCCCCCCCCCCAGTTAACATGTTAGACGAGGCCCTGCTACGATGTAGGGGTTGACGGTAGGTAGCCGTACCAAGGTCAAACCAATTAAGGTATTGACATGAATAGAATCAGTCTCTATTAATTTATGTTTAAATCAAAGCGTCAACGTGTAGTCATCATCATTGCCTCAATGCTTTAATGTATCACCGACCGACCGATCTCCCTGATGCCATTTTCCCCTCCAAAACTGAGTCAATACTGGCGGTTCGAGTTAAGCTGGAAAGTAGAGACTTCTCTTAGATCATAATAATAATATAAGAATAACCAGTAACCTCATAATATAAATCAGAAATAGGAGCCAAAAAGTTATATCTAAAGTTATCGAATATTTCGCTCCTGAAGCTTCGTCAGCAATAGGTAATTACAGAAAAAGATATGAGCTTTTTAAGAAGCTTCTCTTAGATCCCTAGATCTTCTGGTGAACCAGTCTTCGTAAAAAAAAACTAGTTTTGGGGTACCTCGTGCAACTTTAGTTAGCACCTGGGCGCCTATAACCCCACAATACCGTGGCCCTGGCCTTTTGAACAGGAACCAAGAGGGGCGAAAAGGAGGCACTGTCTTTCGCGCTTATGAGACCGTTTTGGGATTTAGGCGAGTGTTTCATCTCGATCATGAATTAGTCCACATGACCTTACTGGTGTCCTCAGCGCTCCGTTTTTTTTTAGCCTAAAGCATAGAGTAGGTAAGTCATAAGCATGTATTCCGTTTTTTATATCATATGTATTCCGTTTTTTTTTCTCGAAAAGTCAAAAAGTTTTTGAAAAAGATAAAAATACAAATTTTGAATTTAAATATAAACATTTTTCAAAATTTTCAAAATTTTGAAAATTCGAGATGGCAGTTTGATAGCGCAGTCCATTCGGAGTCCTCTCATGCAAAGAAATTGGATCTAGCTCAAAAACTGAGCTCTTGGGACCGATTCCCGTGGTTCAATGTTTTGCGTCGAAATCGGCTGAACATGACGTCACTCTGACGTCATTTCCGGCCGACCTATGATGGATACGAAGTTCAAATTTTGACACAAGATGTCAAATTGATGCAGCCGAAGGTACTGAAAGTGTGGCGGCGATACATCAAGCGGTTTAGAAGTTATTGCAGTAGAAAAACGGCAGGGGCTATGAATATTGAATAGCCCCCCACCCCAGTGGGGCGCGGGTTAGTTTGCGAGTTACGCTGAACGTGTTGTAAAACAAGAGTACGCCTAAAAGTAAAATTTAGGTGAGAACGATCTTATGGGACACCCTGTACATGCCAACTTTCAGCGCAATCGGCCCGATATTGCAATTGTTACAAAACTGACACCTCTTCGTTTTGTAAGTAGCACGTGCATAAGGGGTCACCCACATTCATCAGGAATAATCCAATACTTGATAGAAGGAATGAAGCTTCTTTACTAATTACCGCATGTAAATCGGTCAAGTGGTTGCTGAGATATAAGCCTCGCAAAAGCGTGACCACCGATCTTTCCAAGTTTAAAAATCAAGCGTTGGCATCGTGAGAAGCGTTAGGGTGGCCGCTTTGCCCCACTCTCCCCTACAACAAATCTTTTTAACGTCGAGCCGATAGGCGAGACGTTTAAAAGATTTTTCTACCTACGAGCGGTTTAATAATTTATCCCGTGCCGCCGACATATTTCATGTAATGTCTACTAGACGTTTAACAGTTTGTTAATCGTCACAGTAGACGTTTAACAACTGTTACACGTCTAGAACCTGTTAAACAAATCATTTACTCAACATCTGATAATTTTCTCTCTTAGCACGTGAAGCAATTGAAAATACTGTCTACGACGCGGGATAAATGACAGATATAAGATATACCGCTACAAACAAGCATTGTAAAATTCACAAAACGCACCGGCATGGTTTCTAATAAGGCTGAAACAGACTCTTTCCGCAGTCAGGAAATCGCATGCGAGAGCCTATTCAAATTGATTAAATCACGCTCGCATCAATCGTACGCACCTCCCGCATGCGTTTGATGCGGGAAGGATTGTAATGTATTTGAATAGGCTCTCGCAAGTCGCATGCGATTTCCTGACTGCGGAAAATCTGTTTCAGCCTTGACCATTTTATTTGCTTGCCACAATCCAGAAATGGCTATATTGTGATGCATTGTTGCTGATTGGGGTAAATAGATGACGAAGACATTGAAAACAGTATTTTTTTTTTTGCAATGGGTGAATTTATTGAGCTAGGTAGCTTTGCTTGCAAATGCTGAAGTATTGTTTTTTTTAACGGTTCTCCATCCAATCATATACTCCCAAAGCACGTTACTGACGTTAATACGTTTCTGCTTACCTAAATAATAGAGTAGTACCGCCGAAACTGGAATATTAAATGCATTATCTATACAAACGGAACTCATACTCATAACCAGGTGACAACCAAAGTTGGGACGTTTTACCATACCTGTAATTTCACGATCACGAATATCGTGTTAGTTTTGATCAGAGATGATGTCTTTAAGCATTTAGACCAGGTCGGGTCAGGTCAGGTCAGGTCAACCGGTAGGGGTTGTGACGGGTATATATATTCGTAATACGTGTCAACCGCCTCTGACAGCTTCGTAACATGTTACGAAGGCACCAAAACTACTTCGTAAATGTTAAAATGATTGCTAAATTCGAATTCAGCTCCAAAAACTAGGCTAGAAACATGTAAAACTCGAAAAGGTGAACCGAGATCACCCGAGGTCACCAAAGGTCAATGACCTGACCTGACCTTCAGGTGACCTTGACACCCACCCTAATGTATGGGAGCAACATCAAATCACATGTTTGAACGTTTGAAACGACGAAAAGCTTGCAAACGCGCGGCTAATGCGAGCCGACATACGCCGAATCGCGATTCCGGCCAAACATGGTCTCGGAAAAGAGGTCACAGGTCAAAGGTCATTTGGGTCAGGGTCATGAAATTTTCAGGGTAGGTGTAAAATTGATCAATGCGAGGGTACTGAAAGTTTCGTCGCGATCGGCCGCTTTTTACGCGAGTTATTCGCGAAAAACCTCATCAACCCCCCCCCCCCTGTGCCGGCGAAAGATCCGCAATCATAAAATATGGCTCACAGCAGGGCTGAAGCATGAAATACGCAAGCATGACCAGTTATTCAGGCTTGCTCAGCGCCACGACTCAGAAAGACATTCAGTTCAGTTCGCCGCCGATGATGACAGCATGGTCGGGTGGTTCGTTCCGCGACAGGGTCCGGCTGCTTTGTGCGGCTCGGCGGGGCGGGAGGGGGGAGGCAGGCGACGCGTCTGACAGGCGACACTTGAGCGTCCCGGGAATCAGCTGTCACCGTGCGGCGCGGCGGGCCGTCCCTCCGACCCTTCCCATTGTTACCTGACTGGGCGCCGGCCGCCGGTCCTCCGGAAGGGTCACTTTGGTATGCGAACTCTTTACCGCACTTGCCCACTGTCAGAGAGTGTACTGAGGGACAGTAGTTTCTAACAGCTCGTTCGATTGGTCTGCCTGCTCAGCCAATCATATTCTGGCAACCTTGGACCTTGGGACCCAACGTCGCTATGGTACTTCCGTATAGCCTGAGGCACCTGGGTACTTATGAATCTTGGGTCCCGTTGGATTCTGGGTCCGACTGTACTTGGGTACATTTGATACACACCCGTTACGGTTATGGCTGTTAGGTCAAGGTAAGAGTCGGTAAGAGTCAGGTCTTACTCTTCTTTATATGGCCTTGAGTCAGGTAAGAGATCTTGGGTAAGAGTAATGATAATGTTATTTGAAATTCTCATGGCATTTATATTAATAGATTCTGTTAACTTTATATTTTTAAACTTGTATTGTTAAGTTTTCTGGAAATTCAATAACGGCTACGCCCCTCGGCCACACCTCTCCCGAGTGGCAGCCGGTTTTTCATTGTTCTGACACAATTGTTCGTAGTTAATGGGCACGGTATTGTGTTTATATACCTTGGGCACGCTGTTTTGAGTCGTTAACAATTATAAGATATGCTGTATTTACTTTATGACAATGAACGCTTTGCAAAAAATACACAAACTTCCAGTTGCTTCCAAGGTAAATAGGCAAATCATTTTTTTTTAAACATTGCAGTATGAATAAGATAGGTATACACAATAAGAATTTATTTGGAGTTTCAGAAATAATGTTGAAAATTTTCAAGCATTTTCATTTAGATTCATATTATGCTTAGACTAATACGTTAACATACACATCATGCAGCCTGCAATTTAGTTACATGATGTTCTATTCTATGCAATTTTTGTAAATATATGTATCAAATAACAGTGGCATTTTGCATTTTGCTTCAGTGAAACAGAATATTGTTACCAATTGCTCTGTTTGTCTATGATTTTTAGGCAACTCTGTCTTTGCATTGTCCGAAGCCTGAAGTCCGACAATGAAGTCTGTAGAGGGTTCTACCAAATGTGCTGATGATGCACCCAAGGAACTTCTGCACAAGCTGCATGTAGAATATTTGGCAACATATTCAAGCAATCCAAAACATGCTATGGTAAGTACCTAACTACCTATGCATTCCAGATCTTGTAATGAAGTCTGACAATTAGTAGGAATGATTTTTTTTTTGTCATTAAATGCATGTGTAGCCTGAGCAGCACTGACATTTTTGCTGATTTTATGCTTATCTTTATCTTGCTGCAACTACTTACTGTCTTCAGTATAACATTATGTCACTCACATCATGAGTTTTGAATTCATAATGACCAAGATTACATAGAATATCTCTTGCTTTTCAGTGCTCATTATCAGTAGCAACATAATTCCTGAGAAAAAGGACCTGGTAAATCTAGCACATCGCACCCATCCATGTTTTCACCTTCTTATGTCTCCCCGTTCCACTCCCTTACAGGAGAACACCATCTCTGAGTACCTGCGTATGAGCGGCGCCTACTGGACGCTGACCGGGCTGCGGCTGCTGGGTGCCGCCGACCGGCTGGACCGCTCCGAGCTGCTCCGGTTCATCGGCCAGTGTCAGACGCCGGCCGGCGGGGTGGCCGGCTCCGTCGGACACGACCCGCACCTGCTCTACACCCTCAGCGCCGTGCAGGTCAGGACGGGGCCGGTCAGGTCATGACGAACTCTAATTGAGCAGCCTGTCCTGTACTACTTTATGCTGATTCAGAGTTAATTTGACATTTGTGCTGTCAGATTTTGTCTTGAGGTCGGCACAGTGCGGCCGTTTGTGTGTCGTTTTGCTCAGAGCAGTCTAGCGCTGATATTGTATGACGTACATATGATGTACCTCACGCGTGTCAGACTGATGCGCGTGTGACGCACGCTTCTCCTTTTCGTCCTGTCTTGATATTCGGCGCCGCGCACTGCTGGGCAGATCTGCTGCATGTACGACGCGCTGGACACCCTGGACGTACCTCGCCTGGTGGAGTATGTGGCCGGCCTACAGCGACCTGATGGCAGCTTCCAGGGCGACGCCTGGGGAGAGGTGGACACCCGGTTCTCGTTCTGCGCCATCGCCTGCCTCACACTGCTGGTCAGTCAGACTGCAAAACAGTTTTACGGACAACTTAATATAGTAATGAGCGATAAACAGTGACAGAGTTCACATAAGCTACATTTCCATGGCACAGGTTAGGCCGACTTTGCAAAATGGATTTGCTCCATCATAGCATTTAGGCATCATTTATCAATGTAAATATGGGCTTAGGTGCTGGATAATGCCATACGCTCTTTTTTGCATAAGGTAAATAGTATCTGAGAAAAACGCACGTGAAATTTCGTTAAATGGATTTAGATGTGTCATGGAAACGCAGTGATTGTCGGACTTTGTCGGATGGTGTCGTCCGTGGTTTCGGTTTCCCTCGTGTACGGTATCAGCTATGAGCCGTTGTCTTTTTTATTTTTGCGATCTATCAACGTGTTTTGTGATAATCTGCCCCCAACCAACCTTTGTCGCAAAAATTTCTGATTGTTGTGCTACCGTTTCCATTATTTTGTTACCAACTGGTAGGTAAGCGGTTTCATTCCTGTCACTGGAATTTACACCTCAAATGTAACATCCCTTCTTATTCCGCGGCGCAGAACCGTCTGGATGCGATCGACACGGCCGCCGCCGGCGAGTTCGTCCTGTCGTGCCACAACTGGGACGGCGGGTTCGGCTCTCGGCCGCGCTCGGAGAGCCACGCCGGCCAGATGTACTGCTGTCTGGGCGCGCTCAGTCTGCTGGGCCGGCTCGGCGAGCTGGACGCCGACCGCACCGGCTGGTGGCTCTGTGAGCGCCAGCTGCCGGCCGGCGGCCTGAACGGACGGCCCGAGAAGCTGCCCGACGTGTGCTACTCGTGGTGGGTGCTCGCCTCGCTGTCCATCCTCGGCCGCCTGCACTGGATCGACGAGGAAAGCGTTACCAGGTGAGTGAGTGCGGGCTGAGGGCTGAGGGGCTGAGAGGCTGCAGGGCTGCTGGGCTGATAGTTTGATGTAACTGAGCTCACTTTCTGTCTGCCTGAGCTTACCCACACTGATGTATCCTTGAATCTGACGGGGCTGCGCTGACCATCTCCCGCCCCGCCCTCTCTCGAAGCTCTAACCCCACCCGTCTGCTTCAGGTTCATCCTTGCCAGCCAGGACGGCGAGGACGGCGGCATCTCGGACCGTCCCGGAGACGTGTGCGACCCGTTCCACACACTGTTCGGCCTGGCCGGCCTGTCGCTGCTCGGGGACCGCTCGCTGGCGCCCATCGACCCCGTGCTCTGCATGCCGACAGAGGCAGTGCGGGGACGCGGCGTGCGGCCGCAGATACTCACACTGTGACGAGACTGGTGATATATACTGCGATTGTTAATGTCACTGGCAATCATGTACCGAAGTATGACGGCAACGGTGATGATGCATACTGAGTGATTACGTTATTAGTGACTGGTGTGCGATGTCAGTCACTAGTCGAAGCGGTATGCTGAGAGTCTCACTGCCGCCTCTTAAGTCTGGAATATCGCGGGGCTGTCACTACCTCCCATTCAGTCAGCCAGTTTAGGGCATTTGTGAGCGTCACTTCACTGATAGGGTTTTGTCGTATTGTCGCCAGCCCAAAGGCGTTCGTGATATTGTGGCACGCCTTGGCAGCGTCACGTCTACCTAAGATATGTCGTATACGTTTCAGCCATTGTGTCAATGATTTGATTCCATCAGGTTAACTTTAATATGGTTCTTCGTAGCATGTGTGTGGTCATCTTGTGTAGGTCGATGTCTAAAAACAGCTCCTGTGTGCTGTCGCTTACTGTGATTTATCGCCTGGGTACTGCATATTTATTTTCCATCCATCGCTTAAGAGGTTTTTTTTAGCATACTCTTATACAAATTGTATTCACCCAAAAATAAATAGCACTGCACCGGTAACAGACGAAACTGGTTCGTTCGAACGCAGCATAATATTGTCATGAGCCGAGCCGCGTGTTCCACATTGCGCAGCGGCATATAACTGAGCTGCACCCATCATATGTCGGGGACACAAGTCACAAGATTCACCCTGTCACCCTGTCACAAGATTGCGCCATGGGTCGGATTATCCCACATAAAATCCGTAACGGCCCCGGACAACGCCGCAGGCGGATCCGCGCGCACAGGGCTGTCCCACACCGGGAGCCAACTATTAGCTGCGGGTAGGACGGCTCGGCAGACGGCCTGGGATCAGGCCCGGCCCGATCAGACAAACCCAGGAACCGCATCACAGTGGCACATCACACGCTCGCACGCTTGACTCACGACATAGTTACACAGCAGCTCGCAGCGCGCATCAGCGCAGATCGAGACAGAGTTCCACCCATCGACGGAGATTGGGGCCAGAATCACACCTCGGTCAGACTGAGGGACACGATTCGCGCGCCGTCACAGCCCCGTGCACAGAGCACCATCCCAAGCTAGCGCAGTCGCTTACACAATTCGCTCGTAGAACAGTATGTAAGCCTGTGCCTTGAGCACCTTGTCCAGAGTCACCTCTGTGACGTGCGTGTCGCTCACGTAAAACCACCGCCCGGCCTCCGGCTGCGGCTGCGGCTCCGTCTCGGGCTCCGGGCCGGGCTGTTTTTGGTCCGTCTGCGGCTCCTGTGCTACGGCAGCGGCGTCCCCACCCTCCCCGTCTCCCCGGCCTTCCTCTGCGGGTCTGGCCGGGGGCGGCCCGTCCGTGGTCTCCGGTCGGGTCTGTTCGGCGCGCTGCCTCGCCCGCTCACACGCCACGGCGAACGCGTCGGTGACGAGTGTGGTGAGTCGCGCAGGGTTCACCGTGAGCTGGTCGTGACGGCGGCGGACGCGTACGTAGGCCGTGTAGTGGCCGCTGGTCAGTCGACCGCTGTGCTCGACAACGCCGAACAGCGAGTAGAGCACCCGCCGCTGGCCGGCCCGCATCTGAGGCAGGTCCTGTAGGGGAGAGAGGATGTCACACGTCATGTGCCAGCGTGTGTGCTGGTGGATTATCGGCCGGGCGGCAGCGGGGTGCACTGGCGGCGTTGTGGGAGTATTTCGCACGGGGCAGGGAGGCTGCGTGGCACAGAATCGGGTAGGGTTCTGCGGTCAGTATACGGTGAGTGAGGCTTACATATGGGTACGAGAGATGAATCACTGAATGTTCCATCATGAATGACTGAATGAGATGAATCATGACTAAGGCCAGTAGCAACGAGCTACGATATTGAGTCACGAAACATAACGGATGCACACTACGCAGGGATAGTAATATGAAGCTTTCGGGCATGTCGCTGTCTGCTCAACTGATGAGTGATGGAGGGATCACAAATCACCCAGCCTGCTGCCATTACATACCTGGCTAATGGAGGAGCAGAAGGGGGCCAGATCGAGCCGCTCGCCGAACTGCACGTGCCGGTTCACCTTCCGCAGGCTGAAGCTGCACACCTCGAACCGCTTCAGGTGGATGGTCAGCACCGGCGGCGGGCTATAGATGAGCAGCTGCTTGCTGGCGTTGCTGTAGACCGTGCCGAGCTTCTTCTCAGCCGCTGTTGAAAAAGTGGCGGGAGGGAGTTAATTATGGAGTTGGATTAGTAGGATTGGGTTAAGTGTATTAGGCATGTGGGGTATTTGGGGTAGCGCATCTGTAAGCCTGAATTGCCATTAATTTATCGCACAATTATGAAATCTGAACATAAACTTCTGATAAATCCGTCCACCTCACGCTTAACATGCACCGACTTAAAGGGACTATCCCACCTTTAACATGGGGTTTGAGTTGAGATAGCCAAGTTTGCGGCGAGGTTCAGAAACCACTATCTATCTAGGTTGCAACCCCCGCGGCCTCTTGGTGTTGAAGAAATTCGTTCCCTTCATTTGAAAATGGGCCTTGCACAAGGCCCTATCTTCAACATGGAGCGACCGTTAGTGTGACGTCACCTCGTTTAGTCATTCTGATTTAAATGGGTTTTTTCGTTGAAAAAACGCTTAAAACTTGGTCTGAACTTTGTTGTGGTGCCTACAGAGTAAAAAGAATCAGCTTTATGACAGTAATATGGCCTGGGGAAGGAGGTAATTTTGGGCTGTGACGTCACATATTTGAATGTTTGTGTTTGGAATATGGGAAGCCTACGATGTTTAATGAAAAATAAATGCCAGAACCGTGTTCCTGGTCATCCAATCTATAAAGTCGGGCACAATTTAACTGGTTTTAACAACATTTTAGAAGGTGGGATAGTCCCTTTAAGAGTAAACACTTGACATATTGTCAAGCGAAATCTGCAATGACGTAATGTTCTCCTTATTACATGTAGACTGTAGAGGTGCCCAGCCCTGACACTGTCCCCGCCCCGCCTGCCACCCCAAGTCCCTACCCTTTTCAGCCGCTGTGAGCCGCTTGTTGCGCAGCTCCGTGCAGTTGTCGCAGCCGAACTTGTTGTTGCCGGTGAGCAACTCGGGCGCCGTGTACTGGTTGAGGCAGGTGAGCAGGCTGCACTCGCCGGCGGCCGCCTGGTAGCGCGGCGCCAGGGTGGTCAGCGCTCGACTGAGCCACTCACAGCGGCTCAGCGGCGGCGGCGGGCCGTCCGAGGCGGAGGCCGCGGGTGAGGGGTCCTCCTCACCGGTCCACGTCCCTTCGGCCGGGGCAGACTCGGTGGGCGCACAGGTGCCGCCGTTCGGCGCAGACTGGGGTTCGCCGCCGTCCGCCGCCCCTGCCGTCGAGCTCTGGCCGTTCGCCGCTGCCTCCGTCGGACCACCGCCGTCCGTCCGCTCACAGGGTGACGGGCCGTTCCGCGGGGCCTCCTCGGCCGCCTGACCGCAGTGTCCATTCGGCCCGCACAGACCGTTCTCACGCGCCTCCACCTCCTCTCCGCAGTTCTCCGCCGGCACAGAGCTCTGCTTCTTCTCCACCTCGGCCGCTCCCGCCGTTTCCGGCGCGCCGTTCGGAGCCTTGTCGGCGCCCTCCCCGTCCCCACCGTCCGCCTGACTCCTGGCCGCGTCTCCGGCTCCTCCGGGATCCTCCTTATCCACCGGCACACGACGGGCGTCTCCACCGACCAGTGGCACACGCCCGGCCGGCGCCGCGTCCGCCTCCACCGGTGATGACGGCCGGCCATTCACCGTCAGCGGGCCCGGCTCGTCCCCACACGAGTCCGCAGCGGCCGCGGCGCCGGCGCGGTCCACGATCAGCGCGCTGAGCCGCTCCGAGAGCTCCTCCGCGGCCAGGTCGGCCGGCGGGTCGGGGCTGACCGAGGCCGGCGGCTCGTCAGCCGGCGGGTCGGGGCTGACCGAGGCCGGCGGTTCGTCAGCCGGCGGGTCCGGACTGACTGAGGCCGGCGGCTCGTTCAGCTCGTCTTCCGTCGATTCCCCGCTGACCGAGGCCGGCGGCGGGTCGAGCTCCGACAGCAGGCTGAAGATGATCGGGCCCGTGTCGCCGTTATCCTCCTCGTCTGCGTCACTCTCACCTGCGGCGGAGCGAGAGCGGGTGGGTGGGGTCAGACGGCCAACAAGCGACAGGCGATAGCAAAGTGTAACTGGTGACGAGACAATGGGTGGAGACTTCCATTTCGCGTCTAGCTAGACGCGCCTAAGTCTTAGACGCGCCTAGCTGGACGGCGGCTGCGTCTATCTGGCGACAGCTAACTTTAGACGCGTCTAGCTTGGAAGTCTCTGTCCATCAGTAAGACGCCCAGTTAGACGCCAACTTGGACGTCTGCTTCAGTTCGACGCCAGTGGAAGTCTCCACCCAATGTCTTTACGAGAAATGTCCAGAAAATGAAAATGGCGGACAAGTACAACGACACCAGAACCAGACGACAAAAAGTGTATAAAGGCATGCACCATGATCATACAGCACTCGTATACACGGTATTTTGTGTCACCTTCTGCGTGGGCGACGTCCGACTGTTTGTCGAGCTCCTGTCCGGAGTCGCTGGTCGGCTGTCTCTCCGGCTCCGGGGCCGGCTCTGGACCCGTACCGTCCGCCTCCGCCGCCGCCGGACCTTTGGGCACGAGGGAGTCAGGTCAAAATCAGGTCGACTCAGTGATACAAAACATGTCGAATATCTTAGCACACAACTATAATTGTAGCCACGCCATTTAAATACCGCATGGCTGCGGCCGAAAAGAGCCCTCCCTCATCAAGCGTGAAACGGAAATTGAAACGCACATAGTGCATGAATGTCAATTGTCATATATATATTATCCTCATAGTGCATGAATGTCATACATATATTATCCTATCATATTTCGTCTAATTAACTAGATATATGCACGCAACAGCTTTGTCAAAAACAACCTATCTATACTTCTGCGCCCTAATGCCGTACCCGTAAACCCTCGTGCACCAGGCACCAGCATAAAAACTACAAAAACCCTGCGTATCACACCAGCAGGTCACAGCGCCCCCCAGGGACTGTCCACACTTACCGTGTTTCTTGGCTCGCCGCGCCGCCTTCCGTTCCTTTTTGAGCGCGTGTTTGGAGGGCCGCCCGGAGCCGGTGGCCTTGCTGGGTGTGAGGACGTACTCTCCGCTGTCCTCGTCCTCTGCTCCCGCACCGCACAGCTTCCTGGGACGGGTCGGCTGCGGGAGGGTGGAACAGGTGAGGGGATACACGGCACACACAGACAGGTGGTAACAGACAGCGAGAGCTCAAAGTCGAGCAACAGACGAACAGGTAGTCATGGAGTAACGACGGAGAAGAAAGCATAAATAATTATGATGGAGACGGGGCGCATTCATTAGCAAAACCTCAACAGGGGTCATGCCAAAATGCTGATAAATCCATGAGATCTGACAGACTCAAGGTAGCTCATGCTCAATACTCATCTAATAACCTGCCAAAGACAACAGCTCCTGCTCACCTTATCTTCTGCGACGGGCAGCGAGAGGTCGAGGAAGGGCTCCATGCGGTGTGTGCGGGCCATGCAGGCCTGACACACCACCAGGCTGACCAGCTGGCCGCTGAAGATGGAGTCGATGGTCGTATGCGACACCTGGCGGCCCAGCGCCTTAGCGCGCGCCTTCATGTCGTCGGGTACCTCCTTGGGGTCGGCCTTGGCCGGCAGCCCCAGACCGAGCAGGATCTGCTTCTGGTGCCGCTGGAAGCCGAGCGGGGGGGGGGGGGGGGAGGACGCCGGCTGTCACTAACTGACCAGAATGATCGCACTGCAGCTGCTCACACACTGAAATGTACCACCAGTCGGCTCGCACTGCACTGCTCTACACAAAGTAATAATACTCCGATCCGGAGGTTCGAAAACTCCGAAAAGACCGATCAAAAAATTGCTTGATTTTCACGTTTCAACTTACCAGTGAGACGTATTCATCACGAGCACAAAGTGATGAGACATTGTGCAGGGAACAAGTCCGGGTCCGGGGACTCGCCCTGAAACATTAGAACGGCCAGGGACATGCCTGTCCAGGCGCTATTGGACAATCATGGACCATTCTCCGGAGTTGGAGTTGCGTGGGACACTTACCCGCAGATCTTCAAGCCGCGCCTGCTCCATGAGCGCTCGCAGCAGTTCGTGTGCGTCCTGCTGGTCACAGCCCACAAACTGGGGCACCTTCAGGGCGATCTGGCGGACACAAAGAGGCACAGCGTACAATAGTCGTTCAAGGTGGCATCTCCTGGAGACTAGGTGAAATATCTAGCTATTTCATCAGGTGGTCAATAGACTGATCGCATTTCTATTCGGAAGGTAAATTGAGCTGAGGACATTCTCACGTTATTAGGAGGACAAAAGAAACACAGTACCGTTCTGAGCAGCTGGTGACTGGGGGAGATATTATATATCTCACCTTTCTGAGCAGGTGACTGGGCGAGACGGTGGAGCCGGTGCCCGTGATGTGCATCTGCTTGAGAAAGTCGCACAGGGAGGCAGTGATGGGCCCGCCCTCCGGCAGCACCAGCTCCATCGTCTGACGGCGCGGAGACGCGGACAGCAGGGTCAGACGTTTCCGCGCAGACAGACAGGCACAAAGAGCAGACAGACTAGCCAGATAGCAGCCATGATCGGCAGTCAGCACAGTCTGAACGGACATCAGTTACAGACAGAGGAGAGTCAGGAGACAGCAGTCAGACTGGAGCCGTCTGATGACCGACCGCTGGGTTCGCCAGGCAATCAAACACTCATGGCGTCTTTTATCCTCTCGGCCACTCTCCCCCTTCCTGACGCCCCTTCTCTCTCTCCCTCCCTTTCTTTCTCGCGTCTCACCTCTCCGTCAGCGCTGACTGTGACCTTTCGCCCGGAGCGGCTGCTGATGTCTAGGTAGTGCGTCAGGTAGTGGCACTGGCTCAGACACTGCAGCACCGAGTTCAGGTAACACGAGTTACCCAGGTTGATCAGACCCTGTCAGAGGAAAGAGAGGTCCCGCAGTCAGTTGCGGAGAGTGATTTGTCCGTGCTCTTGCGAAGGTCTAATGCTAGATCCCTATGGTAAAACTTCCATTCATATTGTTGCAAATCAATCACGGAGGAACTTCAAGTGCCAAGACAGATCCAATTGCAAAACAGCAGATCAACCCCGGAAAAGACTCACCTTGACCTTCGGAAGTGACTCGTTATCGCGGTCCGCTTGAGCCTGCTTCTCCTTAGCGGAGGCGCCCTTGGAAGACTTGGGAGGCGGAGTGTCCTCCTTGGACGGCGTGGCTGAAATGCAAATAAAATGCCCGTCAAACATTACAATCGCCATCAGACGATCAACAAAAGCTACAGGCAGATAATTGCAATTATCTGCCTGTATGACTAACGAGTCACGAGCCAACAAACCGTAAAAACACGTCAAATAAAGCTGGAATCAAGAATCAAGGTTGTTTGGGCTCTGGAAGAAGACGTCGAGGTCTATGTTGTAGCCCATTTCTTTTTTGAATCACGCGTTTTTCTATATCAGTTTGATTTCTCTTCGGTCAGTCTTGTCTGTCTGCCCGATGTTTGTCGTATCTTGACTTAAATTGGTTAGATGTTTTTGCCATCTTGGTGTGAGAGCTTAACAAATTCCATTCATTTATAACTCTTTGTGAGAAAAATCTTCCTCTCTTCAACGTCCGGTGGTGGGGCTTGTACAGTTTGAGGTAATCTCGCTCTGTTCGGTTTCTAACGTTAAATAATTGGGTGAGGTCACACTCGTGGAGCTGATGGAGGATTTTGTGGGTCTCAAGTAAGTCTCCCCGTTCTCTTCTCTCTTCTAGGGTGGTAAGCTTAAGCTGTCTCAGCCGCTCTGGATAATTTAACCCTTGCAGTCCCACAACTCTTCTTGTAGCTGCTCTTTGAACTGTTTCAATCTTCTTGATATTATATTTCTTATATGGAGACCACACTTGGGGACAGAATTCAATGTGAGGGCGAACAAATGTTTTGTATGTGAGATTAAACATTGCCGGCCTCAGCTTTTCAAAGGTTCTCCTTACCATGCCCCAACTGGCATATGCTCGTTGGGTGCATTTGTTGATATGTTTGTTGAACTCGAGCGAGGAGTCAACAATAACACCCAGGTCTCTTTGTTCGTTGGTGTTCTCCAGCTTAGTACCACCGAGCATGTAGACTGGTCTGTCGGACATCATTTGTTTGGTGCCGATTCGAAGGGTCTGGCACTTAGAAGCATTGCAGCATAGTTTCCATTGACGAGACCAGTGCTCAATCTCTTGGAGATCCCCTTGTAAGCGCTCCACATCTTCATGTGACTTGATGTGTCGGTAGATTTTACTATCATCAGCAAAAATTTGCACCTGGCTAACTATTTGATCCGGCATGTCATTAATAAACAGAAGGAACAGTGTGGGACCGATCACTGAGCCCTGTGGGACGCCACTTGCTACCTTTGCCCAGCTTGAGTGGGCTCCGTTGACTACAACTCTCTGTTTCCTATCGTAGAGGAAGTCTTCAAGCCAGTTAAGCAGCTGACCGCCAATCCCTGATCGGTATAATTTATGACAAAGTCTTGCATGTGGTACGGTGTCAAAAGCTTTTGCAAAGTCTAGATAGACAATGTCTGTAGGTACCTTTTCATCAAGGCTGCGGCTGCAGTCTTCCAAAGTGGAGAGGAGGTTTGTTAAACACGACCTTCCGGAAACAAATCCGTGTTGGCGTGGGTTCAAAATGTCGTTCTGCAAAATATGACTCATTATTTGTTCATTGACGATTCTTTCCATCACTTTACTGCATATGCAGGTTAAACTAATTGGGCGGTAGTTTTGGGCTTCAGTTCTTGATCCCTTCTTATGGACTGCTGTGACGTATGCCATTTTCCATAGACGAGAAAATGGCATTTTTTCCATAGATTTTGGAGCCTGGAAGTGGTACTAAGTTACCTACCTCCGGGTCGTAGAGTTCCCTGCTTTTTCTTGACAAACTGCACAGCTTCGTGAAGTTTCTTATTGCTCTTCAGTGACACTTTCTCGTTACACGTGAAACACCTGGAAATACAATACAACGTTATAAGCAACAGTGAAGCTTATCATTGTGTGGAAACACTGCAATGTGAATAAGTGCGTGTTGTACGTTCCTAGCCAAATGCAATGGGTTACGAAGACGTCAATGGTTTCTCTAGACAGCCACGAAACGTCAGTGTAAGGAACAGTTCCCGAAACGACCCGCCGAGCGTGGAACCAAGAACCTGCCCCACCGCATCATTGTCATCAGACGGCCCAGTCGGCAGCTGCTGCCGCCCCACTCCGTGACCTCATTGCTCACCAGACGGCCCACCCCAGCATCCTCACCAGACGCCCCAGTCGGCGGCGGCGTTGACGGCCAGCGTGTGCGAGTCGGAGCGCGGCGTGTTAAAGTGCTGCGTGGCGTGCCTCGCGCAGCCCTGGTGGCCGCACTGCATGCACAGCCAGACGCCGTGCGGCAGCTGCGCGCCCGACGGCACCGACTGCTGAAACACGGACAGATACAGGTACAGATGCAGACAAGGAGTGCTACAGATGCAGGCAGATACGGATTTCCGGGATTAAGGATTTGCTTCATGAGCTGGATGAGATGATAGAAACCCCATGTTAAACACACTGGTACAAGACAGTTTCCAAGGCTGATCTGGTTTTAACCACCAGCTAGTCACCTCACGTCACTACTGGTGACGGCCATCGCCTCGCACCAGTGGGCGTCCCTCACCTCCTCCCCATCCGCGGGTGCCGTGCATGGGGTCGGCACCTTCTTGTCGCAGGCGCCGATCCGCCGGTTCGACTTCAGCTGCCGCTTAATGTCAGCCAGGCTGACACTCTTGCCCACGTGCTGGCACATGCTTATACCTGAAAACAGAAATACCTAGGTTCGGATCTTTGTAACATACTTGTAGGGACTGGCCTCCCCAGCTTCAGACTATTAGACTAGCACAGAGCACTACATAAACAGAGACTGATGAGCACATACAACTTCCACTTCATACCTAACTACAAGCTGAAATTCAGCAAAATTACAGACTGGATTTCAGCATATGAAGGTCTATTATTCAGAAATTAAATTGAAATAAACATTCCACCAAAAGTATTTTTTATTGGGAGGGTAACACTACACACATAATTGATAAAAACAAACCTAACTGGAAGCAGTTTATCCAAGGCCAAGGTGGGGTTTCAAAATGTTCATGATTCAACATTTTCAAAGCCTGTGGAGAGACTCACTTGTTTCGATTTCCTCCTGGAATGCAGAATCTGATGACTCTCCCAAATCTTGACAGCTTGGTTTGTGCTCAATGCCTCGTTTCACCATGATCACCAGCAGCTACAGCTACAAATGCTGAAAATGCAGCCAAACAGTCTGGTCAAATGGAATCTGGAATGTTAAGCCAAACTACCAGCAGAAGTCCACAACAATCACAAGGTGATAATGTTGTGGACATGCCACAAGGAAGTCTTAAAAAACAATAATCTATTATTTTACATGTCCTTGGAAGTTTTTACTAGAAGCATCAAGCCATAGGAAATGCAGCTCTTTGCAGCTTCCTTTCTCACTATGCTGCCTCCTTGAAACCAAACATTAGTAACAAAGCAAACTGGTGTGGTTATGTACCTAGGCAGATTGAGATGCAAAATGAATTCTGAATTGGCTTCATTATTATGGGAAGCACAGATAACAGTAAAACTACTGTTACTACTGTTATCTGTGTGGAAACTTATTCAAACCTATGAAAACAAAATAACACAAGACCTAGTGACTCAAGTGGGTCAGCCAGGTGAAGGTGTTTGAAATCTCACTCTGATCCAATCTGAAGTGCAAAGCAGCTTTTACTTTTGTGTGGCTGACAGCTCCACAGTGTTGAGGGACTGCACAATCCCAAAGCATCTGTGCATTGTGATGAATAGTGAATACATCAACATTGGTCACCCACCAGCAGCCTCATGGCAATGACTGTTGAGAAAGGCATGCAATATTGTAACCTTTCAAAAATCCTGAATCTTATATGTTCAAACAAGCATATTATTTACAAAAATGAAGGCATTGATAAGAAATTGCAGATAAAATACTCAACAAAGTTGCCATCATAGTTTAATGGAACCCCAGCCAAAGGTCTGGAGGAGTAGGGCCTTAACTCCTATCTTTGCTTGGATTCCTGTCTGTCAGTCTACAAGGAACACATTTTATTCTTCCACATCTTGATCTTATGAAGCCCATTCAGGCACATCTCAAAAATATTCTATGAATCTTTTTTTGCTTAGACATACATGTCCTTTTTATCTTATAGTCAGCTTCAGATTCTAACATTGACTATGTTTTTCACAAGATTGTCCACAAAATGCAGACAGATGCACAATACCACTATCATCCCCATTCCTTTTTTAATTTCGAGGTTCCACATTGGGTAGCCTAGCACTAAAAGGAATTCAAAATGTTAATGACCTGTCCACATTGCATTCAACAGTTTTATACTCCCCTTTTTATAAGTGGGAGACTATCAAAGACCAAGCAAGTACTTTGATAGCCTTCACAATTTGTGATATGGATTACTGACCAATAATCTTACGAACATGCCATGTACCTACGTGAGCACCAGTCTGCAAAACGTGGCAGGCTTCGACGAGATCTCGTCGGGGCAGAGTGCCAGACACCACAGATTGGGGCAGAAATAGGGGCAGGTTTCAGGAAGATTGGGGCAGAAACAGGAAAATCTGGTGCAGAAGTTAAAAAATTG
This sequence comes from Amphibalanus amphitrite, assembly GCF_019059575.1. NCBI lineage: Eukaryota > Metazoa > Arthropoda > Thecostraca > Balanomorpha > Balanidae > Amphibalanus > Amphibalanus amphitrite. The sequence continues at coordinate 84,014 of NW_024882289.1, read as the reverse complement.
ACACAGAAGTGATTTTCTCAGCTTCTCACTGCTTCCTCCATCATTATATCGTTACATTATTTGCATCATTAGGGGCAGGAATTGGGCTGCCCCTGGACTCAGCATTCTGATTCGGGGCAGGATTTTGTCTGCCCCGAAAATCTTGTCGAGCTCCCTGCCATGTTTTGCAGACTGGCGTGAGCTGAGCATGCCACTTGCCAGACTACTTTGAACTTTAACTGCTCGAGCCTCAAATTTGTTTGTGTCTAGAAACAATGGTTGACATTCAAAGCTGAAAAACCACCACTGATGCTTTGTGACAGACCCCCATTGACATGCTATTGTTATAGGAATAGGCATGGATGCTAACAGCAGCACAGAACTGAAGGCATTAGGCAAACAAATAACGACTAATTTTGGGACACACTAAGTGACGGACGATCAATAGATCAAAATGAGTAATTTTGTGAAGTATATAATGGTCACCTACAGGGAATCACTTTCATTACACGTGGAAAAATTATTTTTAGTTTTCACACCATCCTCAGCAAGCGTTCAAGGATGATGAATTGCAGCCATCTCACTGCAAGCAATAGTCCTAATCAAGGCCATAAATCGAGGCAAGCATAGATATAAAGACTAGATAGGGCACCCCCATGTCGGGAGCGACTCGCGAATACGTAGCAGCGGCCGCCATGTTGGTGAGGGCGAGAATCTGCGGCGCTGTGTAAACACTATGGGAGGAGGGGGGTGTTTGGGACAGATTTTGTGGTATTTTTCGACCGAAAAGTGTTAATCTTTTTTACCTATGGCATTATTTGGAATGAGTAGATTGTGAAACAAGGGCAGAAACATGTGTATTTATTGTAATGTAATTACATCAGCCCTAGACATATAGCCCTGAAGACGCTGATAAAGGATATGCGGCACCGAAGGTAGATGCAATTGGCATGCTAATTTAAGATTAAATTCGTTTCCCATTATGGCTACCATACTTTATATCTATGTATACAGTATGCAATGGACAATGATCGACAATAAGTGCAATTTTAGCCCTCACCCGTTCGTAGTTTGTCAGCGTCTTACGAGTAGGGGAAGCCAGGGTGAACGGAGTGAACTCCAGCCGTTCGCCCCTCGACGGAGCAAGAACGGAAAAAAATAGGTATGCTGTCCGCGATGTGAGTAAACCAGTGATACCAAATTTCAGGGTACTAGGTCAACAGGTGAACTCAGAGGTCAGGTCAAACACTGGAAATCGAACCAGTAAAGTCACTGGAGTTTGAGATCTTTCGCTATAAAATCGACCAAAACGCGTGAACTGTCGGCGAAATGGGTTACATCATTCCCAATCAACCTCATCTCGAAATCTAGCGAACCGGGTCACATAAGGTCATACAAGGTCAGCGACCTTAGATGACCTCGGATGGCCTTGACACATGGCGGGTCATGTGAAGTGTATTTATGGGCGCCGATCTCGAATCCCGTGTCAATCTTACTTTAAAAAATGATTTGCAGGCACAAATCCGCAAACATAATTAAGGATTACGAATAAAATGAGCAAGATGCTCCGAAAACTGCCCATATGAAGCGCAGCCTTGACCTCGAGGCAAATGCACGTTATCTAGACATCAACACTAAAAAACGCATGTAAAATGCATAAACATGCACTAGAAGGCAAGGAAATTCACCCGGATGCGGCAAATCGCAAAATCCGCTTATTTTAGCCGAACATGACCTGACCCGAGCTCCGATGACCCATTCCTCACTTTGAATCAATCCGCGCCCCCTACAGGCACCGACATCGCCCTTGCAGACAGCACCGACGATAGTCGCACAGCCACGTGGCGAGCTAGTGTAACTGTAGCCGCGCCTTCAGCCAAGAACACCAGTTTGTGCCGGATCAGCCAGCCACGGAGCAGAGACGGCCGGCAACGAATCGGCAATTAACAGTGCTACATATCGACACGGTCACAAGAGGCGAGGCGTTAACCCAGCGCCCACTGCATTGGTCGCCAGTGGACCCACTCAGTCACTAAGCAATCATCGACAAAATACGTCTTTTATCGGCCAGACATTGATCTGTTCATTAATATGAAGTGTCCATCCAAATCCACGCTATCCGCCACACAGCAGCTATCGACGGTAGATACCCACTCCAGCGGCAGCTGGCCGCGACTCACTGACACCGGCTAGAGACAGCTGACCGCTGAAATCACCAACACTTCGGCAGGGTATGAGCGGGTCTCAGTCAGATCCCAGGCATGTAACCCGTCCCCACCTTAGCTCATCTGGCAGAGATGATGAAGAGGTGGTAAAGCTGTGTCATGTCGTCCGGCTGGATGTCGCTCACCAGGGTCTCCTGACAGGTGCTACAGCTGACAGAGTCGAGCGCCTTCTTCACCACGAACCCTGCGATGTAGATGGCGACGACAGCCCAGGCTGGAAGTCGTGCTCCGTGATGATGTGGAGTGCCGTGGCACCGTTGTCTGAGGTGGTGGAGGCCGAGGTAGTAAGGCTGGCTCCCCGTCCGCTGGTCGTGTGACCGACTGCCAGGATGCTGGTCGGGTCGAGGGCTGCCACTTTCCCTGTGCTGCCGGGCCGGACGCCGCAGCGGTGGAGCAGGTGCCGGAATATCCCGCAGAACTGTGCGGCACTGGGGTTGTTCCAGCCACCTGGAAGGTTCGATTATTATCAATAAAATATGGCTAATAGTGTTTAGTGTTAACATACGCCAGGCACAAGTGTTGTATTTGTTGTTAACACATTGTTGACACACACGCACACGCACCTACACACACACACACACACACACACACATGTTGGCAATGGTAAAGCAGTCTCCGGGCATTTGGTAATAATTTTTTTGCACTTATTCTGGTTTTAGTGACTGATGGGCCTTTACCCACGCATGACTGGAGGGTGGGGCTCTAGAGCCCCTCTCCTGTTTTCTGCAATAAAATATTTACATTTATATATTGAAAAAATTAAAATATATATTTATTGCAATATTTCTAAACCACTAGACGTGTCAATACGAAACTTGCAGTACCTTCGGCTGCATCAATCTGAAACATTTTATAGAAATAAAAATTGTGTAGCTACCATAGGTCGGCCGGAAATGACGTCAGAGTGATCAGTGAAGTCATATTCTGCCAATTTTGATGCAAGAAATTGAACTACAGCAATCGCTCTCGGTGACAGATAACCTGTAACAATATAAAAAATCAAGAGTCTGCAGCTTTTACTTGCCAATGCAGGGTGATCTCTTGACTCTTGAGCCTCATCCCTGGTTTGTCAGCAATCAAATCCTGCACATCTATTTGGCATCTTGATTCTTGAGAGACTGAGAGGCAAATTTCAATTTCAAAAGATACTAGTCTGTAAAGCTGAAACATATTAACAGTTAGTCAGATCAAAACAAGGCCTGTAGCATACAAGTGTAGGATACTGGATTTGCACACAGTACACACTACAAAATACACATAGCAAACAGTGAGATTACAGTCATGGAAAAGCATCAGATTTTTAAAATAATAGTTTACACAGACTTAAATACAATAATTTAAATGAGCTTCAAATAAAATGAGAAGTGGAGTGAAGTACCTAACAAATAAGGGTATCCATAAATCTGGTGCCACCGTCGGCACATATAAGGTTGGTAGGTTGTAGGTGGGTAGGTTGTAGGTATGGAGGTTGTATGTAGGTTGAGGTTTGTAGGTTGTAGGTTAGTTAGGTTAGTAGGTAAGGTTAGGTCAAGTAAGATTACGATTTTTATCTTCCTTGGACTTCATATTTACTTGTTAGCACTTAGCATTGATGGTAATGCCAGATTTACTAATACCCTATTTACTAATACTGATAACAGGTGAGCCAAAAGAGCATGAAGTGTAGCTTAAGCTTTACAATGTGAAAACTAATTAGGTAATGACAATCTGAGTTTAGGTGCTCCAACTAACGCACATTTTTACGTCACCCCTGTGCTGTTCATTATTGGGATCAAATGTGCGACACGGTTCACTGGTGCAGATATCACGACGTCTGGCATTTTCACTATCTATCAGCTCTGGTTGAGGGTGAGCGTGGTATGCCACTCACACTGCACTCTGAACCCAGAGCGGATAAGAGCCCCCGAGGCATCTGGCATAGTGCATGGATTTTTCATTTGGCACTGAACTACTATTTAATACCTAACTGATGACATTAAGTAAAGTACTTATTTAAAACCTATAATCATAAAACCTTCTTACTTCATAAATATTGTCCATTGAAGGCAACAGTAGAAAGTGAGCAGGCAAAGCAAGTGTAGGTAATGAGTCTGCTTTCCGCTGCCAATGTTCTGGTACCTATCTAGGTAAGCTTTCTTTGTGAAAAATCATATGACTGATGCTCTATCCATGCAAGAATAATTAAAGGATTGTGGTGTGCACAAAAAAAAACATGGGAACTGAATTAAATCTAAAACAGGCATGCCAAGCAAATCTACCTTTGGTGCCGCCTATTCTTCATCAGCGTCAACAGTGCAACATGTCTAAGGCTAACGTAGCCAAATTACAATAGATAAGCATATTTCAGCACTTGTTCCACAATCTAAACATTCCAAAGAATGCCGTGAGCAAAAAAGATTAGCACTTTTCGGTCGAAAAATACCACAAAATCAGTCTCAAATACCCCCCTCCTCCCGTAGTGTTTACACAGCGCCGCAGATTCCCGCCCTCACAAACATGGCGGCCAGTCGCACGCACTAAAACACTGCCAATGTCCCATCTAGTCTTTTATATCTATGGAGGCAAGCATCACAAACATTCAAGAGGCTTGAAACTGTGAAATGGACAAAAATAGCAAAATAATCGCTTCAAAATATCATAGCATATCATTTATATCAAAATATACAGCCTGAGTACCGTATTTTCTGTGACATTGAAGAAAAATGAGACTGAAACTGCAAAATTCATGACGTCATTTATAGCAATCAATAAAAAAAGTGAACTGGCGCACTAGTCACCACTAACGTCTCTAAAATAGCCCTTGGATGCGGCCACGAAATTGTTTTGTTATAGACGCTGGGATCTACATATGGCCTTGGCTGGGACAAGCTTTGTATTCCTGCTCCCTTGTCTCAAGTCTGTCCTGCGATGTTCCGTGGGCCATCGCATCGCCATCCAGGCCTCGGTTATATCGCCTTGCAGGCCTCTGTGCCGGGTCAAAAATGTTGCCGAGGCAGTTGCCTCGGTTGCTGCCAAAATGTTTCGCAAGCCTACTCCCCCGTGCATCACCATCGGGACTTGCTAGGGACGCAGGGTAGAAACATATAAACAAAAGAGCTTATCTCAGTCTTGATTTGTATCGAATCGGATTACTTAGGCCAACGTTTGGGTGATACGATGCAGGAGCTACATCTAGCCGCGGGCAAAGCACTATAGTCACTAATTAATGTTAATTACTGAATGCCTATGCTACCAAAATCACTGTGCGTCTTACACTGTCATCGATGTATTGCCCTCTACGCTCTCAGCACACACAGATATACACACGGTCCTGTTGATGATCACTGGTTGTGTGTACGCTGCACGTGCGGCGGAACGTAGTCGGTCTGCGTGGGCCGCTTCTTGCGCAGCAGTTTCTGAACGTGCGGCGGTTTGGGCGGCTGCGGCCGGTTCCACTGGCGGTCCACCTCTGCCAACAGCTGCTCCTCGCGGTCAAAGAACCACAGCAGCCGCTCGCGCTCGCACAGCTCCTGGCGCTTCTCTTCGAGCGCCTGCACGCGGCGCGCGCGCTCCTCAGCCTGGCGCTGCTGCTCGAGCGCCTCCAGCCGGCGGCGCTCCCAGTCGGCGTATGTGGCGCGCAGCTGCGCCACCGCCGCCGGCTCGTGCTCGGCCACGGCGCTCTCAGCGGCGCGGCGCAGCGTCTCCAGTAGCGGGGCGTCGGCGGCCGGCAGCGCAGAGACCCGCGCCGACAGCGCCGCTGCGTCCGGGCACGAGTCGCCGGCGTCCGCCAGCAGACCGGCCACCCGCTCCAGCTGGCGGCGCGGCACACACACACGGTCACGGCGGCGGTGGGCGGGAGCACATGGGGTACAGGGGATACGACGGCAGATACGGTTTAGTAGAGGGACTCTGACTTCGATAAGATATTACTGCGGGTTATACTTCGATAAAATATTCTGACTTCGATATATAATACCAGCACACCTGTTGATTTTCTAGCAATTTATCGCTGGTGAACTATAATATAAGTAGATCCACCACAATTACGCCTACGGTAAAATAGGTGGATCGAATACAGTAGGTAAAAGGACACAAATTTCTAAATATTTGAATAACAAATGTGACTGTGACCGATGATGAGGGACTAACCGTGGTTTGGCGCAGGAACTAACAATTATCAAATGATGAGCAAGGGTACAAGCTATACAAATATGTAGCAGCTGTTAATGCAAATCAATAACTACTGACTCGTTTCGCATCCCTACCCCCCCCCCCCGCCGGTTCCGACCGCCGCTCTCTCACCGTATCCCTGCAAACGCCGTCACTGCCCTGCAGCCGGTCGCAGCACTGACGCAGCTGGTCCCACTGCCGCCAGAGGGCCCAGCCGAGCAGCTGGCAGCTGCGGTCCCCCAGCTGGTCGCCCGAGGCGCCCACCCAGGCCAGCGTCTTCCCGCACAGCTCCCACCACTCGCGCAGATCAAAGTGGGCGTCGTTCCACTCGTTACGCAGGTATTTCACCCGGATGAACTCCTGAGGGGGAGGCGGGGCGGGAGAGTTACTGACTGCCAACAGCCGGCGAACATAAATTTCATCTCGACTAGGTCAGTCTTGGGTCAGTCAATGTCTCCAGTGAAATGATGACGAAAACGTCTAGTTTGCAGAGTCGTCTCGCTTTGAGTGCTGCTTAACTAGTCTGTACTGGTGCTGGTGCATTTCATCAAACTAGTCTATCGACAGCTCAATATGTGAGCCAATCTTCTTGTTTGTTTGTTTGTTTATTGGGGCTTTAGGGCGCGTCGACTGCAAGCCAATCTTCTTGCTGGCATATACCATACGAATAATGATCAGTCAATCATAGTCATCATCGTCAATTAAATCAAATCTACACATTAGCCTGATTATCGTACCATTATCGTTAGTCAACAACCAACAACAATCTATCAGACGTCAGTTTCATTATACGGAGTCACGGTCGGCACTCAGGAGCTAACCGTCTCCGCCTTGGGGTGCTCCTCGGGGTCGGGCTGTCTCCACTACTTCAGTCGAGGGCTCTGGTACCCTGATACCTTGGTAGGTACCCTGAACTCACCGTTTCCGCCTTGGGATCCTCCTCGGGGTCGGGCTGCCGCCACGGCTCGGGCACCGGGTTCTCGACGTAGGCGCAGCACGAGTAGAGCGCCAGCGCCCGGTTGATCGGGTCGGACCACTCCTCCTGCAGCATCAGGTGCGTGGCGATCTTGGCCGCGTCTGCAAGGGGGCCGGGGTGACGAGGTTACACAGTGCACAAGTTGAGCTCGAGCAATTCAGGTGTAACCGCCGACGAAAAATATGCGAATATATAAGAACGGGACGTTATTCATTTTACGGACAGAAATGTATAAAACAAAAGTCGAACAAGCTGCCGGGCAGCCGACGTGCCTCATATTACCCCCTACCACCGATCCGCTCCTCGACAGCTGCTCTGTCGTACCTCTGTAGTTGCCCTCCTTGAGGAAGGTGTCCATGCACATGTTGGCCGTGTGGGTGTCCAGGAAAACGCCGTAGTTCATCCTGTCGTCGAGCACATCCAGAAGGCGCTGTTGGCGCTCCGGGTCAGCGGCGGCCAGCAGGGCGCGCACCAGCGCGTGGCCGGTGGACGGCAGCGCGCCGGTGGTGAGCGGCGTGCGCCGGAACCGGTGCAGCACGTCCTGCAGGTCGTCCAGCTGCTGGTCCGACACGGCATTCACGGCGAACTGGCGGCAACAGCGGCGCATGGCACAAACATACACTCGGGGGAACGCGTTACATGGGTGGGAGGCCGGAGGGCCGGGCATGCAGATACGCTATTCTCGAGGTTTCGTATAGGACGATTCACATACCTATTGAGGATATCATAGCGGGTACCGAACTGCACTCAAGTGGCACATTACACCAAGCTTCAAATCAGCCGAGGATCTAGACATTATGGCCCATCAAAACACATCAGTCCAAGTTATTTTGTCAGCCTACGTAAAGATACAAAACTCAATACGTTAATTCAGGTTTTTAGCCTAATGTTGCTAGATCAGAGAATCTGGTATGGTACATACCTAGCCACATTATTAGCATACACGGCAAGGAGAAATTACCGAGCCGAAGGTCGGGATCGTTGGTAATTGGTATCAGCATGCACTGCAATCACATTTTAAATGCCCGTTACAAGTCAATACCATAAGAGCATCAATGGGACCCACGAAGATATGGCTTCTAGTAGCAATAATCGTTCCACAAAACACACGTCAGTCGGCCATCGCCGACTGAAACAGAAGACGGAACAAGAACCACCGGGGAATGCAAGGAGGACAAAACACCTCGCACTATCCGACTACAATAACTGGTACTTACGATATCAATGTCGACAGGAAGGACCTTCCCTTTTGTTTGAAAATTCTTATCAATGGCAAGGTAGAACTTATCTGAAACAAGAACAGTTCGTTTTCATGAGTGCTATTCATGATTTTCTTGAAGTGAGGGTCCTTACCAGCTATTGACTGACTTACTGGTGCAAGTCAAGTCCTAATGTGACCTGACTTTACATGGCCCGAGGGTGAAACTTTCACATTGTATAGGAAATGCATATTATATGAGTGAAAGAGTGGCGCACAGACCGTTTTTGATAACCGCAAAACCTTGGCTATCATTTAACAACTGTATCCAACAATTAAATATGTAAGCATGAAAAGCATAATTGTATCATGTCGTACCCATATTTAGGTCTTTGAAGATGGGTAGGCTTGTGCGGGCATCCCAGAGGTCCTGGCACTTGTATGCATCTGAGAGAAACGTCCTCCGGCCTGGAAAGGAGAGTGAGAGTACCATTAATGCACCGATACCGCTGCTAGCGACACGCATGCATGTCTTCGTAAGGACCAACGAAAAGTTCGCGACAAAAACGGCAGACTACGACACCGAGCGACGGTTTAAGTTTATTATAACATCTGAGTATCTGACCTTTATTATAACGACCGGCGAGAGAAAATAAAGCAAGAGATTCAGAGAGCATGGCGACCCGCTCACCAGTGCCGACAGTGTACGTCAAGCAACCGTCTTGTACACATAAGCACACGCACGCAATTACATGTGCCTTCTTCTACGCAACATGTGCAATGACTAGCTCTAGCGATATTGTATATCATGACACTAAAACAAAGCAATGTCTTGACTTAAAATTGACTTAATGGACTATTGGCTTACCCTGACTCCAACTGAATCTCCGGCAGCATTTCAGTATATGACGAGAAAACAACCGAGACGTAGCTGTTTCCATGATGTAATTCGGACGATGACTAGCAACGATTCTATGCAAAATACTATTTTCAATACTTATGTAGACCGTCCTCTACAGTGACATACCTGAAAAATAAACAACGTATTAGTCAGTGGAAAACAAATATAGAAATGGAGTGCTTTAACCATCGCCGGCCGATGGGGGAGGGGGGGGGGGGGAGGCTGGCGCCCAATAGTTTTTTTTTTCGCGATAGGAGATAGAGCTGAAACTTGGCATGCATATCTGACCTTTGATTCAAGCCAGATCTTCAGAAACCAACCACATTTTCAGGCAAGGTCAGGTCATTTTTGTCAAGTATCATTTTTGGATTCAGGATGTCAAATAATGTAAGAATATGAAAACTTTATCTTTTAACAGTCACTCGGACTCAATGTATACTTTTACCATTCCCCTCCCCCCAACAAAATTCTCACTAAAACTGCCGTTCCGGCATGTGTTTGATGAAGTCGGGCGGGATTCCTCTCGTTTCACGATGCAAGAACAGCTATTTTCGTGAGGATTTCCTCAACGTGCTAATACCACGTGAAAAACAGCAAGGCTTTAAGTTTGCCCAGAGTTGACTTTTGGAAGCCAGAGTCAGAGAAGCCAGAGTTGAAAACATTTCAATTTAAGAGAACCAGGATGTGCTTAGCAGCCTTAGCTCACTTCATTTTATTGCATATCAATATATAATAAATCATAAATTTTACACGTGGTAATTTTTGTTGGGTAGCTTCATTCCTTCTACCAAGTATTGGACTATTCCCGATGCATGTGGGTGACCCCTTATGCACGTGCCACGTGCAAAACGAAGAGGTGTCAGTTTTGGAATTGTTGCAATATTTCGGTAGGTAACTACTTGGCCGATTGCGTTGAAAGTTGGCATGTAGGTAGGCCCCACTAGGCACTGCATATCCATGTGCCAGAGTTGGGGTGCTGCTGCACGTGCCCACGTGCAGGGGTCATTTCCAGATCTCGAGATCGGCTGGACCGATGGCGCTCAAATTTGGTACCTACATGGTTAGGGACCGGTTAGTAGGGTGCCATGCAAAAGTCAGTCGGGACCCATTTTGCACGTGCGCACGTGCAGGGTGCCACTCCAGATCTCGAGAACGGCTGGGCCGATTGCGCTCAAATTTGGCACATCTCTAGAGACCGGTTAGTAGGGTGCCGTGCATATGTCAGTTGGAGGTACCCCTCGCAATTTCGCACATGCAAGGCCCACCCTCTCGCTCGCTCCGTTAGTCGCCCCAAAAGGCGTTATACTGGTAAATATGTACATGTACTGGTATAAGTATTTATGTTGAACAGAGATCTATGGTCAATCATAGAGAACCATAGAGATCAATGGCATTGAAGGATTATCAGGTAGTCTATTTATATAAAATAAATCCACTCTTGTCTTAAACACTGCCAAGAAGCTGGACTTGTGAAACTGCCTATTTATTTCGATCCCAAATAAACTTTAAATATACACCGTTTCATTTTTGCAAGGCACATATTATCAAAACACATATTATCATAACTGTGATCAAAACCTCATCAACCTCACCTCGAGAATCACATGCACCACAAATTTCGATAAATTTATCAAAAAAGCCATTTAAGTTTTTGATGACGTCATGAAAACAATTTGTATTGCCTTCTCTTTGGTGGAATTAATTAATACTTTTTTGTCAATTTTTAGTATATTTCAATGGATCAGATTGAATGAAAATATGATAGATATCTCTTGATGCAAATTTGAAACAGTATACCCGAAAGGATCTTTCAACGAATCACGAAAAATCAATATCTATGATGTCATTTTACAAAAAAGTCATCGATCTGTTATGGCAGCTTCTACCGATCCCGGGGCTAAAATTGCGCAGTGTCGCGCCGGTGTTGTCATTTACCGAAGCGGGGCTGCTGGATATTGGGAAAATATAAGGATTTGTTTTAATTAAGACCATTTGTTTGCTATGATACGATTGCATAAGTGGTATCTCATCACCTAAATAGTTTAACTGAGCTCAGCTGCTTTACGTGCCAGCGTTCATTTCTCCATCAACGCAAGCCAAAATGTCAGGATTTGATGATAACCCGTTTGCTGACCCTTTTGCGGTAAGGTTTTAATTCGCATTTTATAAATTGTGTCATGATTTTCAATAATTTGACACACCTTATGATATGTGAGACCAAACTGACATAAATATCCTTACTGCAAGCATGGCCGCAGAGTTGAGACGGCGTCAACAAGCCACATCCGCTCGGGTGAAAGACTGAAAGGCCCACACCAGCACACACCTATCAGGCTGGATATCTGTACCAGCCTGCACTGCACTGAGCAAGGCCTATAAATATGTTATCAAGTTGAAAGTCCTTGTTTATGATTTTATGCATGCTGCCTAATGCCTAATGCCTAATCCTTCACCTACTCCAGTCCCTCACATGCATGTATCTCACATATACCTACATACCTATATTTGAACAAGGCTCTGCCAGCACAGTGGTTCAGTTCAGTTCACATTTATAACCTGCAGCCACTCCATTCCAGCAGGTCAGCTCATTGGCTGAGTGTCCCTGTAGGCTGTACTTGTGAGATCTCATCTACATTGTCATATTTTGCAGTCTAGGACTCTAGGTGGAGAGCTGGTGACATATCTTTTGAAATTATTGTTCTTTGAAGGGTCGATTTGCCATTGATGATTTTAACCAGCTGTTTAACTTCAAATGCGAAAACATGCTGTTGTGGTCTTCTTGCATGATGTATCTGTTGTGGCATACTCTTGTCAACCACCTGCTGGCCTTCCATAGGTGATTGAAATGCTGTGTGAGCTGCTACTCAGCCTCAAACCTGTACCATAGACCTATCATTCTGATACTTATTCTTTGGTAAACATTGAAGGTTCCAGCTCAAATCCATCCTCTTAAGTAGCTTGGTAGGTATAGGATCATATCCTTCACCGATTTGTCAGTTAAAGGTCTGGCCGGCCATTATTCCTGTTTGAAGCACACCTGTGATCCTGCCTCCCCATGTGACCAGGACCCAGCCGTGAAGTCAGCGACACAGAGCAATGCGCCCGGCCTGGAGGAGTACAACCCGTTCGACGGTCAGCAGACTGCGGCGGCGCCGGCGGCCGGCACGGGCGCGGCGCCGGCCGTGATGTCGCCCACGCAGGACACGCAGCCGCCGCCGCCGTACACGGCCTCCTCCCAGCAGCAGATCAACACTGAGCAGCTCCAGGTGAGCCCGCCGCGCGCCGCGGTCTGCTGAGGGTGCCGAGCAGAGGAGAACGGTGGGGCTCCATCTTGTCCGTAGTGAGATGCTGGGCGGTGGTCTTACAGAAGGTCCGTGACTTTTGGGTAGAGAGAGAGAGAGAGAGAGGTTTTCTATGACTTTGAATTTTTACAATATCCACGACATGTAACATGTTTTATGAGAGCAAAAGTTATGGGATGCTTGTATGAGAAACGTGGCTCGCCGCAGCTATTAACATTGGCATAGTAAATGACTGAGGATATAGTTGTGCTTAAATCTGCTTTGCTTTGAGAGAAGTTTGTGGCATGCTGTGTTTCTGACGGGACTCAATAAATTGGTGGCATAGTATTAATCAAGTATTAATTGAGAAATCTGGCTTAATCATTCAAAGCGATTGGGCAGCTTATTGGAAGTATGCCATTATTGTGCAACAAGTAAATGATTCGATGATAGTACTAACTGGTTATGTGCATGTCTTGGGGCTGTTTCACGTCCGTGCTGCCAGCCGCTGCCAGCGCATTTCGCGAGTTGACGTCACACTAAGTGGTAGTGCTGGAGCAATGGGCTTGTTGATGTCTCCATGGAAACCCAATTTGACACGTGTGCTGGCAGCGGCCGTGAAACAAGACCCTAGTGTGATGACGTGTAATAATTGATAATTAATGGGTTTGACGTAGTGGGTGTTTGCTAGTGCTGCCTGTTCGCTATTTTACCTAACACAATTTTACTGTCCACTTTCAGGCTCTTCGGGTAAGTGTGCTTCGTCCACGGGGTAGTGAAGCATTTGCATGTTGCATGACACATAACGTTTTAATTCCCTGCACCATAGACCTCCGTAGGTACACCTGTATGCCTGCACTTTTGATTCTATGTTTGATGTCCGATGTTCGGGTACACCTGCGTATTTCATACCATATTACTAACATGAAATTCAGGCCGCATGTATATCATTGTACCTTTGCTTGGACGTATGTACCTTTCCTCACTTACGTTTAGTTAACTGTTTTAATGTTTACGGTTGTCGGAGATGATGATATTTTTTCTCACTCACTTATCCTCATCAAGTACATTACCCCGCCGCGAGATCAAACTGTATTTCAAGCACACCACAGCTCTTGTGACATGAGAGCGATACCGACCGCTTTGCTTCGTGCATCGACAAAAAAAAACTTTCTGCGCTATGTCTTCAACCGTGCTTTGCTTTATAGTTTATTTTCCCTATCTTTCTTATTTCCTAAAGAACAATTAGCTGTCGTATCTAAAACAACATGTCCTGTGTCGTTTTGTGAGCCGGTCCCGTCTTTGTGGTCTGCCTACTTCTGTCTATCGTTGCACGCCACGGGCTGAGTATGATACATGCCGAGCCGCCTGCGGCGGTTAGGTTCGTCTCAGAGCGGTCACACCGCTGGCAGAGGTCACTGCTGTGCTGGTGGCTGAGAGGGGTCTACAAAACAGGTAGGCCAGACGCCCGGCGGTGACGTCATGCCGCGGGACGGTCTCGTGACGTGATGTACCGTGATGGTCCCCAGGGTCGCTCATGGTCAATACGGGACACTGGTTAGGCAAACTGGCAGCTAGGCATGACCATAGTTAGGGGCGAGATGGCTATAGTGCGTCGATACTTGCCTCCCAACGCCGACGCGTAAGTGACGTCACGTCGGAAAAAAAGAAACTGTCCTTTTTTGCGTCTGATGCTGCTCTTTGTGACTCACGTCAAATGAGTCAGATTGCATCGACACATCAAAGGAGCACTGAGCGCACGGGTCGTTGTTAGCTTCCCGGTATAATTCCGATAAGAGTACGAAACTCCGTGAGCTTGTCTTCTAGACACCACCGGTTTAGGCCAGAACAGACCTGTTCAGACTCATGCATGTATGCATGATGTGATGCTGTTTGTAAAACGAATGCGACTAATCTGTGCTTGCCGCGGACTACCAGGCTACTCTTTATGGTCGTTGACAATATAAGGCAAGTAAGACCTAGACCACGGCGACTTCCATGACACCAAATACAGACACATACTATGGTCATGTATCTGTCAAACTCCACGTTTCTATACGCTTGTGTAAACATTTCTCGACAGTCGAGTCGACGCATCCTCGTCTCAAGACAGCTTTAACGCAATCCCAGCGTCCTCGACCATGCATCCCCTCTGAATCACGGCCTCGTCCGTTGTCCCGTCCTTTACATCATATCCCGTGTCTTTTCCCGTGTGCGACGGACGCTGATAAACGGCCGGTGGCTGCTCCGTTCAGCACAGTCTGTTCTGATTACTAACAGAGATAACGACGAAACGCGATTAACGATAAAACAATGAATTGTCAGTATGTTTGAAATTGTGAATTCTATTGAAGCACTTACTCCGAAGCGTCGAAATGTTGGAACGTAACTGTAGACTGCGGGTGTTATTCGTTGTATCACAGCCCAAGCTTAACATGCTGCGATATAGATTTTATATTCATTGGTGGGCTATTGAGACCCGCAACATTTCATTGAGAAGGCTTTGTAACTTTAGGTTATTCCTTGTAATGGTACCTTGTTTGAAATGGTTTTAACTTTTTATTACGGAGCGAGCGAAGCGAGCGTAGTCTTTCCTTAGATTAACGGAAATTTCTGAGTATGAGCGGCCGGCCGACCGGCCGGCCGGCCGGCCGGCCGTGGTCACGCTTTTGCGAGGCTTATATCTCAGCAACCACTTGACCGATTTACACGCAGTAATTTTTGTAGGGTAGCTTCATTCCTTCTACCAAGTATTGGACTATTCCCGATGCATGTGGGTGACCCCTTATGCACGTGCCACGTGCAAAACGAAGAGGTGTCAGTTTTGTAATTGTTGCAATATCTCGGTAACTACTTGGCCGATTGCGCTGAAAGTTGGCATGTAGGTAGGCACCCACTAGGCACTGCATATACATGTGCCAGAGTTGGGGTGCTGCTGCACGTGCGCACGTGCAGGGGTCGTTTCCAGATCTCGGGAACGGCTGGACCGATTGCGCTCAAATTTGGTACACGGTTAGGGACCGGTTAGTAGGGTGCCGTGCACAAGTCAGTTGGGACCCATTTTGCACGTGCGCACGTGCAGGGTGCCGCTTCCAGATCTCGAGAACGGCTGGGCCGATTGTGCTCAAATTCGGCACATCGCTAGAGACCAGTTAGTAGGGTGCCGTGCACAAGTTAGTTGGAGGTACCCCCTCGCAATTTCGCACGTGCAAGGCCCACCCTCTCGCTCGCTCCGTTAGTCGCCCCAAAAGGCGTTATACTGGTTGTTAAAAATGGTGGTGGGGTCGGTGTAATGCACACTGCGTTTTCGGTAATGACCTGTTGCAATCCCATCCTATCCACTACACGCCTATCAATGTTTTCCGGTGACCGTTTTTAACCTATTCACCGAGACTCAGGCGGGATCTGAGGTTATGGTGCGCGACGTGGCCTGACCTGACCTGCATGACCTGCTTGACCTCACCAGGCGCCAGTAATCTACCGCCGTGACCTAGCCGCCGTGACCCGACCTCTGACCTCGGTGACCTGACCTCTGACCTCGGAGACCCGACTTCTGACCTCGGTGACCTGACCTCTGACCTCGGTGGCCCGCAGCGCCAGCAGGAGGAGCTGGAGCGTAAGGATGAAGAGCTGCGCCGGCGAGAGGAGGCGCTCCGCAGCGGCCAGCTGAACGCGCGCCAGAACAATTGGCCGCCGCTGCCGTCGTTCGTGCCCATCGGGCCGTGCTTCTACCAGGACATCAACGTGGACATCCCGCTGGAGTTTCAGCGCATCACCCGGCACCTCTACTACCTGTGGGGGCGTGAGTAACCAGTGGGGAGCGCAGCGGGTGGGGTGAGGTGGGGTGGGGCACCTCTGGGATGTTGCTGAGTTTGTATTTTGAGTTGACTGTCCAAATCGTGCAGTCAACGTTGAGCGTCATAAGTTTTCGCCCCAAACCTACCGAGCTGCTTGCGTGATCAAAGGTGATTTTTTATAGTCAATAGTCAGTCGTCATTACGTTTGTGGTCCCACGACTGACCGGTCCACCACGACTAGTAACTGTCCGTGCACAGCATGTATAACGGATGACTGACGTCATTATATCCCTCAGTGCACAGCCTGGTGCTGCTTACTGACTGTATTTTCACCCCCCGTCCACCCAGTGCACAGTATGGTGCTGGTTACTGACTGTATTACCCCCCCCCCCCGCCCAGTGCACAGTATGGTGCTTCTGGTGAACATCATCGGCGGCATGGCGATGATGATCCAGTTCGGCCAGTTCTCCATGTTCGGCCTGGCGCTGCTCTACTTTGTGCTGTTCACGCCGGCCTCCTACGTGTGCTGGTTCAGGCCCATCTACAAGGCGTTCAGGTGAGCGCTCGGACGGCGCACGCCGCGGGGCTGGCGGTTTTACATGGGCGGCCGTCCCGGATCCCGCCAACACCCGCCCCTGGTAACCACACCACGCGCTATTGCTATTATTTGATATCTGCTCCCAAAGAGCCCGCAGACACAGACGGGTGCGAGAGCGCTGTTCAGATGAACCCATGGTATCCTTTACACCAACGCGGCTATTCTCGCGTCAATAACGACTAGCCGCTGCGCAGTGCTCAGTGCCTTATCGCGGGCTCTGTCTGTCCGACCGCCGGGAGATAGGTGACGTCACCAGCATGTGTGACGTCACTGGCGCTCGGGGGTGATATGTGACGTCACGGGGAGATGCTGACTCAGCCCAGGCGTGTCACGTGATAGCTGTGGTTTGGTGTCGGGTAACGGGCTCTCGCTTTCCAGGAAAATGTGATCAACTTCAAGAGCGTTAGTAAATGACACGTACAAACATGCTCTTGGGTAGGATCTTACGTTTACGAGTGCGTTGATTACACTGCGTATGTCGCCTTGTTTCGATTAATCATCTATCTCAATGTGCGCGTTATTGTACCGATAAACACCATCCGTACTGAGAGCTGTTATTCCCCTGTGACGTGCAATAATTTATCTCTCGTTTCTCACAGGAGTGACAGCTCGTTCAACTTCATGGTCTTCTTTTTCGTGTTCTTTTTTCAACTGATGGTGAGCGGCGTGCACGCGATCGGCATCAATAATCTCGGCGCCTGGTGAGTGCCCCGCCCTGCCCCGCCGCGGCAACCCTCGGGAGGGGGAGGGGGGAGGGGCGCCTAGTGCCTGCACCGCGCCGCTCCTCTGCGGCACCCCTCCGGGGGGGGGGGGGGGGGGATGGGGAGTGTCATTAGATCGGACCGGCGGCGATCCCGGTGGTACGGAGGGTTCGGTTACCGATACCACCGCCGTTGTACTGCCGCTGCCGGCGAGGGGAACTACAGTAGAGGAGACAGGAGGGTGGTAGTCGGGGCTGGGGAGGACTACAGGTGGAATGTACAGGTGGAATGATGTGTGGGGTTGGTCTGGGATGAGGACAGGTGATGTTTGCCCAATGGCCCATGCCGGGCGTTTGTTTGGTAGAAATAAGGCCTTTTGCCTTTGTTGTGATATTTGTTTTGGAATGGGTATTTAACGTCTTAAATTTCAAATTAATGATTAAGCTTCGTGCCAGATTGATTGGACAATCTACTGATTGTTGTAAGGTTTTTGATTGTTGCAAGGACAAGAGATGTTTGTAAGGGTTTTGCCTTTGTTGTGATATTTGTTTTGGAATAGGTGTTTAACGTCTTTAATTTCAAATAAGTGATTAGGCATCAGATTGATTGAACAGTCTCCTCTGTGTGCCCCGGCCACCCGGCACCAGTATGTCCCTCTCCATTGTTTTGTCTGTGTCATACCCGCCTCGTCGCCCGACACCACGCCCAGTTGCAGCCGAGCGAGCCACCGTGACCTGGCCACGGGCTGTTCCCGCGGGTGGCCGCCGTCCGACTGCCCTGCCGGGTCCGCTGTGTGTGCCTGACGTGTGATACCCCAACTGACGTGTGACATGACGTGTAACTATGACGTCAGCGGCATCATCAACGGCCTGAGCGCCATCAGCGCCGGACAGACGGCCGGCAACTACGTGGTCGGCGTGCTGGCCCTCCTGATCGGCATCGGGTTCGCCTTCGTCGCCCTCTGCGACTTCATCCTGATCGTCAAGGTCAGCGGACTGGCTGCCGCCGCTCCGTCAGATTCCCTCCCTCCCTCTCCCTTCCTGGGGTGTTCATTCACACC
Source organism: Amphibalanus amphitrite (assembly GCF_019059575.1). NCBI lineage: Eukaryota > Metazoa > Arthropoda > Thecostraca > Balanomorpha > Balanidae > Amphibalanus > Amphibalanus amphitrite. The sequence continues at coordinate 65,149 of NW_024882289.1, read as the reverse complement.
CCTCTCACGATCCACTATGCCAGACTCTGTATATACTCTGTATATACTCTTCTATAACTGTCTTACGCGCCCCTCTGTGACTGACCGTCATCCGACTAACGTTGTTATCAGTAGCGTTTCCTGCCAAATATCCCTCCGGACGTGTGATGTGGCTGCACTGATCACCGGGTGTCGGTTAGAGTTCTAGGCTCCTCGAATCACGCAACACCGATGCTTTTACGCTCTCCTACCATCATGGCAATATGCCTTCACCCAGTCTTTCTAGGTTTGCCTCAAGGTGTCTCTACCTAGCCAGCCAAGCATATCAATTCGTTTTCCATTAGTTTTTTTTTTTCGTTCCAATATAGATAATGGATTCGTCTCGGCCTCGGTTTCGACTCATCTGATCTCTGACGTAATATTCCATGTTGTTCGCCCGGACTGATGGGTGCTCTCCATTCATGGTTGAACACTGAACAGTCCCTAGAGCAAACGCCGGGAGAATATGGTCAAAGCTGCATGCCGGAGTCGCCCTCCCTGTGGACTCGTATGTTCCCGTTAGCCGAGCTGAGTTGATTTTGTCCAGCGATGAGATGTATCGGTTCAAAAAGACGTATGTATGACTGGTGTCGGCTGGCGGATTGGCTAGCTTTCAGGACTATTTAGGGTCATCTAAACATGCCGCGGATGCCGAGATATCCAGGAGCTTTCGATGATTCGTGCCTGACTGGATCGCTGAGTGACGCTTCTGGCCGCAGTTGTCTGTTGTGCTGTGTTTCAGAAGCAGTTTCAGGTTGCGTCTTTTCATCATTCCGCCGCGTTTTGTTGGTCGTGGTCGGACGTAGGTGGCTTTCAGGATGGCACATCTCTCACACAGCTGTCCCGGCACTGACCTGACCGCCGCCTCAGGGACCGCAGCGGTGACACGGGCCGGGTGACCGGCGCGCTGTCCCTGACCGGGTCACCATCGCTGACCCCTCTCGTGGTCACCCCTCACCGGCCCGCTCTCTGACTGTTCGGCGCCCCCAGCGGCTGGGCGGTGGCCTTCAGCACCTACGAGGAGTCCACCGCGCTGGCGCTGCTGACCACTCTGATCGCCATGGCGTTCACCGGCGTCACCGCGCTCTGCGGCATCCTTATCCTGCGGGTGAGGCGGGCCGGATCGAACCGGCGCAGTCCGGTTTGAACCGGACAGACTGATTACTGTGTGTCGGGCTCAGTTCGGTTTGGTCGGGTTATATTGAACTTGGTTCGTTTAATTTTGTTTGGTTTGTCGGTTGTGTTGGCCTGATTTTGTTTGATTAGTTCTGATCTAGTCCCACTTAGTTTGGTTCGGTATTTTCTGAGGTTTAGGATGCAGGCCTGCTTTGGGGCGGTTCAGTACTCTAAAGTGGTTCGATGGTCTGTGTGTGAGTGTGGTTGTGATCATGTGTGTGAGGACTGAGGAGGAAAGTCTTGAGGTGAAGGTATCGTTTATTTCTCTGTGTGCGTGCTGTGCATGAGTGAGTGATGTGTGCGCTGGTGGCTGGACCCAGTGGTGGAGGTGGTAGAGGATTTCCCGATCCGGCTGGCCGGTGAATGCTGAAGTACTCCGCTCTCGGTGTCCTGGATGGCGCTGAAAGAATGCGGCGTGTCCATTGGACGGCGTGGCGTCCACTAGCCGCGGAAAAATGCACGCGACTGGCGCTCTCTGCTCCCCACGGCGGCCACGACCGGCGCCACATCCAGCCAACTGCACTCGGCGTGTGTTACCATGGCAACAGATCGGCTGGGTCGGAAGCAGACTCGGAACAGAGCTCGGTGGCGGAAGGAGGTGTGACCGGTGCACCTCACTAGTCTGGGAAGTGTTGCACCTCTGAAAAGATTGCTTCGCCAAGGCTGCTATTGCATAATGCAGGCACGGCGGATAGATATCTCTCGGTCATTTTTAATCGAAGTATCAGGCAGATGTGATTCATACGCTCAAGGGTTTCGCTGCGGATTTCGGGTTTTCACCGTTCCATGCTTCTATCCTCAGGATACTGAAATCCTTCTCCTCCACACCGCCACCCCCCTCCGGGCTGGACAGGCAACTTTATCTCATGCGGGCTGCTCCCTTGGAGCGGCACCGCTGCTCCCGAGGGAGCGCACCCCGTAGCCGGGTGCAGTGAGTGCCTTGGGGCTGGGTGGCCTGTCTTCGGACGGGCTCAGCCCCGGCGACTCACTAGGGTGCCTGCCCAGACCAATGTCTTCCCCTATCTATCATCCTCCTGGCTCTGAAATGGTCTTACTAGACCGAAAGAGCCTAACCCAACAAAACAAAAAACAAATTCGGGTTTTCAGTTCCTGTTTCGTTTGTTTGCGAGTGATTGAGTAATTTTCATCTAGTCACCAGACATTTGCATGTAGCAAAGTGTTTTCCATTCAAAAGCCATCTGAGTTTGAATCCGGAGGTGTTGGTGCCCTTAACTTTTGTCGGCAATCCTGTCTCATTCTTCTAACCCCTCCTTCCCATTCCCCCTGTTAACATGGTCTGTCAGCGTGGTGGTTATGCCAGTATTCAATGGTTATGCCAGAAGTAAACCAGTAGCTTGCCAGCAAATATGTTTTGGATTCGATTGCTTTCGATGCTTGCCATATTTTCTTCTAGCGGCTGCTAGATTCATTCTAATCGCAACAGATATTTTGTGAAGATAACGTAATTGTTTTAGACTTGAATGTCATCAAGAGCTTCGAATTGCAGCAATTGCTGATGGATTGCGACATTGGCCTGTCTGGTAGCGTTCTCCCACCCTGCCTACAATAACCTCTATCTCGGCCGTCACCAGGTGCACAAAATCTACCGCACGACCGGCGCCAGCATGAGCAAGGCCCAGGCCGAGTTCACCAGCGGAGTGATGCGTAACGAGACCGTGCAGAGCGCTACTGCCGACTTCGCCGCCAACGCCGTGCGCACTCAGATGCAGCAGCCGGGCGGAGCCGGCGACCGCCGCTTCTAAACGCCGGCAGGCAGAGCCATCCGCACATCACTTGTGGCAAAGACGCCACGCTAGCGACAGGTGGCAGCACCGTCGCAGAATAGGTGGCAGCACTATCCACGCGGCTGCGGCCCGACACCGCCGCCGCCTGAGTGAAGATCACGAGGAGTGGAATCGCACTACTCTACCCTGGGCGTGGGGTCCGACTCGGCGGCTGGGAGTGGCTCGGATCTGGCTGTACCGTTCGGTCGGATCTCGCTGCCGGCGGACGTTGTTATCTCGTGGTCCTTGCTGTGTCCGATGTCCGTGTCGTTGCGGGCCGGGCGCCGTCCGCTGGCACTGACGCGAACCATAACCGCCGCTTGATCGCCGCACCGGTGTGGGCCAGATCGGCGTCACGTCCGAATTCAGTGTTGATGTATTTCACGGTACTGCTGCTCGCTTTTACTTTTGGGATCTTGATTTGGGGTCAGACAGTTGTACTTACTGTTTGTAGCGCTTGGAGCGTGGTGGCTTCAGGCGCGCCAGGATAGGTGCCAGCATGCGTGTGAGGCGGGGACTGCCGCCGCTATTATGTATTTATGTTGACAGTATATTCTAATGTATTATTCCAGGGTGGATATGCGTTCAGTTAATGGCAATATTCTGTGAATGCTAAATAGTTTTCCCGTAGTGAGAAGGCAACATGCTTAGAACTGACCCTCTCTCTTTGTGAAAAGGCTGGTGTATAATAAATACAATCTCCTCTCTGATTATGCTTTTTCTTCGACTGCGAGCCGTCACCGAAGAGCAAAAGTAGGTATTTAGGATCGGAATTGGGCTGTAAAAGCCGCTCTTACAATCGTTGTTCGTTCACTTATCTTTGACTTAGACCGTGAAAATCGACTACTCTGGCACGTATTACTGGATAAAAGTCATGGCTGTTCATCTAGAAGTCATGTTAGCGAATTGAGAAAGATTAGAAGGGCTGTCGAATTGAATCAGCACCGCCAGCTTATTGGATCAGCACGCTTGTTTGACCGGCTTTGACCTGACCTTTATCTCAGGTCAACACTCGGTTTGACCTTGATCCTACAAAAGGTATTTGGTTCGACGCTGCTGATCATAGCAGCGCGACGATAATGCAGATCATTGGTTTGTGACCGTTTTGATTGCTAATGTTTATAGAGGAGCAGCTTAACCTTTGTTTTAGGGTTGATGGGCGATGGCCCAACCTCAGGGTTCAATGGCCATTGACCGCCCTGAGCCATAACTGCTAACCCTTCTATCCATATCTTGACCCGACAACACGAGGTTCTTTGCTCGCGAAGCTCTCCCTCAAATACGAGCGAATCGGCACAGCGATATGCAGTTTTGGATGTCTATCAAACCAAGATTACTTTACACTCGATAAAACAAACCTGAACTAAGGGGAAAAATTATTTTGGGCCAAATGCCCTCGCATTCGTGGTTGGTGTAATAAACAAAAGATGCTGGGCATCTGGATATTGCTCGAATCAAGACCCTAAGACATATCGCATTTAGAGGCCCGAATAGGATCGAATAGTATTTAGAGGGCATCTGAAGGTTGGACCCCTGTTCCCTACCAATACTTTGATAATCGCTCCTAGATGGCAGTAGTGACAAACGCCTGAAAGCATGCTGTTCCGCATGGCTCTAGCTTAAATAATCGCTCCTAGATGGCAGCAGTGACAAGCGCCTGACAGCATGCTGTTCCGCATGGCTCGAGCTTTAATAATCGCCCCTAGATGGCAGCAGTGACAAGCGCCTGAAAGCATGCTGTTCCGCATGGCTAGAGCTTTAATAATCGCTCCTAGATGGCAGCAGTGACAAACGCCTGAAAGCATGCTGTTCCGCATGGCTCGAGCCGCGGACCGGCGCGGCGGCTGCTGCGCCTCCGCGCCACCCGCCAGCCGCAGGGAGGGGGGGGGGGGGAAGGAGGGAATCTGTTGCCCCTGTTTACATCTCCGATGATATCGTCGCAATGCGAAGAGATAGATAAGCGAAACTTTGCACATGTATTCCTGAATAGGCAGTCGTAGAAAGAATCTTGGTTCACACCTATCCGTGCTTCTATCCTCAGGATTCTGAAATCCTTCTCCTCCACGCCACAACCCCCTTCCGGGCTGGACAGGCATCTTTATCTCATGCGGGCTGCTCCCTTGGAGCGGCACCGCTGCTCCCGAGGGAGCTGCACCCCGTAGCCGGGTGCAGAGAGTGCTTGGGGGGCTGGTCGGCCTGTCCTATGGACGGGCTCAGCCCCGGCGACTCTCTAGGGTGCCTGCCCAGACCAATGTCTCCCCCTAATTCCTATCATCCTTCCGGCTCTGCAATGGTCTTGTCGACCGAAAGGGCCTAACCCAACAAAACAAACAAACAAAACAAAACAGAATCTTGGTTGTGTCAACGTTTGGCGTTGAGTTCATCTTTATTTTAATTACGTCACAGTCATGTCAGAAGCCCAATTAAAGATTCGCGTTTCTTTTCCTCCTTACAAAATACCGACTTCCGCAATTGGTGGGGGTATACCCACCTATTAGTGACGTTGGAGAACATGCAACTGAGTAACACATGTGGGCCGGCCATTTCGGCCGCCCTCGTCGGAGCCGGGATCCGCGGATGGTGTTGGCGTCACAGTCGGTAGAGGAGAAGTGAGTGAATGTATTTAGAACACATAAGTTTTTATGGGGTGTCGGGACGCCGCGTCTCGTGACCGGATAGCGGGTCCGCGTTGCTGGTCGCCCCAGACACCCCGACCGAGATACAAAGTAAACCAGACATGACTAAAAAAGAGTCTAGACATGATAGGGATTTGGGGCCTCCATCGGGAGTGGGAGGCCATGAGTTCCTTCTCCACTCACACCATTGATGCTTCAATGGTGTGCTGTAAAGTTCATTTACCGTTAGGTACATTTCATGCTCAACGACATCGGAAACGCTCCATGTATAAGAAAACGAGGAAACTTAATGACATCACTATGAAATCATCTTTAGTCTTGCAACCACCAAACTTTCCTCAAATATGGCCTGTGCAAATGTGCAACCATTTGAAGCTACATCAAGCAGCAAGTCATATCTTATCAGGTTTCGGAGATATCACACAGAACGTAAAAGGGTGCAACTTTACGCCCCCTCCCCCCGCAGCGGCTCCTGGGCTAGTTTATTCATTCTAACACCTTTGCGATTCTGCCTGCTGTCGTCGTGAGATGCATGGTACCTATTCGCTCTGAGTGCTGCGAAATGTGTACATAAGTCGCGTGATAGTGATCAAACGGCTGATCTTATCCTGATAGGAAATATCAACGCGCTTTATTGATTTTCCGACCGAAGGAAGTACCGCCCTCCTGATGTGTTTATTTTTTGTCTACGTTGGCTCAAGACGGTTACAGAGAGGGAGCTGCTTTTAAGCATACCTACCCACACGACCTTTGTTTCAAAAAGAGCTTTTAACACTATTCACATTTTGGTTATCTTGGTTATTTTTGTTATTTATATTTCATTTTATTTTATATTTTATTATCAAAAACTTCAACAAGGAATTAGCACTTCGTCATTTTCTTCATTGTCAGGATAGCTTTTGTCAGGATAAGTTGACTTGTATAATGTATAGGTAGGTACTTATCGATAATGCGAATTTCCCAAATGGTTCAACAGTGAACAGTGCATCCAAAATTCCACCAAAGGTTGGGTGTTGACCATTGATCTACACAAACTAAACATGTACAGAATACAACAATGTTTTCCATTGATATAACGGCGCTACACTAAGCGGCACTCCGCATATGCTCAATCAAAGAAACGCCATTCGATAAAAGGCGGTATAACACATCAATGGGGCGGTATTAATCGGCGCTATGGGTGCGGGAGTCTCGCCGATCGCTCCGGGCACCCGGCGGCGGCTGGTACAGCGGGCCACACTATCAATCAGCGCGGATACCGGGCTGAGGGGCGGCGCGGCGGCGCCCTGTTGCGGCGCGGCGCTCCTCCGGCCCACAATGCTGCCGCCGGCCGCATGCATCACCAGTGGCAGGTTTGCTCTTCATCGGTCTTGGAGGGGCGGCTCGGGACCGGCCTCCTTAATGCACACCGTGGGAGAGGTGCAGCGGCACCCGGCTCCGGCCTATGTGTGTGTGTGGGGGGGGGGGGGGGGGTCCGATCGCTCGTCGCGTTTGGTCTGAGAAAAGCAGTCGAGAATTCTATAAGTGGTGTGCCGACAAAGTAGTAATAGGTGATAGCCCAAGAATCCTGGCTTTGCGATATAGTGATCAGACTTCTTGGCTAGTGTAGAGTATTGGTTGTCCGGTAGTGTAGATTATTGGTTGTCCCCTCCCCCCCCCAAAAAAAACGCAAATTGTGACAACTTTCCCGGCCAGCACAGTGTATTGAATCACCTCTTGCGCTCGGTAAGTAAAGTAGCATTCCAGGCCGGGATACCCGCGGTCAACGTTCATCGTGGACCGTACAGCGATGGACAGCAGCGCCGAATATTCAGTCCTCCATTCTCCTGCAGTCGAATCCACATTGCACATACCCGTGACTACGCTACATAATACATATTGCGCACTCATGCACACTCACCATCAAACATTCGTGCTTTCACAAAGCCCGACTGAGCACGGCGGAAAACACTGCCACATCCGTTCTCACCAAACGACCTCGTCGTCAACAAATATAGGTAGTCAACACTGAACAATGCACGACGACTCAACTTATTTTCAGTCGTGCACGACTCGAACTGCAGCTCCTGGCAGCTAGCCTGCTTCCAAAACAGTTTTCAAAAACTTATTGGCTGGGTCGTGACATCAGACATTGATATTGAGGTGGACACTCGCTTTGCTTTATGATTTGAAATTAACTCGTGCTAATTGTCGAGAGAAATTATAACTGAGCTGCATATCAAATATCCACATAATGTTCCCATAATCTAGCATTTTCGCTATTTTACCATGATACCAAATGCCTATATTACCGTTCCAATGGATCCAAAAGCCCACCGATGCAAATAGCGACATTCATTGCCCGTGACCCTAGGAAACAGGCTCATCCATTTAAACGGACTGGATGCATCAGCCGAGGAAGGGTGGCGTTGCCACATGTGTGGCCTGCATATACACCCCAATCCCGCACTGTGATATAACTCACTTGCTTTTTAACTCACAACTCACTCGCATAACCATAGATAGTTAATATCTGTCTGCTGGATGCCGCTAAACGCTATTCGTAAACAGGAAACACTGCAAATCTCCGAATCAGTTGAAGACCTGCATTGGCTTAGGAAGCTTACCCTGTGGCTCCTTTACACTCTCTCTGGGCCCGTGCATGGATTGCAGTGACGTCACGACAAAACCACGAGTCTAGACATCATGCATTTCATCATCGGTAACGCTTTGAACGGTGCACAATCACCACGGTGGGCATCAGGAACAGCGTTTCATTCGGAGTCTCCCGGTTAGCGGAGGCCCCAGTAGGCTTCCACGGCAGCGGCGACGATGGCTACCAGTAGCCACTGGGCGTCCTGGGTGACTGTCGCCCTGCTAGATGTCCGCTCGACCGAGTACCTATCGCCAGCCGACGCCTCTCCCGGCTTCCCCAGCCCTGAAAAAGGAACGCACCAGCATTGTTAGCAGTTAGCTCCAGAAAATTGTCTATATCGCTTTATGCACTTGTTAAATGGCACATCTTTGCATGACAAACAATACCTTTTTACAATGAAATTATCTTAAGAAAGATTGTGCGACTCTTGACTGCACATTCATTATTATGGATTACGCAATTAATGGACAGGATATATTGATAAGCAATTAAAGCACGATGTAAAAGATGCCGATCTTACTTCGGTAACATGCAGTTAACGTTTAGTAACAAAACACAATGTTTTAATGTTGATACCGACAGCTCTTCAATAATTGTTACTGAGCAGCATTAAATCAAATCAAATCAAAAGTAAAGCTGTTCAGCCATGGCCCAGGCCATGTATGGCTAAATAGGAACCTCATCTTTTTTTTGCTGAGCTTAGCTTTTAAAGCAGGTCAACCATTCATCTCGTATAAAGTCAGATTAGTCTGGTGGACCCTCATTTCAGGTCAGGTCGGCTCAGACCCAATCGGTCAGCTACCGCCTTTCAGCTTATCAGCTCAGGCCACTCACTTGTCGGGTACGAGTGTATTTTACCGGGAGGCGACCACTTAAGGTCAGGTCAGCTCAGCTCAGATCAGTTTAAGCCAGCTCAGCTCAAGTCAGGTCAGTTCAGCTCATGTCAGTTTAGGTCAGCTCAGCTCAGCTCAGCTTAGGTGAGCTCAGGTCAGGTCACCTCAGCTCAGCTCAGCTCGGGTAAGCTCAGGTCAGTTCAGCCTGCTCCGTTACCGGGAGGTGGCCGCTCCGGCCGCGCCGGCGTGGGACCTCTGCGGACACCATCCCACTGGCGGTCGGACCGGGGGTCCGGTCTAGCAGGGACGACCTCCTCCCGCTCTGCGGCAGTCTCCGCCGGCGACTCTGCAACGGCCGTGCAAACTCACACACACACGGACACACACAGCGGTGGCGGGACGACTGCCAGCTCGGAGCTGCACAGTGGTGCACGTGCACTGTGCACTACCCGACACATGGCTCCTGTATACAGATGCGCGCAAGTTATGTGCACTGGTGCACTGCTTCTGGTGCTAGTGAACAATAGGATCTACATTAGCGTGATTTTTGTACATCAACCGAATAGCACTGGTGCGAAAAAGCGCAGTGAGCCAATTGCCGAATCCTCATAACAAGAAACCTCGCTTGGAAGTCTAAGCCTCTCACTGCGGAAACCTGTAGGTGTAATTTTATAGTGCAGCGAGTGATAAACTAATAAATGCGTAATGAGCTATGTGGTGAGAAACTTCCCGCACCCACGGTGGACAGAGGCGACGGCTGAAGCTCCCTGAAGCCGTGTAACAGACGGGTGGGGTGGTGCACACAGTGATGTTACAGCGGTATGTGTCCTCCCCGCCTGCGACAGGTGCTGACTCACCTGCCGGCGAGGTGTATATGTTCTGGTTCAGCTTCACAGTGCTGTACGTCGTCGGCGCAGGCTCCTCTGAAGGGTAGTCGGGGTCAATTCAGTGATGAACCAAAACTACGGCTGCTGATATAACTATGCCAACAAAATCCGACTGTACTAATGCATAAGTGGCTCGATTCTCAATGAGTTACATAGAAAGGCAAATACGAGACCGATACCTTATGTACAATGCTATCGTACAGTAAAGGTGCCCTGACACTTGCACGACTTTTGGTCACGATTTTGTCGTGGCAAGCCGTGCCATTTTCGTGCACGAACTGGGATGGCTCCCGCACTGTTCACGACTAGTGCACGACCAGTTCACGACGATTTCACGAATAATTCACGAATGCGTGCCCATCAGTGTCCACATTGGCACGGACTGGTACGACGAGTTCACGCATACTTTCCGCATAGTTTGCGCATAGTTTACGCACTTCACGCATTGGCACGACAAGTTTGCGCAATTTGTGCCGACTTGGGCATGCCATATAAAAGTGGGACCTCCCATTCACTAATGTAAGGCTGTAAGCTCCGTGTCCTGGCAAGACCCATCGTGACCTCCAGTGACACAAATGTCCTGACCTTGCCTAATGTGACCAGTTTGACCTGGACTGACTTATCGTGACCTTGGCTGACCTCTGCGACCTGGCGTGACCCATCGTGACCTCATGGTGACCTCTGTGACCTAACCTGACACCGTGTGACCTAATTTGACCTCTGTGACCTAACATGAGCCCGTGTGACCTAGTTTGACCTCTTTGACCTGAAATGACCCGTTAAATACATTTTCGGTCATTACTTCCCATCTAGGCGTCCAATCGACTCGGGAAAAACACCAAACAATCCCAAATTTCGCGCTGCGAAGCAAGCCGAGATCCACAGATTGGCACGGGCTGGTAGGACGAGTTCACGAATACTTTTCGCATAGTTTGCGCATAGTTTACGCACTTCCCGCAACGTCCCGACGAGTTCACGACGAGTTCACGAACAGTTTGCGCATAGTTCACGATCCGGTTGCGAAATTTTGTCGTGACCAAAACTTTGAACATTTCAAAGTTTTTGACCCGACATGGCACGAAGTCACGACGAGTTAACGCACACTTCACGTCAGTTCACGACTAGTTTGCGCACGGGCACGATTCGATTCGTGCCAATGCGTGCCTCAAAATCGTGCAAGTGTCAGGGCCCCTTAAGCGATCTAGTAAACTATTCCGCACGAAATAAAGCTGCTCACCGTCCAGGGATATAACTCCATCCACTTCTCCGAGCGAGTTTTTGGCCACACATCTGTAGTTTTGAAAGTCACCTCTCTGTATGTGGTGGATAATGAGAATCATTGATAATTGATACAGAGATTTCTCCACAGTCTTGAGCTGGTACTTTTCACCTGAAACGGACAAAAGGGACTCACAGATAATAGCAAGACCATGCAATGCACCTTAAGAATGAAATGTGAATCATCCATCTGTATGATATTTTGCTTGTAATGTGATCTGTTTACATTAAGCTTTATCGAAAGCAGGCAGTCGTACAAAAACTCGTCTCGTTCTCACGAAGTATTACGTAAAATTTATGTGCGTAGGTAATACAAGAAAATCAGATCGGAAAGAGCCTCAGAATATGTCCTCTGATGCCGAGGGAAAAATGACAGGGGAATATGGCGCTGCCCTCTCGGGCGTTCCCCAGGGGACACCAATCTTGTCAGATTAACATTCTAAAAACATTCTCTGCCGGCCGCAAATCAGATTGCTACCTTGCCGCGGCAGATAATCGAAAACACATCTGCTAACTGAATCAGGGCCTGCGCGGTACGACGTACGAGCTGGCGCCGTGATTATCCATTCCCAGGGGGCGACGGGGAGGGCGAGCCCCCGTGGAGGCCACACGGCGGGGGGGGGGGGAGGGCGAGACCCGTGGCGGCACACACGGCAGAGCCTTGGGGACAGCTGCGGACGGCGGTCTTTCCACGCGTCTGGGGCGACCGCAGCGTACCAGCCAAAGGACCGGACAGACGCCCGATGGTCTTTACTGTCATCCTGGGAGTCTGCATGATTCACCCCGGGTCCCCCAGTCGTCTGCCCGGAGTGGGTCTCTCTCCGTCCGGCCAGGGTCGTTTTCCCAGGTTTGTCGGGGGAGATCGAGGCACGTACTGGCGACGATCATCTCTCCGGCGCCGTTGGTCCAGTAGTTGATGGAGCGGGGGTACGCCTCGGTCTCACACTGCAGGCGCTTGGAGCGCTGGCCGACGTAAGCCGACTCGAGCTGCGAGGAGACGAGCATCACCGGGCCGACTGGAGGCGGAGACAGGGGTGGGGATCAGTCGCCTCACATCACTGGCCCGACTGGAGGCGGAGACAGGGGTGGGGTGGGGATCAGTCACTCACGAGCGACACACAGGTGGACCGGGCTACCAGGCAGGGGCAATATTAACAATCTCACTCAGCCCAGTCAATTATTGGTCAAAACAGACTTTGCAAAATGCACAAAATTAATCAATATAGATTGAACGTGACAGCACCCGGGCAACTTCAGCAAACAGTCGCTAATCCAGGCTCCGATTGACACGTCAGTCTCCGTTCCCTCCAGACCTCCCGGCCTGTCTGTCCCCACCCCGGCTCACTCACAGTGCACCTTGACGTCGACCCTCTTGCTAACGGCCGGAAGAATGCCGTTTCGCGCGATGCACAGGTAGGCCCCCATGTGCAGTCGACTGACGCGCGTGATGTTGAGCTGTTCACCCTCCACCAGCATCGCAGCGGAGTCTGACCGAACAGGGGACCCGTCGTCACGTGATACATCAGGCAGTGAATTGTCTCTTGGGCTGAGATAAGCCAGTGAGTGGGTCAGCCGCCTCTCCAGCCCCCCTCCCTCCCCTTCCCCCACACAAAACATCTCCCTGTGACAGGCAGTCACCACAAGACCTATTTTTTAGTGGGTCGCTCGGAATGCAAGAGTGGTGGCGTCCAGAATTGCATTTCACGCGCAAGTAATGAAGCGAGCCCGGTTTTTAATGGCTTGACGGCGGCGACGCTGTCAAAACTCTCCTGCGTCCCCTGACAGAAAACAGCTCTCCGGTTTCCCGAAAAGAAAACTCTCGCCGAGCAAGAAATCTGCGTCCGTAACAGACAGGGAGAAAACACAACGTCAGATCGGTCTGGATTATGAGATGAATGCATTAGCTAACACACACGGTTGCTCTGAGAGAATAAAGCTGAGAGGTAATCGGATAAACTGGTGAAAGTTACCCAAGGACTATATACCTATTTGGCTTTATATCTTAATAAAAAATATTTGCGGTCAAAAGACTCGAACAAAATTAACAGTGCTCACTGAATGTTCTGTTCCTTGTGACAGAATATTCAGGTGAAGTGTGCCTCCCGAACAAACCATTGTCCCCCTCTGACTCCCACCGTCCCTTTCTGATGCTTAACGTCCCTCTCTGACCTTTACTTCCACGTCTGACGTCCCGCTACCTGTTCGCTCCCCTTCGCACCTCTAACCTCGCGCCCACTGTCCGCTCCCCGTACCTACCTACCTCTGTCGTAACCCCTACCCACCTTCTGCCGTTCCCCGTTCCCACCTTCTGCCGTTCCCCGTTCCAACCTCTGCCGTTCCCCGTTCCAACCTCTGCCGCTTCCCGGTTCCCACCTCTGCCGTTTCCGCGCTGGATGGCTGCGCCGTCCTCTCGCCTCCACTGCACCCGCGGCGGAGGGAAGCCCGACGCTCGGCACCTCAGGCTGATGTCCTGCATCTCCCTGACGATCATGTCCGTGCTGCTGCCCAGGTCGTTAATTTTCGGTGGCACTGTGAACGAGGATTATATTTTATAGCAATTACTCGACGTCCATTATTGGGATAACATGTGCTCATAATATACTAGTTTGTGTGTTAAAGTATTTTTTTTCCAAAAGCAAAACGTAGGGAGTCTCGATGCGTCGAAAAAGGATATTTATCTGCATTTTATCAGAAAGGAAAATGGAGAAAACCCTACTTATGCATTGAGATACTTCGTTCGGGACTCTGGGTGATAGGTTGAGTGTAGTAGAACAGAGACGGCCTTTTGGGACCGGGTTGAGTATGGAAGGAGACGGTGCGGAGTGTGGAGGGGTGGGGGGTGGGGGTTCGGCCTTGCGTGATCGTCCAGTACCGCCCCGGGCGATGAAGCCGCAGAAGTTATCGGCTGCGGGCGATCCATCGGGTCGGCTCACGGCACAACTGAAGCCCGCGGCGCGGTGTCGGCGGCGCTAACCAGATCCCGAAAAAAGGCCGCTCTCGAGTTGGCGCGGATCGCGTGACGACGGAGGCGGGACCGACACGCCGGCGACATCGTCCGGCAGCCGCCGGGAGGTCAGAGGGGCAGAGGAGGAGCAGGGGCAGAGGAGCAGAGGAGCAAAGATAGAGAGAAGGTCTGGCCAGGAGAGACAGTAAAAACACAGTGAATGATCTCCGTGACGTAGGACCCGAAAGCTCGTCAAGAAATAATTAGTTTAGTTGATAGTGAAAGACGAGATGATCATCTTTTATAGCGCATGTCGCTTTACCCCGCTCAGAAGTGGTGCCGCCAAGAGTTCTACGAACTCATGAGCCGCGGAACTCACCAACCACCTGCAGTGGCGCCGCCACCTGCAGTGCTACTGGACTAACCGACTACGTGCAGTGCTAACTTAACCCTCGCCCGTAAACGGCGATCTGCCACCTTCGCCCATGCAGGGGGGGGGGGGGGGTTGGTGCGACCCCCCCTTGGCGTTTGAAAACGGAGCGTCGTAGAGCTTAGCGTAAAAGACCAACGGATTGCTCTCGCCGAGATCTCGCGATTGGTGGTATATTTTTGGTCCTAGGTCAACATTTGACCTACTTTTGACCGGTCAAAGGTCAATTTTTTTTCGGAAAAATAGACTTTTTCAACTTTCCGCGGCGATTGCGGCAAAACGGTGGGAGATATCGACTTGAAACCTTCACTATCGTGTTCCTTGATCAATTCTCTATCGTTTGGTATGTATTTCGTTTCCCTAGCTCTAAAAAATGGCGCGTTGGGAGCGCCGGAAGTCGGCAAGGTCACAGTCGGCGGCAGAAATTCGAAAAATCAAAATTTAAATTTTTGAAATCTGATTTTATTTTTGGATTTGGGAGGTCCATTTGCTCCCTATAGAAGCTAATATTGCTGCATATTCCCATCGAGGTGACAAGAATTAGCAAAATAGTGGTTCGGGCGCTTTTCAAAAATAGTACCGGACGCTGTTCCTCTTGTGACGTCATAGCTCCGTGACCTGACCTGACCCGGTCAAGTTTCTTATACCATATGATAGCCAATACTTGCCCCAACATGCATGGGAAGTTTCATCACGATCCATCAACCGATGTTCGTACCACCGGCAGGAAACCTCGGGCGTTGGCACTCATTTTGTGAAAATCCGGCCGGAGGCTGTTCCCTTTGTGACGTCATAACTCCGTGACCTGACATGACCCTGTCAATTTTTTTTTTTAATCAAAAGATGCGCAAGGTTTGCAGCGCCGCCCGTTTTTGCACTATTTCCGAAAAACCTCGGGGGGGGGGGGTTGCACCAACCCCCCCCCCTACATGGGCGAGGGTTAAAGGTAGTGTGCCAGCTTTCTTGGACCGTATGGAGTTAATGGCCCAGATAAGGAGAACCGGATTTTTAGAACTTATCCATACCTTCAAAACTCATGGAAACGTCTTAAATTCTTCAAATTTTGAGTACCCCAGTGCGAAATTCGCCCCGACGGGTTGTCGGTCGTACCCCAACCACATTTCACACCACTATGAACAATAAATGCACACACTGAAATCGCTATTACCGATATGCTCATCCAATCAAGTTTCGATAAACCCGTTCAGCATCATCTCCTGCGGTTTCGAACACGCCTGTTAGGTGGCTTCTGATGCTCGTCGAGGTCGGAATTTCCAAATACGCGTGGTGCGTCGGGCCGCGCGCTCTGACTTCGGCCAAGAAAAATGCGTCAGCTGATCATTGTCATTTCTGCCACTTGCGTGTGGTGAAATGGGGTCATAACTTATAAGACGGCTTTGTCATATCAATTATTTTACATAAAATCATATTTCAAACCATAAATAATGTTCGACAGCCAAATAAAAGAAATAATACCAATACGGGCTAACAGTTTAAGGCTCGACATTGTGTTGTCTACGATTAGACAGCTGATAACTCATTCCCGTACGTCGTATGGTCGTAACACTATAATGACCTTTGCTTACTGTCACAAGTGCGCCGCATTCGCGATTGTTGCCCGACGCCTGTTTGCAGGTGAGCCCACTACAGTTGTTATACATATCTAAAAACCGAAAAACTTTTAGGCGAAAAAGGCACTATTCCAGGCCCTTTTTGATTTTTTTTGCGATATTAGGTAAAAACAGAAGCTTCTTATCCTAGGAAAAATAAAATGGGAAATCTTTCAAAGGTGGCACACTACCTTTAACACGCGCACTGCAGCGGGTCTGAGCCGAACACGAACTGCAGGGGGGGGGGGGGGGGGTTGAAAACAACCCCCCCTGAGATCTCGAAAACGGCGCAACGTAGCGACAAGCGGTAAACGGCGTTGGATAGGTTAAGATGAGATCGACAAGAAATACTAAGATCATTTTTGGGTCAGGTCAAAAACGAGGTCACCAGAGGTCACCGAAGACAAAATGTTACGATTTTCACAACAGGAATTTCGCGGTAGTTTTTCTTGAATAACTTGTCTTGCACACAAGACAGAGGATCAATTCGAACGCCATCGTTCTTAGCTCGTCAAGGCGCATCGAATGATATATAATATGACCTCGAAAGGTCAAGTTGAAAATTTGACCTCAGGTCAAGGTCATGACCTGACCGAAATAGGTCATGTTGCATATCATTCGATCCGCATTGACGAGAAAAACACGATAAACGTCGAACGGAGTCTCTATCTCTACTCAATCTCAAGTTATTGAAGAAAAACCGCTGGTGACCTCAGGTGACCTAAGATGACCTGGAGATCACCTTCCAAAGGTCATAAGTGATATGTTTCGGTGAAATCACCAACAGGGACCTGTAATACTATGATCCTGAGCGTATTGAAGTCATAGGATGGCATTCAGAGTAAGTTGAAATTTCTCCCATTGACTTATAATGGGCCGGTCGCAAAAATGACCTGACCTTAGGTCATCGATATAAAAATTCCGAGATATACAAGTTGTAGCTCGTGATGACTTTACTAGTTCCTGTGGGTTTCAAGATCATATCTCAACAACTGTGGGCTTGGTGGGATTGCAAACTTCGAAATTTACGTTTCGAGGTAGGGTCACTTGACCTGACCTGGTGACCTGACCATAGGTCACCTGGGGTCAAAATTTTTACTCAAGGTGTGCAAAAGTTGTGAGAACAGGTATGCAAAATTTGGCGGCGCTACGCGCCGCCGTTTTCTCGCAATTTGCGAAAAACCACAGGGGGGGTTGAAAACAACCCCCCCTGCAGTGCGCGTGTTAACTCACCGACCACGTGCAGTGCTAACTGGACTCACCGACCACCTGCAGGAAGCCGGCCTGCGAGATCATGGGGTCGGTGTTGATCTGGCACATGTATGCGCCGCGGTCCTGCTCGTTGACATCGCTGATGTGCAGGTGCCAGTTGGTGTGGCCGTTGTGCTCGAGCGTCACGCGCGGGTTGCGGGTGATCACCGTCGTGTGGATGGTGAGAATCGTCTGCGTGTCCACACGCACCCAGGCCACCTGACGGCGAGAAGTAGAGTGGAAATAGTGTCCAGGCCGCATATGACGGTCTGCCACAGGTCACATGAAGGCAAACGACAAACATGACGGTATGAGCAATGAACATGAATGGTCATTTGGTATTTATTCCAGGAGAGATCTATATAGAAACCTCTCCGGCAACGCAGCAGCACAGTTGAAAAATGTTGCCGCTACCAATCGTTTATCGAACCATGCTGAGCCCTACGTACAGCAATGTCCAGGCTCGAGCCTTTCGAGCCCATTCGACGTTTGCCACCTACGCTTGATGGTAGTATGGTGATTGGTCATTGGAAATCATGTTGTCGGTCAGATGAAGTCGACATGAAGGACGACTCCTCTTCGGCTATGTTAGTCGTTCGAGGCGGCAGAACGTGCGCACGAAGCTTTGCGGTTCGTTAACGCTTAACATATGAAATCCACCCACTAATAAGTCGTGATTATCGGAAACGGAAACATGTGTGCATACAATGCATAATCGATGCCTTGTATGCTTGCATCAGTTTCTCATTCACCGGTAAAAGGATCTACTCTGACTGTTGGTCGGCACTAACAGTCGCAGCCCAGCCCGGCCCCGCACCGCGCCCGGCCTAGCCACCGCGGTGGAGAGCCGACCGGTACTATCGTCTCGGAGCCGGAGGCCGTCGGAAACGACTCGGCCGAGCCGCTATCGGCGCCGCAACTGTCGCCACTTTATGCCGCCACCAGGATCAGGCCGATTATTGCCGGCACGCTGATAAGGCACAGTCAATTTATATTTACGTGCACGGGGGAGGAGCGAGCCCCGTTGACGAGAGGATTTGGACGGTAGGAATGGTGGAGCGGCTACGTGGCAGCCAGCAGGGCCTGCGAATGCCAGAACAACTCAGCTTCGCGGGAAAGTCTTTGTTGAGATCGTAAAGGGTGCTTGAGGACTGAGAGGATGACAATCGTTTTAGAACATGACTGTAATATTATAAGTATAATGCGCTAAGGCATATCGCGGAACGTGCAATGCCTTATCATTTATAAGTAGGTGGGTACTGGGTATGCACATAGATAACAGAACATAGGCACAAAATAAATGCAAACAAAGATATGGTATAAGTTTTCATGGTATAAAGTTCAAAAGATTTGATTTACAACTGGTAGCCCTAACCTCATTTTCGCATACTTTGTTACCTACCTAGCGTTTAATTCGTCAAAGCTCTAAGGCAAAGCAAAGCTAGCGACGAATTGGTTGGAATGGGCATGGTAGGTATGGGTATGTTTTCTACAGGGCGTATTTTAAGGGATTTTCACTGGGTCGGCAATCACATTTAGGGGCGGCATTTTGCACTCATAGGGGCGGCACTTGGCATCTGAGGGGGGCGCCATACCTACTGATATTTAATGACAAAAAAGACACGTTCGACGGTTCTTTTATAACTCTTTCTAAGTAATGATTTCAGATTCAACCTACCTAAGCTCAGCGGTATTACGTCTATTTTTCCGGGATATAACTAGTATTTCTCGTGTCATAATGCGACAAATGAACTATAATTTGACTTTACAAAAAATAATTTAAAAATTTTACCTGAGGTCAAGTTCATGACCTCACCATAAATAAAACATGTTGCATACCAGTCGATCCGTATCGTCAAGCTTAAAACATTCACGGTGTTTTATGGCTCTAGAACAGTGGTCGGCAGGTCGCACGAGTGGTGCCCACTTTATGGGCGCTGGACGGGGCCATTACCCCCACTTGTCATACCCCATTGCAAGCCCCATTGCTTACACGGCAAGGGTCGCTGATATTCGGCCATATCCTTTGACGCCTCTATTTTTCTGCATCTTAATAAAATGCAACACAATTAACTCTCTTTTTATGGAGAGGGAGAGCGGGTGGAGTAAGGATGAAGTCATACATTTTTTATTCATTAGTTACTCGCGTAATGAACAGCGTATTGATTTGTAACGATACGTTCATCCCCCCCCCCAAATTAATGAATGGTATACCTACCTACTCAAATATTTTCGTGACCCCAGTGACATTTTCATTGAGTTTTTGAAATTTAAATGATCTTCACTCGGTAACTTTCTCTCCGGATCGGCCGGCGGACAAAACGCAAGCGAAGACAATGCGGGGAGTCCGGTGCTCTACCAACTGAGCTACGGAACAGGGAAATGCTCACCATAGATACACCGACTGAACGATCCCTTTATAACTTAAGCGATTGATAAGACAAACAGTGTGTAACTGTATATATATAAAATGTAAGTCTCGAAATTGCTATGTCTTTGACCGAAGGTAAGGACAATTTTGCGACCCTTCCATTAGGTATAAGGAAATGGGAGAAAATCAGGGCATGCATGCCTCTTTTTATAGGTAGACAAATGTCAAAGTTAACGAATTTAAACATCATAAAACAATTAAAAATGAAACACTTAATCGGAAAATTGCCACCCACGACCCCTCGTTATGTCCTTGAGTTCATGTCAGGTCATGGAAGGCCTCCAGCAGTTTTTTCAATAACTTCTGATAGAGACATGCGACATGCCTGAGCGATGAAAACACCTTAGATGATTTCAGTTTGACGATACAAATCGACTGATATGCAACGTGACCTTTACCAGTCAGGTCATGACCTGGACCTGAGCTCAAATTTCCCAAATGACATTTGAATGTCAAATTATAGTTCATTCGACGCATCTTGACGAGAGGAGCACAGTACTGAAAAAACAATGTCATAACTTTCGTGAGTCAATAATTATTACAGTAAAAAGGTTCTTCATTAACCCTATTAGTGGCAGGGGGGTTGTTTTTATCCACCCCTCAGCTTTTTCGGGAATATCTCCGAAACCGCTGAAGCTACGATGCTGAAATTTTCTGACTTTTCCTAAAACTAAATTGGGCACATTCCCTGAAAATTTCAAGTTCATAACTTTACCAGGGGCGGCTCCAGAGCACTGGGAATTGGGGGGTCCTATTCGTGAAGCGAGTCATTTGGGCGAAGATCACGATGCTGCACCAGTTTTACGAACAGTGAATGAAAGGTATCATGTGATAACATATACAGTTATTGTGCATCCTCTTTTGACACGTTTTTGCTATAATAGGCGGATCCAGGCGTCCAAAAAGGATTATGTTTTAATCCTTTAATTTAATTTATGTTTTACCTCCCAACATAGGTGCCCTGACACCGCCTATGCATGACCAATACAATTGTAGTCGTTCTCTCATAAGAAAATTGTAACATAACAAGACCGTTACCACCCTTTTCAGAAACAGTACCAACAAAAACCTTATTTACTATACTTTTTGAGTACCCCCAATCTCAATGATCTGTATCCGCCTATGATTTTTGAAAATGCATATTTTTAGGATCCATGTGAATTCCTGGTTCATTCTCTATCGATCGGCAAAAGTTGCGTTAAGATTGGTTCAGAAACCTGGCCGTGATAAACAGTCTAAAATGTATCTGCAATTTGCCCGTTTTTACCCTCCTCTACCCCCCCCCCCCTATTGACATTTTTTAATTTTCATTTTTTAGAAATGTAGATCACGTTGAGCGAAATCGAATGCCGTTTGAATTTTGAAAATCGGCCCGTTAGATCTCGAGATATCAAGGGGGGTCGTAAACAGCCTCCCCCCTGCCACTAATAGGGGTAGCCAGGAGCCTGCCACTAATAGGGTTAAAACAGCTCAGTAGAGGGGCGGAGGGGGTCCACTGTCCACTCCAACCCTCCCCAGCCCGGCACGGGTTAAACTAGTTGTGCTCTGGAGGTTAAGCCGTTGATGTTAGGTCAAGTCTGAGGACTTTATAGGAACGTTGAAGAGCAATCGAATGCGCTTTTTTTCGCGGTGCTGTAGTTCTATTCTTCCCCGAGTTATGCGCCAGTTTGTCAATAAATGTTGAAACAGACAACATTTCACCCACATTTCACCTTTGATGACCTCTGGTCACCTGATATTTGACATTTGACTTGACCTAACCAAAGTACGGTAAACCAACTGACCCAAGTAGTTTTTGACACTCTTTCGAATGCCGCTTACCGCGTGTTGCTACGTGGCCTAGTAGCCAAGTTATAGGGGTCGGGAGGGGGGTTCAAACCTCAGCCCGGCGCCGGTTAAGGGAAGGCACTATCATTTTGGAGGCGCTGCAGATATGCTAAGGGACGACAGCATCATTTTGAGGCGCGCCACCAACTTTTTAGGGCACTTAAACCACTTTGAGGGGCACCACCGACACTGTGAGAAGCGCAGTTATCTCTTTGAGCCTTGGGGTGGCACCATTACATTGAAGGGCGCCATGTGCGCAGTAATGTAGGGCAAAATGACAATGAGGAGCGCCTCCGATACTTAGAAGAGACGCAACATTACTTGGGGGGGGGGGGGGCAACATCACTTTTATTTTGAGGACGCCACCCACCCCATTGTAAGGGGCGGCACTGTAACTTTAAGGACCGCCGCGGATACTTTAAGGGGCGGCTCCATCATATGGAGGGGCGCTACAGATCGTTAATGGGTGGCAATAGGTATGATATTTAGGGACTCCGATACTTCGAAGGGCGTCACCGTTTGTTTGAGGGTGACATCATCACTTTGAGGGGCACCACCGATACTGTTCGGTGCGCCACCGACGCTATAAGGGGCCCGCGCCACCGACACTGCCAGGAGCACAGTCATCACTTTGACCGGCGCTTCTATGACATTTAAGGGCGCCGTGAGCACATTGGGGGGGGGGGGGCACCATGACGTTGAGGGGCGTTACGGAAGGTTTGAGGGGCGGCAACATGACATTGAGGAGCGCCTCCGACACTTCGAGGGACACCAGCATTTCTTTGAGAGGCGGCACCTTGACTTTTGAGGAGACACCACCGACACTGTAAGGGGCGGCACCATCACTTTGAGGGGCGCCACGGATGGTTTGAGAAGCGGCACCATTATGTATATGGAGGGACGCTACAGAAAGTTAGAGGGCGGCAACATTGTATTGATGAGTTCCTCCAAAACTTTGAAGGGCGCCACTGGCACTGTAAGGGGCGGCACCAGCACTTTTAGGGGCGGCAGCATCATTTTGAAGGCCGCCACCGACTCGTTGACGGGAGGCACCATCACATTTAGGGTCGTCACTGGCACTTTGAGGGAGGCACCATCACATTGAGGGGCGCCACCGATGCTGAAAGGGGCGGCATCATCTTCTTGAGGGGCGGCATCATCTGCTTGAGGGGCAGCTCCATCACAATGAGGGGCGATGTGGATACCTAGAGGGGCGGCACCATTATATTGGTGGGTTCCTCTGACACTCCGAAGAGCGTCACTGGCACTATGAGAGGCGGCACTAACACTTTAAGGGGCGGCAGCATCATTTTGAGGCGCGCCACCGACTCGTTGGCGGGCAGCACCATCACATTCAGGGGCGGCATCATCTTCTTGAGGGGCGGCATCGTCTGCTTGAGGGGCGGCTCCATCACAATGAGGGGCTATGTGGATACCTAGAGGGGCGGCACCATTATATTGGTGGGTTCCTCCGACACTTCGAAAGGCGTCACTGACACTATAAGGGGCGGCGCCAACGCTTTAAGGGGCGGCAGCATCATTTTGAGGGGCGCCACCGACTCGTTGGCGGGCAGCACCATCACATTCAGGGGCGCCACCGGCACTTTGAGGGCGGCACCATCTTATTGAGGGGCGCCACCGATACTGAAAGAGGCGGCATCATCTTCTTGAGGGGCGGTATCATCACATTGCGGGGCTCCACAGATGCTTAGATTCTTAGAAGGGCGGCACCATTAGGTACATTGAGTGGGACTACTAACAGATTTAGGGGCGGCACTGTCACATTGAGTTGCGGGATCATCACTTTCTATAGACGGCTGCTTCACTTTAAGAGGCGGCATTATCATTTCGGAGGGCAGCAGCCTCACTATGAATGACGGCACCTAGCCTGCATATGCGTGCTGCATCCTAGAGGGGGCGGCAACTGGGTCGGCAAACGGCTGTCACTGGGTCGGCATTCTCCGTGACTGGGTCGGCAATTGCCGACCCAGTTAACATGTTAAAATACGCCCTGGTTTTCTATCCTTATAATAAATTATTTTTTGGAGTGTTTTTCTGTCATCGGAAAATTGGCATCACTTTTGTGAGCTTTGGGCGACTGAACTTCTTTCCACTGGCTCGCTGCTACCACGCCAACCACCACGTGGAGGTATCGTGCGCCGCGTAGCATGTCTCGTGTCACATGCACGTGCTACGTGACGACTCAGACGGGTTATTACATCCGAACGCATCAGAATCCATCAGTCCCCGAAAACGACTTTTCGTCGAAAAAAAGAGACTCGCTTGGTATAGTTGGCAAACCGCCGCTGTCATCGTTGAATCGATCGGCACAAAATATGACATTTGAATGGAATGATGCATGACTGGATATTTTTTCCAAGATATTCACTGGCGAAATTCACAAATGATCTTTTGACACGTTCCACCTTTTTTTAACCTTCAACAATAAAATCTTTCCTTGCCGCAGGCGGCGGCGGCGGTGCTCTGAGCAGCGGCGGGGCACGTGCTCGTGGTGCCGCGTGCGGTCGGGCGCCGTCGAGGGCCGGCCGGCGCCGCCCCTAACTCTAGCAGAAGAGGCGCGCCTGCCGTCGGCTCGGTGCCACTCGGGCCTCCTCCTGGACTGATTTAGGTCCGCCGCTGTGACTAAGTGGCAAATGGTTGGAATTTAATGATCACTCGCCCGCCGAGCGGCGGAGGCGGTGATCGGGCTCGGGTGAGGAGGGGGGAGAGGAAAACGCCTCTCACCGCCGCGACCGGGTTGAGTGGGAACCGCGCTCACTGCTTCACGTAAGGGTGAAATAAAGGGTAACTGAACTAATGCGACTTGGCGATAGGAATAGCTTTTTTTTTCAACTTGTTCATATATTTTCACAATCACACGATATTTGCACACTTACACCTTATTGTTTCACTTTCCATTTGCGTTTAATACACCTATGCCTTCCTGCCCCGCCCCGCATCGCCCCGCGATTGACACACATGCCCGTCCTCGCTGGGGCGATGCCCCAGGCCGCCGGCCGGGCCCGCGACCCGTCACCCTGATAGGTTGGCGAGCCGCGCGCCCGGCCGGCCGGCCGACCCTTAATAGTGCCGGCCTCCGGTTAGCCGGGTTGGGTTAGGGGCGGGCAGTGCGCATATGCTGCTTATTTTATCAGCAACAGCTCACTCAACTCACATGCATAGTACAAGATACAAGATACACATGATGCGCGAGGAGCATACTAAGCAATGCATACTACAAAAGGATGCACTGTGCGATCGTCTGTGCCGATTGAAACGCATCGTAATCCTTATTTACCGATTCATCACCATGCTATGTATGTCCCTGCACAAGAATATGTTTTGCCACTTTTCAATAAAGGCTTTAAGGGTGTCACTGACAAATGCTGCATGTTTTTCTACCCTCACTTGATGAACAACCGTGGCTCGAGCCCCTTCGTAGGATGGTTTTATCTGATTGTGCCGTAGCTTACAATTAGCGATGTATTGTTTGATAAGCAAGATTATAAGATTTACTGCATTACGGCCCTCTTCTATTCCAAAAAGCACATGTTTTACGTTATTGTGTTCAGACATACCTAGACCCTCAAAAACTTTATCCCAGATATGGTGAACAGTGAAACATTCGTAAAAGAAGTGCTCCAAATCATCTTGCGAGCCACATTCTTGACATAAAGGGCTGTCGATCAATTGTCTAATGCATAAATATCTTCTCGTCGGAATATATCTGTTCAATACTCTATATTGGAAAGACTGCAACTGAGTCGATTTGGTACATTGATACGGAATTTTGAACAACTTTTCCCAATCCATACTGTCATATCCTCTTTCCTCCCACCTTTTAACTGCCTTTGGCTTTTTACAAGGCATTCCGTATCTGTATAAATGACGGGGGCGTACTTCGGTTATGCGTATTTCGCGATCGTTCACACGAATGATGGGATCTTCGTTTCTTTCTTCAGGGGACAAGGTTCTGACCGCTGTATTTGTAAGGATCGTTTTCCAGTGATTTGGAATTGCTCGCAGTATCGTTTCATATGTTAGGAAGTCTAATCGCAGAGAAGGCAGTTTTTCTTTCAAATTTTGCAGGCTCATAAAGGAGCCATTTTCTCTTGTTATGTCACCAACAAACTTAATTCCGTGCCTGTATAAGCATGGAATAAATATTGTCTTTCTGTGCACTTGAATATTTCGGTTGTACCATATCATTTCCATCTGTATCGACTTGACGCTTTCTACCTCCTTGCATTTGTAGTCCTGATATAGGATTAAAACATCTTTATAAAATTGTGGGATGTTCATTCTTTTAATGTCTCTTATGCGATAGGAATAGCTTTAATGAAGCCAGCTGAAACGGCAAAAGAAGGATTATCTATTTTTTTTTTGTTTCCATGCTCAAGGAATCTGTGTTTTCTGCCATTAGCTGTGGCCAAGTCGCCCAAACCTTTGAAAATCAATTGACATAGCAACCCGTGCATGAGGCACCACAGAAAATGACGTGGGTGTAGCACAAAGAGAATGAGAGAAACATTTCACTTGTGCAGCGCTTGATTTATGTGTCAAATTTACGAAGACCACCTTCCAATTACGCTGCGTGAGATTAGGCCATAACGTTAGAATCATGAAGCTCAGGTCTGCAGCAAATGAGTTCGCCACCTTCTATCGTTTCGTTCGGCGTCGACAAATGTCGGATGCCGTGCTGGTGCAGGTCACAACAAAGGTACGGCTTTGTCAATGTTCCAGGAGCGAACGGTAGCGGCAGATACTGTCATAGCTTCTGTATCAGGGTGACTTCTGGTGACAACATGATTGTCGCTGATAATATCATGCAGAATAGGCGCCAAGTCATCACAAAGGAAGTAGCATGTCGATGATCGGACAGTGTTAATCGCTATCTGAAAAGAAGCTAACAGACTGAGTCGACAAATCATTGCATCTGCAAGTGATATAGATAAAACAGTGCTTTTTTATAGACGACCTAGCGCACAAGTCGTCTATGGTTGTCTCTATACCACCCTCTAAAAGAAATTGTCCTTGCGGCATTGGTGTCGATCGCCAATTATCAACTTCAACGCAGATGCAAATTAAGAGTTTGTTAGCGATTAGATAGCAACAATGTTGTACAATCACTTTTCACGTGTGCAAAACACAAGTTCTACCGGCAGAAACATCAGCGGCAGCTGGGTGCCAGAGCAAACGGCCACAATAATGTGTTGTCTTGATGTGCGATGTCTGGTCAATTACTGACGCAGGGTGTGTTTATCTACAGGGTGTTTCACAATAAACGTTACTTTTGATAAGCTTTTAAAATGACCTCAGTTATTCGTATGCCCATAAATTCCATATTCATTTTGTTGCAAATTCTTTCGGGTTTCTTATCCTTACAAAAACTATGACGAATCATCAACTGCATTCTTTATGTACGTGCAATATCCACGCCATCAAAAAGGGTCAATTCGCTGTTAAGCTTCAGGGTCCTTCACAATGAATGTTGCTTTTCAAACGACGATGTTTCAGTGACGTATTACAATACGGCTCATGAGTATTACCACATGAGACAGCAGAACAGTAGGACTGATGAACATATAACTTTCAGTTCAGCACCCTTCACGGGTTCTCCACTATGCCACCCTTCCGTCTGACTTTTTCAACCAGATTCTCTGGGATCGCCGTCCGGCCAGGAGTCGGGGCTGGTCTCGTGTCTTCTGGAACCTTTCTACTACCCGTTTGAAAGACATTTTTTGACGGAATATCCTTCCTCCTTTTAAATGGCTACTGAAACTCCGTCGCACTGCGGTCAGACTCCGCAAAGCGCCGTAATGCATGACGCACCCATACCGCCTCATCATCTGTACACGGCGAATTGACCCGTTTTGACGGTGTTGGCATTGCACGTCCATACAGATGGAACCGTTGACGGTTTGTAAAAAAAATGTAAGGACTAAAAACCGCTACAAATTTGCAGCAAAATGCATATAAAATTTACGCGCTTACGAACAAGTAAGATCTTCATTTAAGCTATTCAAAAGTAACATTTATTGTGAAACACCCTGTAGTAACAGATGCGCCAAGACTGAGAACGCTGACGCATGGCAGATGTGCTGCGCAGTAGGTCGTACTGATGTCACATCTGAAGTGGTTTGCGCTCGCTGATAGATGTACGAGTACCGTTCGCCACTGTCCCTCACTGACAGATGTGCTGGACGGAGGTGGATGGCCGCGCGGTGCGGCCGCGCCCCTTGCCGCCCCTGCTCTGCAGCACCTCCATCAGCTGCTGCTCTCGGTCGTTGTGGCATCCCAGGAAGCCGGAGCGCTGCTCGCCGCCACCGGAGCTGTGGCAGCTGCGAGCGCTGCACGCCGGCAGCACGGGCCCGTCGTTCCAGAGCAGGTCGTAGCCGCCGACTCGCAGCTCGCGGCCCGTCAGCCGGCCTTCCACATCCACCACGTGCAGCGTGTCGTCGAGCAGCGCGAACTTGAGCCGGTAGTCCTCCTGGCCGGTGGTGGCCAGCGAGGGACTGGAGTTGACCTCGATCAACCACGGGCGCAGGTCGCTGTCAATCAGGATGTCGAAGCCGTACAGCTCAAAGCAGTGTTTGTCGTTGATCATGATCTTCTGGACGCTCTGCAGCGCCTTGATGAACACGTTGTTGATATTGGCGATCAGCGTGTCGACCACCGCGTCACCGTGTCGCGCGCGCAGGAATCGCCGCAGCCGGCGCATGCTCCACTTGCTGCCGCGCTCCGGGTCGTAGTCGAGCGCGTGCTTCTGGATGGCCACGTTGGTCAGGTGGATGCAGTTGTCCTCGATCTGGGACGTGGTGAACTCGGCGGAGCTGAACCTGGCGAACCCCTCGCGGTACAGCCACACCTTGAGCGGCGTGAAGGAAGAGACCAGAGCGTACAGGCGCAGGTCGAACTTGCGGCCGCCGATCAGGTAGGGGTTGGCGATGTAGCGCTGTACGACGTACGTCTCGGGGCCCAGAGCAGCGTCTTTGTCGCCAGCCAGGAAGCTGGGCGTGAACTGTTTGTCCTTGATCTTCCACTCGGTGACATCCTTCAGTCGCTGCGTGAGGAAGATGCCGCGGCCCTGGCTCTTGCCCGCCGGCTTCATGATCCAGATGGCGCGCGGACTGTGCCGAAACTCCTCCACAAACATGTGGTACTCGCTGGGCAGCTCAAACGAGGTCGGACAGATGACGCAGCGCTCCGCCTCCTCGCGACTGCCGCTCTTCTCCATGTGCCGCTTCAGCCGGCGCAGGTTCTTCATCAGCATGTTCTTCCTGCTGAGCTCGTAGTGGTTGCGGAAGTGCGAGATGCGCTGGTGGTCCTGCAGGAAGGTGTGGTCGTACTGCTCCTTCAACTGACTGACGTCACACCAGTTGACGTCCCAGTCCTGGTCCTCGGGGCCGACCTCCTTCCAGCCGCGAGACCGGAACACGTCCATCATTACGTGGCCGAAGCTGCAGCGGAACCGCACCACCGGCCGGCCGGCGCACGTGTCACTCGAGCGCCTCTTCTCCGCCGCCTCAGCCTGCATGGCGACGTCACTTTGGCGTCACTGTGATGTCTGGCCTCACGCAACACCACTGTGATGTGCACTTTCGAAGACTGGCAATATTCCAGTGATTGAGTGGCTCTTTAGACGTTGCAGCTGAACTGGTGTTAAACAAAACTGATGGAGCTCGGGGAAGATTCGGCTGCAGCTGCTGCCGTGAACAAGGAGAGTCGTAAAGTGCAACGACAGAGGCGGTCTATCGGTCTTTGATAGTTGTCATGAACAAACTCGCTAATTTGATGGTTTTACTTGGAATCAGTTTAGGCACGTTTGAAGTTTTACAACGTATTTGAAGGTATTTCAGTATCGCAGAGGCTGTAAATTGTTGTAGGGGTGTGTTCATTTTCAGAGTCTTTGATCAGGAAACGCAAACAATCACGTGTGTTGTGTTTGAGCCAGCCTCTGAGAGTGAGACTGTTTCGCCGAGTGAATGACTAATGAAATCCGGCTATTCATGAAATCGTGCTGGCGCCGTTTCGCTCTCTTTTATCGAGTGGAAATGTGAATGGAGAACTCTGAACTTAATGGTTCTATTCTCAATGATGCAATTTTAGCTTCTACACTCTACAGTCACCTCATAGAGTTCTGTAGACGGGTGTAATAGGGCTTATGTTGAATGCGTGAACAAAATAGCTTATAGCTATTGTGGTTAAGCACAAAAGCCTGAGGACCGCACCCACCACGTGGGGGACTGTGCAGAGTTTCTTCTACCTCCCACCCCTCCCTCGCTCCACCCCTCCCCCTGACACCGCGGTGACACCGCCTGGTCCCCGCGGAGGGCGGCGCCGTCTCCCGCGACCATACACGTTATGACCGAGTATTGTTTAACAATAATCAATCAGCGGCGGCGGCCGAATCTGCCGGCGCCGACAGCGTTCCCACGCTCTCTGAGAGCGTGACGGCCAGCACACTTCCGGAATCCATTAGTGACAGAGGAGGCGCACAGTGGCGCCTTTGGCCGACCGAGGGACACGCCATGGACAGTGGAGCCCAGTGGCGCCTTCGGCCGACCGAGGGGGCACGCCACGGGCAGCGGAGGAGCATGCGCCACCGTGCATCTAGCTCGCCTGCTAAATGTGAATCTATCGACCTATGGGCGAGCCAGTTTCTAGGATGCATGCAACTACCTATGCTGTTACATAACTGAGCACCCAAGCAAGAATGCCATGTTTTGGGCGACTCAAGTGCTTTCTATGTCTGATTTCTGCCTTCGACATTCTCTAGGTATTGATTGCGTTGACCTCCGAGTGTTCATTTTGCTAAGTCTCTGGTTTAAAACTGCTAAGATCGGTACTACTGTTCGCTTCTCAGTACTCATCGGAGTACTGGAGGCAAGAAGTAAGCAAGGAGACGGAAAGCAAGGAGTAAGTAAGAAACCAAGTGAGAAATCGTCGAACACTTTGCCACTTCACTTTCAGCTGGAGAAACAAATCAACCGATCAAGTTTGGTCGGGTGGTGAATGGTGAACGCAGACTGCCCAATGTCTTGCCTAAAATTCCCACTAAAAACACCATACTGTTTATCTCGAGGCTACTCGAAAACAGTTCGCCTTGAAACGCATGCACATCGACCGTGCCATCCGCCAGTGGATGACCGCACCGGTAGCTGCGCCGCGATCTCTCGCACCTCCCAATCTTTTTCTGGCTGGGCAACAGTCTCCTCCGAGCGTTTTTCCACGGCGCGGCGCCGGCGGGCAGCCGACGTGTCCATCATTTCTGACATCCGGCAGCTCAACCAGAGCACTCACATTTTACACGGCTCAATTAGTTTACTGCACCTGCGGGACCCGATACGAGGGCGGTGTGCGGCTCTAATCTCTAAATAACTCCTAAGTAAACCCAATTTTCATGATTTAGTCTGCCCTGGGGCGTACGCCAGATTAATGTTTCACGCGGCCGCGGCGAGGCATAGGCAGATAAGGAGGTCAGAGTGAGCCCGGCGGGGACGCCGTGTGACGACAAACGGCGACGATACTGGCGCTCTCGTCACGGACGCGTCGCTGGCCGGTTATGGACGCCAGCCACAGGCAGCCGACGCTGATAGGTGGCCCATCGCGGCCGCCGCCGACAGGACGAATATTCACTCGAGATGCCTGGGATGAGAGAGCGAGCGAATAAAGCTGCCCGGTAGCGAGTTGTGGGATGTGGTGCTTGATAGAACCGATGAGCTACTCAAATGTTTGGCGAAAAATTGCTCGCAAATTGCTGGGATAATTTGCATTCAATTGCATTTATTGTTTTCTTATATGCTAGCAGAAAAAATGTTAGATTAGACTAAGCTTCGCGCTATTTTTAATCATCTAGTGCGAGCTCCACACAGCACATCCTCCCACACGTAACTGAACAGTACTCGGAAGAGCAGTCTGATCCCTATGACCCATGAAGGTCGGGGCATGATGGATGGCCCACCCAAATGACGGGGAACTGATATCTACCTGTATCACATTGCTTTCATGCAACTATACTTGCAGGAAGTGTGCTATCAGTTAGGTATAGCCTTTAAATCTCATGTGTCGCAAGATATTGCGCTCTTGCAACTGATTGGCATTAATAATATTTAAGGAAATGTTTGGGATTTTACAGGAGACCTAGATATTCAATAGGTATATCACAGAAGTATTATATTATATCTATCGAAGCTTTATATATTTACTTCAAAAAAGAAAGAAAAAAATGAAATGACAACAATGTACTCTAGATGCTCATCACCTTCACTGCTTACTGTGTAATACTTCGCCATGTTGTGTTTTCCGCTGTAGAGCTGATAGGGTTTCAGTAAATGTTTGGAGTTTCAGGAGACACACGCGGACAGCGAATACGCGCCTCCGTCTCCACGTCTGTCTGTAGTCTGTTTATCTGTGTGTGTCTGTTTGTATATAGTGTGATATTTGACACGCCGTCAAGGGTAGAGTTCTGAATAACCCGCGCCCCGTAGGGCTACCGGCGGACCCTACCACCCGTAGGGGGGGGGGGGGCGTTTCGGCCCCCCCCCCTAAGATTTCGGAAAGTTACCGGCCGATTTTCAAAATTCAAACGGCGTTCGATAGCCCCACCCGGGAACTACCTTGTGACCAAATTTCATTGACCTAGGTCAAACCGATGACGTCACAGGTCAGGTCAAAGGTCAGATTTTCACCGTTCACAGGCAATTCAAGAAATGTGCTGTGAAAGCGAGTAAATTGGTAATTGATTGAAAACCATCGATGGTACATTGTTCGTCAAACACATACCTTGCTATCTGAGGTCACTGATACCAGGTCAGGTCACAGCGAGGTCAGGTCACCGGGGGTCACAATATGAATGTGTCGTGTGATACATGTTTTATGGTCCATTTTACATGACAAATGCGATTATGTGGGTTAGGCAGCCTTTGGGGCCAGCCTAGGTCACGTTTTTGTGAAGGTCAGGTCAAGGTCAGGTCAAATTAGGTCAAATTTCAAAGTTGATATTTTTGCATAAAATGGGTATCGATTCGATGCAGCTCGTCACGGGGAGTCTAATGGTGGTCTTCGTTTTGCTCTACGAGTTCTAGAATTGCCAAAAATTGAGTTTGAAAATTTGACGTCATCATTTTTGAACAGTTTTTTCGCTATAACTTGGCCAAAAAACGAGGTATCGATCTGAAATTTGGTATGTAGATAGAAGACGGTAGGCACTATCACATATATTCCGGTTTTTTTCGAAATTCAAAAAACTTTTTGGATTTTTTGGCGAATATATCCAAAAAATGCTTTTTTGATTTTTGGGGGTCAAAACTCAAAAATTTCAAAAATTCGAGATAACAGTTTTGTAGCCCTGTCAATTTTACACCTTTTATGTCTTGATCATTTTTCTGTATCTTCAAAGCTGTAGTCCTGACAGGTCTTCTCGCGAAGGTCTTTTTTCGGTCGAAAATGACAGAACATGACGTCACTCTGACGTCATTTGTGGCCAACCTATCATAGCCTCTGGAAAAATTTTTGGTCACAATGTGTAAAATTGATGCCCGGAGGGGTCCTGAAAGTTTGGTGGCGATATCTCCAGCCGTTTAGGAGATATCGACCGAAAAGGACAGGGGGGGCCGTTTCGGCCCCCCCCCTACGGGGCGCGGGTAGGTATAGTTTAGGACAGTTTTACACCAGCAGAGATATGTTTCAAGTCTTGGCGGTGAAAAGGTGACGGAGCTCATTCGAATTATTCTCATTCGAACAGCCAACCGCCTGTTATGCCGTGCTGCAGCGCATCTCACCAACAAAATGCCTGACTGATATACAGTACCGCAATATCTACACACTGTAAAAGCTAAGCACCTGTCTACTACACCATACCAAAGCACCCATACCGTAACAGCCGGACGGATGAATAGCTGAAAAAAGTAACGTGCCGCACTACACCACACCTCCTGCCAGTCACCTGGCCGATATATGTACTGTAGGTAAGTGCAGATCACACACACACACACCGGCAGAGTGCCTAACTCGTATACTGTTCCGCAATACACCAGTCGGCCGCCTGGTAATTATACTGTGCCACAATACACGATACACTAGCCGGCCGCCTGACTGCTATACTGCACCGCATTACACGATACGCCAGCCGGCCGCCTGGTTGTTATACTGTGCCGCAGTACACGATACGCTAGCCGGCTGCCTGTTTTTATACTGTGCCGCAACGCACACTAAGCCAGGCGGCCGCCTGGTTGTTATAGTGTGCCGCAATACACACCCGGCAGTCAC
Organism: Amphibalanus amphitrite; assembly: GCF_019059575.1. Lineage (NCBI taxonomy): Eukaryota > Metazoa > Arthropoda > Thecostraca > Balanomorpha > Balanidae > Amphibalanus > Amphibalanus amphitrite. The sequence goes on along the minus strand of NW_024882289.1, from coordinate 31,139 downwards.
GCAGCGCACTCACCTTGTATGTTCGGAGTTTGTCCACTGTGCAGGAGAGCACCGCCTCTCGACCTTCTTGCACCGTCACATTTTTCACCGTGCCCACAAACTCGGGTCTGTATGCCAGTCCTGCAGCGTGAGCACAAACGGCAGACGTCAGTCGGTGGGTAGCGGGAGAAGCGATTTATAAACTGTCTCACTATCAACGCTTCTTGCTAAATACAGCTATCAAACCCGCAATTGACGAGGCCAGTCCTATTGTAAGCCAGTGGCAAACCAAACGTGAGATGTAAATTATGAGAAAGTTGTAACAGAAAAGCTAGCAACTTCATGAACGATTTAAGAATTACGATAACGAACCACATACATTGCACATTGTTCAGAACACTTATTTACGAATTGTGTAATTTTGTAAGTCTAACTATCACAAAGGCTGGTATGGCTAGCTCAGGCCTGGGGAGATCCTTTTCGACCAATTTCAGACCAATTTCAGACCAACGATCACCATAATAATATTATCCATATTTTGATGAAATGCGCTTTTGTCACTGTCTCGTATTTTATCGGCTGTGACGACTGTGAGTAGCACCCTGTGACTGCGCATTATCGTTTCCCAACTCTGCTGCCAGGCCCGGAACTGAGTGACAGCTAGACAACCAGTTTGACTTCACCCAGTCCTAACTGCCCAAACATTCTATCTCCGCCCGCCCCCTTCCCCCGTCGGGAGGGAGAGACCGTCTTTGACCGGATGTGGCCCGAGGGTCCGTCTGGCAGCCTCTCGTGTCCGGAAACAGCGCCGGAACTGGCGAGCGCCGACACGATACAGCGAACGGACTGTTTTTGTAGCCGTGCCATCTCGGGGTCCACTCGTGTGCGCGCCTCTCACGCGGACAATTCATTTTGCCGGGCTGCAGGCCGGTGGAGGGCCACCGGGGCGCGGACAAAGGCCGGCGGCGGGCCACCAGCCACCTCCGGCACTGCTCTAACCAGTACCGGTCGGTCCACAACGCCGCGAGGTGACAGAAGTGGCATCACGACGATAGGCTCTGCTGTAGCTTGAAATGTGATATTAAAGATTTCACTGACTCAGCGAGGCATTAACAAAGCACCTAGAGATAATGCGCGATGCATCATTGATGCTGCTTGAGTGACTGAATTAACATCCAGGCTGGTTGTCAACTGAAATATCCAATCTATTGCTGGCCTTCCATCAGCTGCCTTCGTCCTGGGACTGCACCAATCCCTATTCGAGTTCCATGAGCTCTGTCGATCCGACCCGGCGCGGCGCGATGCCGTGTTCCCGGTCCGGCCCCAGTGACCGTGAGGTCGGCAGTGCACGGCGGCGACCGCCGGGCGGCGGCAGACGCCGCGGCAGCCTGCCGTGCGTGAGAGCCGACCCCTTTCTTCTGTCAGACCAGACAGCCGGCATAATGACATGATAAAACTGGCATCGACCGAGCGCTGTAAAACAGACGTCCGCGTCATTATTATGGCGTCGGAGCGCGGCGCGGGTAGCGAGGATCGCTAACCAATCAGACGGGGACCACCGAGGGACCGGAAAGGCACCGCGGCCAAATGACCGAGTGGACGCACAAAATTAGTGTTAGAGGATAGCGAGGGTGCTTTCATGCACAGCGAAGTGACTGCCGACTACACGTTGACATGGGTCACTGTGTGGTGCGTTATTCGTTTTTTTTTTTCAACTCATCTGTTGCATTGCATCGCTTTTTATATTGTGTCGTTTGACTATCCTCACGATAATTGAGAGCTGACGTTTGATTGCCTTTACAGTTGATAAAAGTGTGGAGGTGTTGAGTCGCACCGGCTAGCTCGAGCAGCTTTTAAATAATCATGTAACACAGTCTGCCCAACATTCAGAATACCATGCTCGGTGATAATAAATCATGACCAGACTAACTATGCCGTATGCTAATTTAGGGTGGGGAGTCGTCGAGGACAGCTCTAAGTTACACAGCAATATTTGATAAAGTCATTCGCACCCCGCCCATGAAAGCAGCACCTGGAAAATCTGGAATTTTAACCGTCGCCTGTGAAAATGCCTGGCACTGCTCGGACCCCTCCAAGGGCGTCTGGCCATGCGATCGCGGTCATTGGCCTCTGTTGGCACGGCCGGCCCGTCCGGCCGGGGAGGGCCCTTTCCAGCTACCGGCGCCGCCCCCGTCCGTCAGTTTATTCGGTGTAATCGCCGTCCCCGTGCCGGCCTTCGCATGACTTCCATGCCTCCGCACCGTTCGCAGACTCGATTACGGCGCCAAAGACAAGTTAAGCACTTAATACAATCGGTGCCGGCGCGTTAGAGCGTTTACTGGTCCGTTAGCCGGCGCGCGGGAGGGCCGGCCTGCTGGGGCGCGGCGCTGGTGACGGTCCGCGCCTGCCAACGGCACTCTGGCACGCCACCCGATACCAGCCCAGACACTGCCACCGGGTCACACACAAACGCTACGGTCAGAGACGGGCGTCGGCTCAGACACTGCCGCCGGGTCAGACACAAACGCCATGGTCGGAGACGGACGTCGTCGTCGGCCCAGACACTGCCGCCGGGTCACACACAAACGACGGTCAGATACGGACGTTGGGTCGGGGACACACGCCGGCCCAGACACTGCCACCACCGTCACCCGAATGTCTCGCTGGAGGCGCGATTTTATAAAAGAGATGATGAGTCGACACTGAATTCGAGGAGTAAGAATTGTTAGGTACCATTTGAAGCGACTGCATGAATACTCGTACAGGTGCCATTAAGACATGATTTGATTCACAGGCTAATCCCATGTAATTGACAATATGCCTTTGATCAGTGATCACGAGTTGATCGCAATGTCATTTACCTATCTCTCGCACCTTCTCAGCCAACCATTTTTGTCTCATATGGCAAACAGCGGGGCCTTTCTGGCGCTCTCCTTCACCCAATATAGTTGGGTTATATGCATTGTTTTGTGTAACACTTAGCTGAAACTGGTTAAGTCTTTACTCATTCAAGCTCAGTAACCATTTTCCAACAGGCCAAATTCTGTTGGTTCCTCAAGCATTTACGGCGCCTGGCCAGCACTCTCGTCCCGGACATCTCGTCTGCCCGCCGCGGCCGGTGACCGGTGACCGCAGTCCGTGGGCCGTGATGTGCCACCGGCCGATCAGGGCCGAGTACCGAGCATCGCGCGATGGCAGCGGCCGGCCGCCGCGCGCCGCGTGCTATCCTACAACTGTCCCCATAAAGCAGCTCAAGGCGAAATAAGAGTGGTTCTCCGGTGCCGGCCAGCGCTCTCCGGTCATTACCAATGCGCCCCCACGTACTGTCGATAAAATCAATCTATTTCATGCCCTCAGAGTCAAAACGATTCGCGTTCTTATTTTCTTATCGTCGCCGAGTCCTGTTAGTGGAATCGCTCCCCAGCGGCGGCCGGGCCGACTCGCTCGGCGCGCGGCGGCGATGGCGCGCCGGCGACGGCCGTGGCGCGCTACTGCGCCGGAATCGGAACGGCCGGTCGGCATGATTTAATGGGCTGACCGGGCGGCACGGCCGCGGTCCGCTACAGGCCCGTGTCGACCACTGCAGGGGCCGGTCGCTGCGCCTTGGGGTAGTGGGTAGTGGGCTGTGTTTGGTGTGTTTTCCGACTATTTAGGAATGGTTCGAGCTTTAGGAATCGTCAGCTGACAAAACTGGAACGGATTCTAGCTAAGCTGTTAGCATTATGCAGGTGATGACAAAAAGTATGAATAGTGAAGACTCATGACGTTAATAATTTTACATTTAACGCAAAATTTATTTAAGCCTGATTCTTTGATCATGATACGTTTTTAACATCATATTTACAGCCAATCCTGCACTGAGAAAAAGTGAAGAAGAGAGCTGCATGGAGATGGAGCACGGTAATGCTTAGTTATGACTCAAGTTCCGGTTGGTGTAGGGATGTTTTGCTTTGGGTAGCTTGGTGAGGCTGCATTGATATCTTGACGGCCCGTAGAGACCGACCACGAAAAACGGCTTCCGCTCAGCCAATCCTGTTCTGCTGAAACCGAAAATAGGTACATACATTGGTGGCCTTGGTAGCTCCCACACCCGACGACCTTGTGTGCGTTGCGAGTTGTAGTTCAGCCGTACCTTCAGAGCTATATCTACCTACAAACGTATAAAAATAGCGACTATGAGCGCTGTGAAAATAATGGAGCATCTTACAAATATGACGCTGTCAATTCGATGACCCGAGTATGCGACTGTTCAAATAAAACTTCTACAAGGTGTTTCAAGCTGGGCATCGTAACCAAATTTTGCATTTTCCTGCCCACCAGTTCTTTACTAGAAAGTTCATTGCACCCACCTGCAATATTTTCTAAATCGCGGGCCTATTTCGAGAAAATCTCAAGTATGTTCAAATTAAACGGATTGCCAGGGTATAAAAGCTATAGGAGCCGGTGCTAAAAGTCCAGCCATTTTCAGCTGCGGCCACTTCAGGGGTCTAACTCCACCTCTGGCGGATAAGGAGTGGGCATTTGTCGGCGCGAGTTAGGGCCGCCGCGGCCGCGCTGGTGCCGGTACCTGCGGCCGCGCCGCCCGCCCAGACGAGCCGATAAGCCGCCACAATCATCATCGGCGCACGTGCCGGCGGCGACAAGTGGCGCGGCGGCGGCGGTCGCGACGCGACAGAGACGTGACGCAGCGCGGCCGGCCGGCACGCGCTGTGTAAACCAGCTCAGCAGCCGACATTAAACAGATGTCTGTATAAGCAGAGTCACACGACGGAAACTGAAGGCTATGATGGTAGCTTGACCTTTCTCAGCCCCATGGTGACATTCCAGTGAAGTATCGTCAAGGCCAGTTGTAAATACCTATACCTATACACGTGAGAAGTCTGCTCCCGAACAAGTTGGTGTGACCAACATGTCCGTCGTCACGGTATGCGTCGTCCACAAGTTAGGTATGTGCCGCCGCGCGGGCGTGTTTTGGAACACGGCTAGATATGCAAGTGCATGTCATGAGGTAATGTGTTCCTTCAACTTATCGGCTCTGAGAGTTGTTGCTAGGTCTACATGCGCATCATTTTATGAGGCTTTTGATATGCCTAAATAAATCTAAAACGTGATTTCAGGAAAACGGGTCAGAGCAGAAGCCCAGAATTTCTTTTGGGGGACAGCCAAATCGACCCCAATGAGACTACGGCAGCATCGCAGCTAGTCTTGCATGATAGCATATGTGAGGTTTGTGTTCTTCCAACTTACCTAGTGGAAGAATAACGAGGACGATTATGACCGTTTTCCTTGAGATCATGCTTCAAGCATCAGTACTGGCTCATCGCTCCAATAAGTGCTCCGGCTGAAACGAAAAACATCGTCATAATTCCCGTGCCAACCTATGTATGTATGTACATACTATTCCGTTTCTAGTACACACCTGCACTTGCATCGGATCCTTGCCAATAGGTTTAAATATCTTATGGTTCAGGGGATTAAGAAGTGTATACCTAATTACAGACGATTTGCTTTCCCCAATATGGACATCTGATTTGGTTGGCTGTTCCGCCAAGATTGGTGCTACCTTCCAGAAGAGCGTACTCGGTGCAGCCCCTACCACTTCCTCAGTACCTAGGTGCAATGCATTTTTTCTCAAATCGACCGTTCACAAAGCGTTAACGGCACTGCCACGATCACGGCTGAAAACGAACAAAACGACGAAAGATGGTCAAGTTGCTTTAGAAACATAATCATCATTAGCTTAAGTGTAGAAGACGAGCATTCAGCTTGAATATCAATTAATAGTTAACTTCAAATGGATGCCTATGCCTTTGGTAATTTGATATAAGCAAAACAATGCTTTATCGTTAGCTTTCATCATAATTAGGAGTCGGATTGAACGACACACCGACCTTACGTTTCGTTTCCAAGTGATTACCGAAATCACCACTCAATTTGCCATCATCTGCAGTCTCCTTGCTCCGCGCGCCGCCCTTCGCCGAGCGTTCCGGGAATCTACCGCGGCTACTTTACGGCGAGTTTGGTCTGTCGAGGGGAGACGCGGCCTGCCGGTCGAGTCTGGATGGTGGTTGCGGCTCTCTTATCCCGGCCTCCCTCTCCTGGCCGTGATTTATTGAATGATGGGGCAGAAGTCGGCGGCGGCGGGGAAGCTGCTGGACCATACCGTGAGCCATTAGCAGCGATCCGCCGTTTCAGGAGCACCGGAAAAACGACAGGAGCTCTCTGGGATACCTCGTCTTATGCCACACAATGAAGGGCCTCAACTACTACCTATCTCACCGGACGCTGCCAGCTGCGAGCCCTCCCCTCTCGTCTCGAGGGTCTGCCTCCGTCGGTCCGCAGCGGCTCTCTCCCGGCGGAGCTTGGCTGTTGTTTGGTCTCCGCTATCGCTGTTTTGTGCGACGCCGGCGGCGTGGCGGCCGCATGACAATCAGGTACGGCGGCAGGCCGGTGTCGCCGGCAGCCGGCTAAACTGCTGGCCGACAGCCGCCACTTGGCCGCCGGGTCATCAGCGTTAGCTGGCCATCATCGTCACAAGGAGCCGAGACGACCGGTCGCGGCGCCCGCCGGCCATAGGGCCAAATCCACCCAGCCGAGCGAGCAGATTGGACAACCGTTCGGCGCCGGCTCACTCGGAGGCCGGGGTGGGGTGCTGCATGCGCGATATGCGATTATCTGGGGCTCGGGCACCTTCGAGAGGATTCGATGTTTTAGGATCACCAGAGCTGGCTGCATGCCCGGCATATCGATTTCACAAAAAGAGCACACCACATTTCGGTGTCTTAGAAAGGTCGTTGGGATTATAGGAATGCGCTCCACTTTCTTACACTGCAATTTGAATGGATGATCTTAATCTGGAAGAAGAAAAAAAAAACGCGAACTGCATTATCATATTGTATGTAATGGGTAGGGACTATTGTTGTAGGTATGTTGCTTTGTTGTGCCGACTCGGCACCAATCGGCTGACGGTGGCGCACGGTTCCGGCTCCGCTTGCCTCCTTCGCTCCTCCCTTTCGCGCACAAAAACATATCACACCGTGCTAGCGCTAGGGTCACCGGCTCGGGGCCGGCCCGCGCACCGCGCGCCGACTCGCCGGTGGCCGACGCGACACAACAAAACAACATACCTACAACAATAGTCCCTACAAATGCTAAGCATTATACATTCTTTTCTTTATCTCCAAACTATCATAATCATGCTAGTTTTACTTTTTCTATACCAGCAAGTGAAAACAGTGGCTAAATATATCGGCCCAGCTCATTTTCTTTATACATATTTCCAACTCACTGGCACCGCCTATGCCACCGTAGCCCTGTGTAGGCTATTGTATAGGCGCAACTTCAGTAATGATCTCTTATATATAAGAGTCCCTTACCTTGCTCTTCGCATTACATAAATGCAATGCTGTCATACCTGTAGTATCTACTACAACTTCTTCTCATTACTTAAACTTTCTCTCAGAAGACTCCAGTTAAAGTTTATATGGTTAAAAGTAGGCATATGCTAATTTCTACACTTCATATCCATTCTCAGTGTCTAAGCTGTGTCAGCTAAGGCTGACACATCTAAAACACTTATGCCTTAAAACGTATATTTTGGCCATTTTGGTCATTTGGAATTGCCAATGTCCTTTCTATAAGACCGCGTAGAATCGGTGAGGTTGCGACTCACACCTCCTTCGCGAGTAATCCCTAATTAACCCTCGCCGGACCTATTGGTTTTCTACATACGCGCCGGCCGAGGGGGGGGGGCGGGTACGACCCCCCCCCCCTCGCCGTTTCGCCCCTGGTGGAGCTAGCGCGTCGCGGAAAAAACGAGCGTGTGCGCCGTTACGAGACGCAGAGATTGGTACCCGATTTTAAGGTCCTAGGTCAACCGGTGACCTCTGAGGTCAGGTCAAGTGCCCCAGGGTACGGTTCAGTTTTTGGTGAATAACTTCGCAAAAAACGGCTGCAGAGCGCCGATTTTGGCAGCATCGTGTTCGTCTCGCTCAGGCGCGTCGAATGATATACTTTTTGTCCGGGTCAGGTCAACTTGGGGTGTTGACCTCAGGTCAAGGTCAGGTCAGCACCCCCAGGTCACGAAGTTGGTCGAAAGAGGTCATGTCGCATATCATTCGATTCGGCAGGTCTTCCTGAGTCCATTGGTGGCTTTCCCGACTCGCTAGCTCAATTTGATCAAGAGTTATTGACGAAAAACTAATATGACCTTGATGACGTCATAAATGACGTCACGCAAGGTCAACATTGCAAAAGTGACGGATCTAACCTTGCAAGGAGTGCATCAAATCACGATTCTGTGTGCTTGAGATAGTTGGAGATCGTTCCCGGCGCCAGAATAGCAGTTTTCATTTTTCCCCATTGACTTATAATGGTGAGGTCACGAAAATGACCTGACCTCATATGACCTTTAGGAAAAATCCGAGATATACAAGCTGTGGGACTCGTAATGGATACTAGATCCTGCAAGTTTCATTTCCCTGTGACATCTCCTCTGGCAGTGAGGGCGTTGCGAAGTTGCGACATCTGAAGACCGTGCAGAGGTTCACTTATGACGTCATAGGTCAGTGACCTGACCTGACCCAAAAATGCGGTTGATGTCAGAAGATGCGGCTTGGATCAAAGGTCAGGTATGCCAAGTTTAAGCTCTCTATTGCCAGCGTGTTCGGAGCTATCGCGAAAAAACCCTATGGGGGGGGGGGGCGGCACCCGCCCCCCCTCGGCCGGCGAGGGTTAAGCTATTGCTCTGTGAAAAAAGACGACTCCTTGAGAGACCCCATTTCAAGGCGTCAGATCAATCGAGACCTTACAGGTCAGGTCGATGAGTGAAAGGTTGGATATTCGGCATTTGGCAAATAACTTAACCCGCGCATGACTGGGGGGGGGGGGGAGAGCTCTACAGAGCCCATTCCGTTTTTCTGCAATATCTTCTAGACCGCTTGACGTATCAATACGAAACTTGCAGTGCCTTCAGCAGCATCAATCTGACACCTTGTGTTAAAATAAAAAATCTAGCTAGCACAGATCGGCCGAAAATGACGTAAGAGTGACGTCATGTCGGCCAATTTCGATGCACAACGTTTAACGACGGTAATCGCTCTCAAAAGCTGAGTTTTTTTAGGCTAGATCCGATTTCTTTGCATTTGTGGACTGAGAATATATGTGGCTATCAAGCTGTCGTCTCGGATTTTCCAAATTTAAAAAATTTCTTTATGTATATTCCTACAATTACCAAAAATGATTTTTTTCTTCCAAATTGACTTTTTTTTTGAAAAACCCGAAATATATGTGATAGTACACCCACCGATTAACTACTGTAAAAGTTTTAACCCAATGTTTAAAAGATGGCTGAGTTGTACGCATTAGAATCAAAATTTTGCAATTTAGTTTTTTCAGAACTATTTTTCAGTTGGTTTTTGACATCGTACAGTAATATAAATCGCACCATCGTTTGCCTGAGCTCAATCTGCATCTATTATACATATTTTTGTGAATTTTCAAAATTTGATTTTTTTTTACCTGAAAGTGACCTGACCTCAGCTAAATGCCGCTGAAAATAAACTCAAATGACTCATACGATGCTGTTTTTGAAATAAATCTATGAGTGAAATGGACCATATAACATGCGTCACGTGACTGATACATGACATTAAATATCCGTGACCTAGGATGACCTGGCCTTGATCTTAAAAATTCGAAGTAAAAGATTGGTTCCATCAGGGTATCTAAAGCACATATCAAGGAGTGTGTAAACCAAAAATGAGCCTAATCGCACATGTGCGTTATGGAAAATACCCCAGCCATGCGCGGGTAAAAAGGGTTGCATAAATACAAATATTGGTCAAAACACGTTCGAGGGCCATGTGCCTCCTTACGTTGGTCTTGTGGCATGGGTTCATGTAGCTACTTTTTAGTGGGGAAAGGCCTAAACAAGGTTTATCCCAATTTCCAAGTGAACTCAGACTGACTTGTTTCATCAGGACACATAGATAATCCGGGTGCTCAGTGGAGTAAATTAAAAACTTATGACCAAGTTTAATCCATAAAGTAGCCTAGTTATATAGCCAACATCATGCATGACATTGCACGACCTTACGTGACGTTGACTTCAGTGCAACCTTATATGGCTTTTAGAAAATTATTTAATATATATTAAACCGCGAGAAGGTAGAACAAATCTTTTAAACGTCGAGCCGACCGGCGAGACGTTTAAAAAATTTCTACCTACGAGCGATTTAATAATTTTATCCTGTACCGCCGATATCTTTCGGGCGCTTAAAAAAGTAAAAAAGGTCAGGTCGTCAAAAAGGTCATTTTATATGAAACATACGACATATTTCAGGCTAGACAAACTGTTTACAAGACCTTTAACAGTTTGTTAATCATCTAGACGTTTATAACAATTCAGTTAGAAGGCCACTTTAGACCGAACTAACATTCACCAATTGCCACGAACATGACCTGATATATGACGACGCTTCTTCCCCAGCAGACCTGACGAGGAGCTGAAATTCGAAAACTATGTGTCTAAAGGATGAATGTAAAGGCATGAGAAATTCCAAACCGATCCGGTGTCGTGTTCTGAAGATATGTGCGAAAAACATGAGCTGCTCATAGTCACTTGGACACGTTGATTTAACCCTTGATTCAACTTACAAGGTGATTGTAATCCGCTCCTGTGAGAACCCGTAATGGTTTGGTTCTCATGATGTGATTAGTTAGTATAAGAGGGTACAGGGAAAATAAAATATGAACTAACAACTTATACCAGCATACTAACGCCGTGACAAACTGACGTTTCATCTGATGGACGCGCTCCCAAAGTCGCATGGGCGATCGTTCCGGACACCCCTCGTATGAGCTGCTGCTGTTGACTGTTTGCCCCTAACGTGTAAGTATGTGCGCATTTGTAAAAGAAACAGTTATGCAGCACAGTAGTAGTATTTGAACGTCATTTCCAACCCTTTCGCGTGGGGAATAATTTCGAACATCAGGTGTCGGGCGGCGGGAGCTATACTTGAACTTATCTTCAACCCGTTCGATGTTTTAAAAGCTGCCTCATGCATATTTTGTTTGTCTCTCTTCGTTTACATGCTTACAGATCACACCTTCATACATTCAGCTCATATCTGTGGATCAACAACTTGTAAGACCTCCCTTCGCATCGGTTTCTCTTTCTGATGGTTGTTTTAGATGACCTGCAAGCTGATTTCTTATAGCTTTTAACATACGAGTTCCTTGAATAGGCTCATAGCGTATTATAATGAGTTCCTGCGTTTCCAGTTTGATATTCGATGAAAACATTCGAACCGCGCAGTCACCCTTCGTTACAGACACGCTAGGTAAAACACAAGACAAGGAAAACATGCACAAATCAGCTGAGTTTTGGGCATACAGTGAACAGAACTTATTCGTGAGAGTCAAAATTTAAACAAACCACCTCACCTTTTCGAACTATTTTCAGGTGGAAAGTCGTCCAGTGCTTTGCGATTACCTTCTCAATGAATTGAATGCGCCGGGCCTACTCCAGCAATAGCCTGCACACCCCCAGCCAAGTCACTGAGTCGTGTTCCTCACAGCACCCACTGGCAGGGGAGCAGTGGCGGGCCTCGTCACGTGCTGGGGGCGGGGCCAGTGGCACGCCGGCTCTTTTGATTGGTCGAGCACCGGCCGTGACTGGTGGGCACACGCGGCGGGGAAGAGGCGGGTCCTCCAGTGAACTGTCCTGAGACATTACACCGGCGGCTTTCCACGGCCCTCACACGGTCAAGGCTCCACTACTGACCTGAGAGTTCACACCGGCGGTTACCAACGGCTCACATGGTCACGGCTCCTTCACTGTCTTTAGACACTGCAGCTCACTCGATTGCTCATAACTTTCACACCCTAACGATTGGTGATGCTGACCTTATGGACATTGGACAGGTCTGTTACTGAAGCTATAGATCCAGAACGATGAAGAAGAGGCACTTGTCATTTTCTGATGAGTTGAAAATAATGCAGAGCGCTGCAGAATTCATAAACTACTCCTGTTTCAATATCCTGCATCAGCATTGCAGATTAGGTACCACATCATGTCCGCTGATTCTACCTTAAATCCAGCTCAAAACATTTATTTCCATTGCTGGACCATCGTGTTTGATTGACTTCTGAAAGCTGCTTGAAATGGAGGAAGTTACTGATTAGCCATAGCAAAATCTAATTCACTTAGGGCATGTTGATCAACTTTTTCTAGCAATTCAAGAAAAAAAAAATCTTATTCAAAATTGCAAAGCATGAAAGACCTGCGTTTTGAATGCGAGACTTGTTTAGCTCACTTTAATCGGAAGGAAAAGTCTAAAAAAAGTTCCTGATGTCAGTACCTGTTTTGATTTCTAACCATTTTGTAAGGAGATGTGATGCGAAGGCGGATGTGAAGACGTATCTGAAACAATAATTGAAAAAAAAAACTTTTTACGATGTTCATAAGATGTTTTCAGTCAGTGAAAGTAAAAACGTTTTAGTCCAAACACAGTCATTGTGTCTTCCAAAATCCAAGCAATCTTCAGGTGCTAAACACGGTCATTAGGGGACTGGAACGTAAACAAGACATATAACCCTCGCCGGCCGAGGGGGGGGGGGGCGGGTGCCGCCCCCCCCATAGGGTTTTTTCGCGATAGCTCCGAACACTCTGGCGATAGAGAGCTGAAACTTGGCATACCTGACCTCTGATCCAAGCCGCATCTTTTGACACCAACCACATTTTTGGGTCAGGTCAGGTCACTGACCTATGACGTCATAAGTGAAACTCTGCACGGTCTTCAGATGTCGCAACTTCGCAACGCCCTCACTGCCAGAGGAGATGTCACAGGGAAATGAAACTTGCAGGATCTAGTATCCATTATGAGTCCCACAACTTGTATATCTCGGATTTTTTCTAAAGGTCATATGAGGTCAGGTCATTTTCGTGACCTCACCATTATAAGTCAATGGGGAAAAATGAAAACTGCTATTCTGGCGCCGGGAACGATCTCCAACTATCTCAAGCACACAGAATCGTGATTTTATGCACTCCTTGCAAGGTTAGATGCGTCACTTTTGCAATGTTGACCTTGCGTGACGTCATTTATGACGTCATCAAGGTCATATTAGTTTTTCGTCAATAACTCTTGATCAAAGTGAGCTAGCGAGTCGGGAAAGCCACCAATGGACTCAGGAAGACCTGCCGAATCGAATGATATGCGACATGACCTCTTTCGACCAACGTCATGACCTGGGGGTGCTGACCTGACCTTGACCTGAGGTCAACACCCCAAGTTGACCTGACCCGGACAAAAAGTATATCATTAGACGCGCCTGAGCGAGACGAACACGATGCTGCCAAAATCGGCGCTCTGCGGCCGTTTTTTGAGAAGTTATTCACCAAAAACTGAACCGTACCTTGGGGCACTTGACCTGACCTCAGAGGTCACCGGTTGACCCAGGACCTTAAAATCGGGTACCAATCTCTGCGTCTCGTAACGGCGCACACGCTCGTTTTTTCCACGACGCGCTAGCTCCACCAGGGGCGAAACGGCGGGGGGGGGTCGTACCCGCCCCCCCCCCTCGGCCGGCGCGTATGTAGAAAACCAATAGGTCCGGTGAGGGATAAGCTGGAATAAAAGTGCTCTTACGTAGAGCACATCTACATACTGATGACGTGCAATGTGCAGTCCGTGCGAATTGAGACCTCAACTGACTTAAATAGGTCAACCATGATTTCACCGGACCTTTATGACGCACCAGTTTTGAAGGCAATCAGTCAGCCTTTTTTAGATACATGTGCCTGTAATGAAGCACCCATATCGTGATACCTGACACATAGAAAGGAAGCTCCCGTGGGAAACCTAAATAAATCAGTCCAGTCATCCCTGGGATATTGCAAGGGGGATTATTTGGCACAACTAATTTGACACTTGAGATGCGCAGTTACGATCACGCTTGTGCATCAAGAATAGTTACGGAGCGAGCGAAGCGAGCGTAGTCTTTCCTTAGATTAACGGAAATTTCTGAGTATGAGCGGCCGGCCGGCCGGCCGGCCGTGGTCACGCTTTTGCGAGGCTTATATCTCAGCAACCACTTGACCGATTTACACGCGGTAATTTTTGTAGGGTAGCTTCATTCCTTCTACCAAGTATTGGACTATTCCCGATGCATGTGGGTGACCCCTTATGCACGTGCCACGTGCAAAACGAAGAGGTGTCAGTTTTGTAATTGTTGCAATATCTCGGTAACTACTTGGCCGATTGCGCTGAAAGTTGGCATGTAGGTAGGCACCCACTAGGCACTGCATATACATGTGCCAGAGTTGGGGTGCTGCTGCACGTGCGCACGTGCAGGGGTCGTTTCCAGATCTCGGGAACGGCTGGACCGATTGCGCTCAAATTTGGTACACAGTTAGGGACCGGTTAGTAGGGTGCCGTGCACAAGTCAGTTGGGACCCATTTTGCACGTGCGCACGTGCAGGGTGCCGCTTCCAGATCTCGAGAACGGCTGGGCCGATTGTGCCCAAATTTGGCACATCGCTAGAGACCAGTTAGTAGGGTGCCGTGCACAAGTCAGTTGGAGGTACCCCCTCGCAATTTCGCACGTGCAAGGCCCACCCTCTCGCTCGCTCCGTTAGTCGCCCCAAAAGGCGTTATACTGGTTAAAGGGACCCTCCCACCTTCAAGAAAGTTAATGAATTGGCATGAAAGTGATGTTGCTCGGTTCAGAAAGAGCGAAAACGAATATCTACCAAATTTCACCGAAAAATATTCACCGGTTTTCAAGATATTAGACTTTTACATTTGTTTACTTTTTTGGGATCTCCGCTGTTTCTAGCGACTTTATTTTAGAAGTGCGGCGTTTGCGGCAGATGTTGCGCGCAAATAGCATATACCACCGCGTGCTACAAAACGTTTTAGTCAAACATTTAAAAATCGTTAGATATCTGCGCTGACGTCACACATTCAGAGGGGTATTCCTAAGCATTAGCCCCTCTGAATCAAAATGCTGCAATTTTGAAATTCAATATTTCCGATTTAAGGCATTTCTCGATGTTGTGAGTGCCGAAACCGGTAATTGTGAGCCAGGGACCCCATTTTGGCTATCTCAACTCAAATCTAATGTTAAGGTGGGAGGGTCCCTTTAAATAAGGACTGAGAGGATGTGGCTGCGCAGCATATATCATTTATCAAGCAGGTGCACGGTTGTGCGGGTCCGTTTGTTTATCTCCAGAACGAATTCAGCAATCACGATAACAAATGGGTACGCCATTGCAGACCAACTAAATGACTGACCGGCACAACTCACTTGCGGTATCATTTAGGACATGTGAAGATGCAGGTCCACTCCTACACCTCAAGGACGGTGTGACTGATGATCTTGGAAGATAACGATATGTAACACGATACATGCCACTTCCATTAAAAGGAAAATCCAACATTTACGATTCACTTGATTTATTTTTAATATATTTTAGGGTAAATGATACCACCAATGATGCCACCAAATTTTAGAGTGATCTTTTGAACGGCAAAATTTATCGTTATCTAGGAAGAGAAAGTAAGCGCGTATCACACGCAGCTTTACTCAGATGTTTCTTTTAGTCAACGTTACTGTAGAGCGTAAACATTCTTCAGAGCAGCGACTGGCGTTCGGCGATGTAGCGCCTGTGTCGCGCATGCCGCCCCATCCTTTTGTCTGTGCGGCTGATGGACGGCCGGCGTTTGACCTGCGTCTCTGCCGCCGCGCCGCCGTTCGAGGATAATTGCTTTCTTGCGGCGTGGCGCGGTAATTACCTCCAGAGGGGAGGGGGAAGAAGAACACGCGAGAGGGTAGCGCCCCTGTGAATACAGACCATGGAAATGGCGAACTAACTCTCGTGTCTGTAGAGAGGTGTCTTTTGGGTCGTGGGTGAGGCGATTAGTCTAGGCGATTTATTTCACGATGTCTCAACTTGTATCGTGATGTGCTCAGTTCGTTCTTACGCCGTAAAATAACTACAATAACTACTGTAATAACTAAAATAACTACTGTATAAGCCTTTTTCATGACGGGTTATCTGCACCAAACTTGACCAAAGCTAACCAAATCCTTTTTCAGAAAATATATTTACATCATGAACTAATTTCAATGTTTATTCCAGAATAATGCTTAATATTTTGATAGATAAGGCATCTACACAACTAATGCAAACCACGCTGCGACCAACACATGAACCTAATTTGACCAAATCGCACCAAACGTGACCAATGACCATTTGTGGGCCGGATAACTGTCGTGAAAACGGCTAAATATTGTGTTTTGACATTACCTATCACTACACGCACTAACTCTTTTATAGTCTGGTAAACCTAAGAAAGAAGACCTTTAAAGTGCAACCACTACTAATGCATCAACCTTTACCAGACCATATACATACTATAGGGCACCTTTATATTGTTTTGAATATATCTGAGAAAATTTAACTAACTAGCTTTTCAGACATATCTTCTTCAAACTACTATACCTACAGTTCCAATGATCAATACGCTTGCAAAGTGATTCGAGCGCTTCACCTCATTCTTTCTTAGGCTTGCCAGACTATAGCTTCTCGTTATTAGCCCACTAGGGCCACAGCAGTTCGGTGCCAGCACATACAGCCCAGGTAACGTGTTTCATCTAGCCTCTGAGCCGACTACTGCCACAATAACAAGATTATTTCCGAAACGGTCGAATTAGCAGCGCCCGATGCTCCCCGTGCTTCGCGTGGCCACCGAGAGGGGACGGAAGGGGAGAGGGAAGGGAGAGGGGCGGGAGGAGCAGCGGGGAGGGGGATGACGCTGCCGGCGCACCACGCTAAATGACGTGTGGGTGCCGGCGCGGCGCGGCGGTCGCCCGGCCGCTCGCGTGGGTCGCTGAGCGGCCGGAGAATGGGTGGCCTCAGACGACGGACGCAAACGTCACGGTACAAATGGTGACGCGCCTGGCGTGCCCTGGGTCGTGCTAGATATTGACACCGCGTGTGAGTGATCGATGCACCGCAGTCACTGGCAAATTGTTTTGCCCGTGTGGTAGGAATGTCAGGTGTGATTAGAGATTCATTTCGCTATTTTGGAATGTCAAGGCAGCTCCAACTCAGTGGTCGACCTTCGAAATGCTTTAGCGCTACGTATACGGGGCGTGGGCTGGCACTAGGTAATGCTAAGTTTCACTCTTCAAATCTGTTGGAAAACTTAACTGAGCGGTGAGAGTCCATCGGCCACTCCAGTTCAAGAAGAGGACAGTGGGCGCACTAGCTGGGTGTTTCGGTCAGGGCTTGCTATATGTTCATTCAGAAGAAAGATGATATTTAATACTATAGTCAAACATAACAATATGACAGTTTTGCAGTCGCCATGCCCTATTTCCAAAAAAAGATGCATGACATCTCTGAGAACCTCCCGTTGCACAGGCCACGTGTACCCGCACCGGCCGCCTGATGTGGACCTGCCGACCATCCTCCCCGACCGGCCGGCCGGCTGGCGTCCGGAGCCGTCGCGCGGCGGGCAGCTCTGTGTCTCTCTCTATCTGTGGGCGGCGACGCGATGGCCTTCTTCCCAGTGTCGTGCTGCCGCTGTCAGTCGCGGCACACACGATCAATGGCTGCTCGGCGTCGATTCATTTCTCTCACAGACCGATGGGTTGTCGATCCGAGCACGCAGATAGGAAAAACGGAATGTCAGTCCAGTTCGGCTCGAAAAGCTGCACCTTGCGTCGCCTGGGAGTAGACGTGTTCGGCGAATGGCGATTGAAAGCGCTTGGGCCATCCTTGCCCTGGCGTACGGTAGTTTTCATTCGTATTGACATATCCTCGTGCAGCTGTGATCAGTTGATTGTGGAAATAGGCTAGTATACATGTATAGTTATGTATGTAATCGTGCATGTTAGGTCGATGAACATGCTACAACATTTCACTTTACAGTACACAGGAAATAACGAAACCTGCTCATCCGCTCAACAACCACTGAACCGATTGACTTGCGGTCTTTTGCTGAGTAGTTCCATCCCCTCTACGTACCGAACTACTCTTGATGCATGTGGATTGCAGGTGGCAATGTACCCACGTGCCATGTGCATTGCGCATCAACAAGAGGCGTCAAAAGTTCCCTGCAATAACTCCGCAACTATATTCCTCGCCGGCCGAGGGGGGGGGGGGGTGCCGCTCCCCCATAGCTTTTTTTCGCGATAGCTCCGAACAGATGCAGATGGAAAACTGAAACTTATCATACCTGCTCTTTGATTCAAGCCGGATCTTTTGACACCAACCGCATTTTCGGGTCAGGTCAGGTCACTGACCTATGACATAAGCGAACCTCTGCACGGTCTTCAAATGTCGCAACTTTGCAAGGCCCTCACTGCCAGAGGAACTTTCACAGGGGAATGAAAGTTGCAGTACCTACTTGCTAGTATCCATCAGGAGTCTCACAACTTGTATATCTCGGATTTTTCCTAAAGGTCATATGAGGTCAGATCATTTTCGTGACCTCACCATTTGTGACCTCGTGACCTCATTTTCATGACCTCAAGCTGTAATCGCCACGCCATATGTGGAAGGCTTTTGGTGTCAATACATACACACATACAAACATTTCAAGTCAATGGGGAAAAATGAAAACTGCTATTCTGGCGCCGGGAGAACGCTCTCCAACTATCTCAAGCACACAGAATCGTGATTTCATGCACTCCTTGCAAGGTTCGATGCGTCACTTTTGCAATGTTGACGTTGCGTGACGTCATTTATGACGTCATTAGGGTCATATTAGGGTTTCGTTAATAACTTCCGATCAAATTAAGCTAGCGGGTCGAAAAAGTCACCAATGGACTCAAAAAGATCTGCCGAATCGAATGATGTACGACATGACTTCCTTCGACCAATTTCGTGACCTGGGGGGGGGGGGGGGGCTGACCTGACTGTGTCCCGAGGTCAACATCCTAAGTTGACCTCATCCAAACAAAAAGTATATAATTCGATGAGCCTGAGCGAGGCGAACACGATGCTGCCAAAATCGCGGCTCTGCGGTCGCTTTTGCGAACGTATATTCACCAAAAACGGAACCATACCTTGGGGCACTTGACCTGACTGCAGAGGTCACCAGATGACCGAGGGCCTTAGAATCAATCGGATATTAATCTCTGCGTCTCGTAACGGCGCACACGCTCGTTTTCTCCGCGACGCGCTAGCTCCACCAGGGCGAAACGGCGAGGGGAGAATCATACCCTCATACCCGCCCCCCCCTCGGCCGGCGTGTATGTAGAAAACCAAAACATCCGGCGAGGGATATCTGAGACTATTACACTGAAACATCGCCTACCTGTGGGCACCTACTCAAAGTGATGCTGATATATAACGATTGGAGTACTACTGCACGTGCGGCGTGCGCAGTTGCAGAGGACGTTTGCACATTTCGAGAACGCTGGGGCGCTTATGCTCATTTTGAACATTGCTGGTAGCAATTTCTAACGTGTCCCGCCAAAGTCAGTTGTTGGTCTTACGTCTCACTTGATCACAAGTAAAGCTTACTTACTATCCCTCGCCCGTAAACGGCGATCTGCCACCTTCGCCCATGCAGGGGGGGGGGGGGGGGGGTTGGTGCGACCCCCCCTTGGCGTTTGAAAACGGAGCGTCGTAGAGCTTAGCGGAAAAGACCAACGGATTGCTCTCGCCGAGATCTCGCGATTGGTGGTATATTTTTTTGGTCCTAGGTCAACATTTGACCTACTTTTGACCGGTCAAAGGTCAAATTTTCGGAAAAATAGACTTTTTTTTCAAATTTCCGCGGCGATTGCGGCAAAACGGTGGGAGATATCGACTTGAAACCTTCACTATCGTGTTCCTTGATCAATTCTCTATCGTTTGGTATGTATTTCGTTTCCCTAGCTCTAAAAATGGCGCGTTGGGAGCGCCGGAAGTCGGCAAGGTCACAGTCGGCGGCAGAAATTCGAAGAATCAAAATTTAAATTTTTGAAATCTGATTGTATTTTTGGATTTGGGAGGTCTATTTGCTCCCTATAGAAGCTAATATTGCTGCATATTCCCATTGAGGTGACAAGAATTAGCAAAATAGTGGTTCGGGCGCTTTTCAAAAATAGTACCGGACGCTGTTCCTCTTGTGACGTCATAGCTCCGTGACCTGACCTGACCCGGTCAAGTTTCTTATACCATATGATAGCCAATACTTGCCCCAACATGCATGGGAAGTTTCATCACGATCCATCAACCGATGTCCGTACCACCGGCAGGAAACCTCGGGCGTTGACACTCAGTTTGTGAAAATCTGGCCGGAGACTGTTCCCTTTGTGACGTCATAACTCCGTGACCTGACATGACCCGGTCAATTTTTTTATCAAAAGATGCGCAAGGTTTGCCCTATAAGGTACCCAAAATTTGGCGGCGCTGCGCGCCGCGGTTTTTGCACTATTTTCGAAAAGCCTCAGGGGGGGGGGGTTGCACCAACCCTTGCATGGGCGAGGGCTATTGCACTCGTTCGTTTGTCGCCCCCAAAGGCGTCTCACTGGTCGCCAGTGAATGATGCTCTGCGTGCTGTGTCTGTGACCTGCAGCACCGCTCGTGGCTGGGGTGTGCTGCAGCAGCCGGAGGGGGCTGCAGCTGTGAGGCGCGCCGGTGGTAAGTAGGCTAATTGTCAGCCCGACAGACGCGGTGTCACCCAGCCACCGACGACGGATGGCGCAGGGAGGGGCGGGGGAAGGCAGGTGAGATCGCACACCACCGCAACTCGTGCAAATACATCTGAGGCCTCTAAAGCTAGGAGTGGATAAGGCAAATTGATCACTGACAAGAGTGATGGGATGTAACTATGCCGATGAGATACGTAAGTACTTAGGTACAGCCCACCACTAAAGAAATGAGCGGTTTTACCAATCTCAATGGATGGCTTTGACTGGCGATTTTTTTAATGCGGAGCGATCGAAAAGAAGACGTCAATGGATAAAGTTCAAGCTGCAATGGTGACGATACATGTAAGCAACATTTACAGTTTCATTGTAGTCTGGTTAATCGCCCCTATGCTTTAGAAGCATAACATACCCATGACTGAAACCGCACATTACTTTTGCTGATGGACTGTACGTTTGAGTTTGTGTGCATGCTTGAGAGCTGCGTCTGTTCATCGTAATTGATCGGATTTCTCCTAAAAAGCCGCTATAAAAGCAAGCTTTTAAGGAGAAAAATGTGAATAATGACGATAACGAGCACTGCTGGTGCAAAAAGTGTTTCATTATAGCCAATATTTTAGTTCAATGGTTTATTTTTCATCTAGTTAAGAAACATAACCTAGAAGAACAATAATTTCCAGTTAACACTCTAAAATGTCTACTTATGTGTTTTAGTAAGTTATGGCTTCCATTAAAAAATCCCCAAGCTCCTTTTGAGTGTACCGCAAATCGGCCCACAATCCTCATGATACATTTTTACCTTTTTTGCGATTGCCCGAGACGCGTACAAAATGGAAAACTGAAACCTGAGCTACCCCACCATTAACCCGCGCCCCATTGAGGTCTGCCAGGTTCCACGTCCTGTTGGGAGGGGGGGGGGGTGTGACAAAGCGCCCCCGTCGTATCTCCGGAACCAATAGCCAGATCGGAAAGATTCAAACGACATTCGAAAGAGCTCATCGAGATACACAAGATGCGATATCGGTGACCTCGATATTTTACCTGTGACGTCACATGGAGATCAAACAAGGCCAAATCAGACCAATTTACAATGCCGAGAAGTCGGTCATAAAAAACAAGCCTAGGTTTCTAAAATGAGTTCAGGTGTGATGTTTATAATATACATAGCTGACATGTGGACAGTCATCTAAATGGATGATAACCTGTGACGTCACAAGAGAGGTAAGCCTCGACCATAAAAAACAAACAAATCAAAAAAGGCTTGCGTGAGTCGTAGGAACACCAAGCTGAATTTTGAACAATCGAGTTTTTATAAAGGCATATTATATATATATATATATATATATATATATATATATATATATATATATATACACATATATATATATATATATATATATATATATATATATATATATATATATATATATATATATATATATATATATATATATATATATATATATATATATATATATATATATATGTGTGTGTGTGTGTGACGTTACAAGAAGGCCAGAAAAGGTCAAATTGTACCAGTTAACAATAAAAGTATTCAATAATGCAAAAGTACCTTTCACCACGTCAAAGATCATTTTCAGTCAGGAAGAGGTGAACGTGTACCATACATACCAGCAAAACGCCTTTTGGGCGAAGGACGAGCGAGCGAGATAGTGAGCCCTGCACGCGCGAAGGGCGAGAGGGTAGAAAATCGCTAATTTTTCAGTCATTCAAACGGCTATATCTCTGGCAGTTTTAGAGATATTTTGTTGATTTCTTGCATGCGTGAGGCCAGTAAGAGGCTCCCTGACATATATCCTGATTTTTTATTTCCCCCAAAAGTCTAGAATATCTCAAGAACTCTAAATTTTGAGTTAGAAAATCTCTAGAACTAGATATTTTAGATTTAAGAACTTTCGAGATAGCCATTTTGTTTCCCATGCTTTTTTGTACCTTTGGTGCAATATTTGACTCTCTAGGCTGAGAGTCTGATTTTTTTGCGATTTTTCTCCGTTAATAACTTTTTTGACGAAAAATGACTAAACAATAAACATGACCTCAGTTTAACCTCAATACCTCAATAACTGAGATGACCTTAGACCTATTTATTTTTTTTCAGAAAACATGTGGAATTGATGTTCGAAGAGGTAATGAAAGTTTTAAGTCGAAATTCTCGGCCGTTTCTAAGATATCTGCCAAAAAAAAAAAAAAAACACACAGGGAGGAGGCCCTTTATCCCCCAACGGATAGGTCGCGGGTTTGTTTAACCGGACAAGTGGCATCCACGTCATTTTGGCATCCACGTCTGTTTGTCAACGTGGTGTCAGCGCTTCCTGAGGTAAGTGCTGTTAATAATCGCTAAAATTTGTTTTCAGGTAGGGGAGAGCGGGGCCAGTTGAAACACGGGGTCAGATGAAACATAGCTTTATTTTCAACAGTATGCAACATACAGGGTGGACCAAAAAGGATGGAAACATTTTAAACTTTCATAAAACATGCAATATTGCATGCAGGTGACTGAAAATGATACCAAACGAGAGTATATTTTGTGGAAATTCATAATGACATCATGCTCAGCTGCTTTCTCTCGTTTTCAGTCTCTCACAGTAGATGTTCGAGGAGACCACCTTCGCGAGACAGGCACAGAGCGGCCCGCCTGACGACTAACCCGATAGCCCGACGACACATGTCCTCTGGTATGACTCGCACAGCCTTGATGATCGCTCTCTTCAGGCCACAGAAGCTTGCTGGACCTTCTTTGTAGACCTGGCCCTTGAGATGACACCACAGGAAAAAAATCCATAGGGGTCAAGTCAAGTGAGCAGACGGGCCAGTTCCGACTGGCACCGCGGGATATCAGCCGGTCACCAGAGTGGTTCTCGATCCACTTGAGCATTGTTTTGCTATGCGAGGAGAAGCATCGCCTTGCTCGAACCACATGCGGTCCAAGATACTGCCATACGTCGCTTGGTCTCACTTCAAGAACTTCTTTAGCGTCGCTTGGTAGGTCAGCCACGTCGCACCCTGGAACCGAAGTGGAACTGGCCTGTCTGCTCAACCGACCTGACCCTATGGATTTTTTCCTGTAGGTCATCTCAAGGGTCACCGGTCGTGAAAATTCACTAAAGCTTAAAGAAGGTTCTGTAAGCTTTAGTGACCTGAGGAGAGCGATCACCAAGGCTGCGCGAGTCATACCAGACGACATGTGTCGTCGGGCTATCGCGTCAGCCGCCAGGCGGGCCGATCTGTGCCTGTCTCGCAAAGGTGGTCTCCTTGAAGATTTGCTGTGAGAGACTGAAAACGAGAGAAAGCAGCTGAGCATGATGTCATTATGAATTTCCACAAAATGTACTGTCGTTTGGTATCATTTTCAGTCACCTGCATGCAATATTGCATGTTTTATACGAGTTTAAAATGTTTCCATCCTTTTTGGTCCACCCGCATCCGCGCTCGACCACTTCCTTTGTCAACGGCGTTTGGGCGGCAAACGGACGGTAATTTTGATTTGACACTTGTTTTTGTGTTTTTGAGGGGCGTTTGGGAGAAATCGTTCTTATGAATATTTTGTGATATCTCATATACCTTTGTTTGCTGAAAGAAGAACTCCTGGCTCCGGAATAACACTTTATTTGGCCCTTCATTCAGCATGATGCCGTCCCTCCAGCTCGTTTGACATGTGCTTTGCGGCGCATGCGAGATGGCGGGAGCGGATGGGGTCAATTGAAACGCTTCTCTGAGGGTCAGTTGAAACAGGGCCACAGGCCGTTTCAATGGACCCCGGTGACCTTTGCAATGGTTATTGTTCAGGGGCTGTAAACATTAAAGGAAATAGTCCACCTTTGAAATGAGCTTTTAAACTGAAATAGTGGTTTAATAGAGCTCAATTTTTGACCCCTTTTTCTCCGGCCTTTTGCTTGAAAGCACACTAGCCTGAGATACCTATTTCTCATTTTTCTCATCCGCCCATTTTACCATAGTCTATGTACTTTATGTCACCTATTATGAGGAACTTTGCACTTTTAGCTTTCCAACGACCTATT
Organism: Amphibalanus amphitrite; assembly: GCF_019059575.1. Classification (NCBI taxonomy): domain Eukaryota; kingdom Metazoa; phylum Arthropoda; class Thecostraca; order Balanomorpha; family Balanidae; genus Amphibalanus; species Amphibalanus amphitrite. The sequence continues at coordinate 6,465 of NW_024882289.1, read as the reverse complement.
GAATGTAGCATTTGGAAAAGTAAACCGGACAAAATATCTCCTTAAAGGAAATAGTTCACTTTCACGAAATTATTTTTTTTGCAACGGATTTATGATTTTTTATGTTCAAAATAATCAGCAAAGAAAATAAAACCTTTTTATAACAAAATATTATTTTCTATATTTTGATATAGGAAGAACTTTTCAGTTTCTGTAAGGCACACGCGATCCAGTATGAAAAGAGCATGGGTCCCGAAAATTCTTCAGAAACAGAGAAATTATCTCAGCCACCGGCATTTGGGCGATCTGCTCGATCTGATAATGTTCCCCTTAATGTCCTAATTGATCAGTACGAGAATTTCTCTAGAGTTCTCGTAGATAATTTCTCTAGTTTCTGAAGAATTTTCGGGACCCATGCTCTTTTCATACTGGATGGAAATATATGCAAGGCACACATCCTCAACGCAAGACACCTTTTTCGGGACGAGAAATAGAATATCTTTGCCTAGGGTGATCGTTGGGCTGTAAAAGCTCCTGATTTATGCTCGTCTCAGCCCAAGCTACGGAACTGCTACACTGAAAACAATTCAACCCGCGTACAGCGAGTAAAACCCGCTGCTGGCGGGTACACCTACCCACCACCTAATTTGACACTCTACCAGCGGGTGCGTTTACCCGCATATCGCAGGCTGTCAACCCGAGTATATTGTGTACCTAACCCGCATAGGATGAGGACTCAACCCACACACAGAAGGCAACCTACCCGTTCGCAGCGGGTACACAATCCGCACATGGCGTATTACCTGCGCTGCGTGGATTGGGAACTCGCTTTCTGCGAGTACAAATATCCGCTGGTAGGGTGTCCAAATCAGCTGGAGGGTAAAGTACCCTCCATGTGGCGGCGTTCAAGGAGGAAAACGCCGCCATCGCCGGGATTCGAACCCGATATCTTTGATATTACAAACCGATGCGCTACCAACTGCGCCACAGGCTACCTGACGCAAAGCGACTGAAATGTCGGTGTATATCAGATTAAAATGAAGAACTGACGGCGGACTCAATACAGAAAGTAAAAAGGCTTATCTTAGACAATTGACATGAATCCGCCTATAGTGTTTTAAATATTAAGGAATAGTTTGGACAAATATTTCATTTGCATCGGGAAAGATTTATTTATCCAGGCTTATTTTTACCAATAAAATGTGCTAAGAACGGTCTGCAAACTTCACCACAATGCGCCAGATTCGCGGACTGCAGAATATTCTGCTGAGCGTTCCAGCGAAATATTCTGCCGGCCAAGACGTGACGTCATCCAAACAATGATTCAAATGTCCCAAGCCCGTTAAGTATACCCTCCTAACTCACAGAACGCAGCCCCACAGCTGTTACAGTTACGATTACAATTGCCTTGCACATCCCCTGCACAAGGCCTGCACAAGCACGCAGCCGAGCCGAAAAGAGACTATTGTGGCGCGTCACATTTCAACACTCGTTTGAGCGTCGAAGTCAAAAGTATTAATTTCAAAACCAATGCCGTGCATCAGTGGGATATCTGCCATGACACATGCGTGATCAAGGCAACCTGCGTATAGCATGTCACCTACCTTGGCGCAGCGAGTTACACGATGCAAAACCTGCGTGGTGCGCTTACTCCGTGGGCGCGAGTAACGCCTGCGGCCACAACCCGCTGCGGACGAGTGATTGACCCCGCCAGAGGAGGTTTCATGTATCCGCGCATGACGGGTTGCTGTTTTACCCGAGTATAGCGGGCGTTGACACCCGTGAAGCGGGTGAAAGCTACGATGATAACGGGATGCTCTGCGAAACGCGGGAAGCTAAACGGGTAGTCAGCCTACCCGGCAGCAAAAACTCGCGCAGAGCGGGTAATTTCTTCAAAATACCCGCGATACTCGGGCCAACTCGCAATCCGCGGGTTGAATTGTTTTCAGTGTATTCCAGTTCAAAACCCATGTTAAAAAGTGAACTATTTCCTTTAAGAAAGTGGCCTTAAAGAGGAAAACATCCCATTGTTAAGGATAGGTGCAATTGACCCCATGGGCTGCTTCAATTGACCCTCGCATCGGGGTCATTTGAAACGGACGTAGAGCTGTTTTATAAGCATTCGTTTGGCAGCAAAATATGTTTGAAACATAATTTTACATATCTTGAAATAAAGCCAAAAGAGCATATTTTTCATGGCATTGTGCATTTTTGGATATGACAACTAGATCTCGCTGTGCATGTCAATATATAAAAAGTGGTTCAACTGGCCCCGCTCTCCCCTACCAAAAGTGATTTTCTTGCTTTGAAAATATTCTCTTCTAATGTCATTGATAGTGGAGACATTGCAAATTCGCTACGCCTGGCAGACCTGCGAACATTTTGGCTATGAGTACACTCTCAACCGTTCTTCACCAAATCATTGTGAATTGGTCAAGTGGTTCCAAAATAAAAATGGCGCTTCGGGGTTAGTTGGGTCAGGTTGATGTGGGGCAAGTTGGGCAAGTTTGTCAACAGCAAATCGAGGGAGAAATGCTTGCATTGTGAAGATTGGGCACATACGATATGCACATGGGGGGCAGCAGTCTTCATCTGTCAAAACTGCTACACGGGGAGCGAATGAGTGAGGTTGGTGGTGCATTTTGTAAAAACACCTGAAGCTGGTCATACACATTTTGCGTGTGTGCGTTTTTGTTTACCGCAGGAGTACTGCAAACGTTTGCGTTTTGTCATTAAATGTTGTTAAACATACCCGCATGGATTAGCGATGACTGTTCATGTGAAGCATGAATAAAAATGTGTTGAGATAAACTGTTTTTCCTAGTGCACCAGCTTGCCCCAACCCTGGCCTGACTCACCCCGCCCGCGGGGTAAGTTGGGACATTGGAGGATGGTCGTTTTGATCAGATATGACACCAAGACGATACTACCATCTCTCTTTAATTAAGTCTTCTTTAAAAGATAAAGAAAAAAGCTCTCATTTAATAATCAACAAATAATGATACGTATAGGTATACCGAAACTATGACGCTTCAAGTAAAAACTGGCCCAACTAACCCCGCACTGAAAACAAAATTACCCATGGGTGATGAGTAAACTCATGAACCGGCGGTAATTTTAAACAACCTATTTGACTGCTCGAGGCGCCGGTAATGTAACTAGGCCTGCACCGGTCATTCCACCTCTCAATTGTGCGTTAACTCATGTCTCTTCACTCGTGTATTATGAGTTAACCGATTGTGAAAAACTCATGTACTCTTGGTAACTCATTTTGATTACTCATGATATGCGAGTATAGGCTTACTCATATTACACCGTTAATGAAGACACCACACGTTTGACTACATGAGGCGCTAGTAAATGTTACTAGCCCTGTAGCGGTCACATCACCAATGAGTTGCGGGTTAACTCTCGTTCCCTCACTCATACCACATGAGTTTACCGTTTGTGACGAATTCAAGCATTGCTAGTAACTCATGCCATGCAACGATTGATACGCGAGTTAAATGTAACTCATAACATGATGGTCAAGTGAACACACCTATTAGATCGCTCTGCCGCCGGTTTTTCCACTCTGTCGACTCATCCCCTGGCGGTCAGCCTCACCCATGAGATGAGAGTCATAACATTAAAACATAAGGTTTATTAAAACAATGCATAGCATGCAGATAAACCACGACTATTACATCATTGATCATATGAACAAGGGTGATGAACACAGCACGACGCTCATGCCCTTCCAGACATGAACTTGGCCTACACGCATGAAAAAATGTTAACGCCATTTCTTTGCAAAACTACCCGGCAGAAACACAAACACAAAAAGAGACAGAAAGTCCCTAAAGTGCTGCCTCATGTCCCTCCCCGTGCACTCCTAAACGCAGCCGGTCATCGCCGCCCACTGCTTTGGGGGCGGCGACACATCGGTCTTCAGGATCACGGCACACATCAGGTAGCCGGCCAGACGGATGGCTGGGCGGTTGAACGACTGCGCAAACACTGTGAACGCGGCCCCCCACGTCAGCAGCTTGTTCACCTTTGCCGTTAGCTCCTTAAACTGCACTGCTGGCACGCCCTCTATGGCGTGGAAGTCGTCCGCCACATGAGGCCGTGGCTGCGGCGCCGATGTGAACACAACTTGGTGCTCTTTAGCACGGTGCAGAGAAGATGGTCGATCGCATCGTCTGCGACGGAAAAATTTACCTTCAGAAATCAAGGCCACGAACTGCAAACTTTAATTTGGTACAGTATGCCTCTCGCAATTTTAACCCACGTCTTGCTGGGGGAGGGGGAGGGTGTTTGAACACCCCTTCTGTGGATTTTCGCGAATATCTAAAAAAAAAACGGCGGCGCTCCGGGTCACCTAAAGTCAGGTCACCAGGTCAAGCCAAGTGACCTCACTACTTAAAAAGTTATAAAGCCTACCATAGCTACACCCTAGTGACCGATTGCTTTGAAACTTGCAGCGATTGATAAGAGCAACAGTTTGTACAAAATGTAATCTTAGCATTTTGATGTCGATGGCCTAAGGTCAGGTGAATTTTGCGACCTCTCAGTTAAAGGTAAGTAAATTGGAGACAATCGAAAGGCGCCTGTTTTGGACGTAAGTCATATTGGCCGTAAGTCATATTGGCCGTTTTCGCGACGGGCTACCCGGCGAGTGCACCGGCTAATTTGACCAAATCTGCACCTAATCTCTTTTACAGCAAATACCTGTATTTTATGAATTTATTTCAGTGTTTTCATCGATGATACTCTCTGATAATATGGTAAAGCAGGCATATAAGCAATTAGTGCAACCACACTTAACATGAAAATGGCACCCGTGACCCCGTTTTATACCCCTGATGACATCTCAGGTCACGAATGGTATCTGACAGTTTTTCGCGAAGAACTTTTGATAGAGGTATAGAACGATGAAAACACCTTCGTTGTGTTCATCTCGACGAACGGATCAAGTGATATGCAACCTAACCCTTATCGGTCAGGTCATGACCTTGAACTGAGGTCAAATTTTTAAGTTAACCTTTCAAGGTCACATAATAGTTTATTCAATGCGTCTTGCCGAGAGAAAGACGATTCCGGTAAAAGAAAGTACGTGAAAGGTTTAAGTCAAAAGTTTTACTGAAAAACTTTCAGAAAAAATATATCTATTTTGGCAGTTTTTACCCCTTCCCCGCATGCAAAACCACTGACGGCAGGTCAAATATGAGAGAGTTAATCAGAAAGAGCGTTAATGGGCTATCAAAGGCGCTTTTCTGTGGTTTTGTAGCTCTATTAGTTTCCGAGCTATGCGTTGATCTGATCAAAATTTGAATGTTGTCAAAAATTGAAAATTATCAAAATTTAACCTGGAAATCGGTGAACTTCTGCATTCAATGACCTCTGGTGACCTGACCTTTGACCTGACCAAAAAAGTGACCGAAATCATTTCTTCCTTATTTTTGACGTCCTTTCGAACGCCGCCTTCGCCGTATCGCTACATGGCCCAGGAGCTAAGTTAAAAGGGGGGTTCAAACGTTTCCTCCCCCCCCCCAGCAGGGCCTGGAAATCCAGGAACTCCCGCGGGGTGCGGGTTAGAAGATGCTTGTGAGCATAACATTAAAATATGTTTAGAGTAAATAGTGCTCGCATATATTACTTTGAAATTGACGATAAAAATGTGTTAATCATACTCAATGCCTATAGGTATTGAGGATCCACTGTAGTTTACTACAGTGGATATAACGATGAAGTTCTATGATCTCTTATAAGAAGCACGAATGAAATTTCACATTTTTCTGCTCTTCTTTTAAATACTTTCCGTGTAATTGTATACGAGTATATCAAACTGTTAACAGGACGTTCATAAATACATGAGCTTTTGGTACCTATTCGGTTACGGTTCCAACATTCCCGGGTAAAATGTTGTTAACTTACCATCTGTGAGGCATCCAGCTGCTCTTTCACCTTCGCCATTGGCCACAATCGGGGTCATGGCTTCCCGGGAGAGTTCCAACTCGTTGATGTCCTGCAAGTCGGCATTTTTTATCCGACTCAGCTCTTTCCAGACCTGAAAACAGAGGATTAATGACGCATGCTGAAGGACGACTATACCAGTAAGACGCCATCGATATTCGCATGGCCGGCTTAAATTCTTCTACTTCTTAACTGCAGCGTCTGAAAATTAACTGCCAATCCAGTTCCGTTATCGGTGGTCATGCAAATGCGATGTCACACAAGCACATCTGTTTTACAGTAGCATTAGTAACTCTCGCAATCCCTACCGTGCGGCGGACATGACCCTGGGGTTATGCATGCATTGTCGGTATAAGTACAGACTTGTGCCTCAGCCAAAAATCAAGATCCAAGATCCGCAAGATCCCATGCAATGCCAGGATTTGAGAATACTGGATCTCTTTGATCTCATTGAAAAATATAATATAATTTTAGGATCCAAGATCCCCTGGATCGCAGGTATAAATAACACTTTAGGATTCCTCTGAA